>NW_028288668.1:1882473-2196219 GCF_059628265.1 Tinamus guttatus
GAGATACTTCAGTGTTGACCCAGGCCTGGACTCTGTGTCGATCCTCTGCCACACTGTTCCCAGGAAACAATAGTAGGGCAACTTGAGCCAAAGGCCTCCTACCTCCTCTAGAGTTAATTGCTCTACCACTGCAGAGGTAGAGCCATCTGATACACTTGTGAAACCAGAACATTTTGCTGTGCTAAAAACTAATAGGATTGTAATATTTGTAATATATGTTTGGGAGAAAAATAGATGCCATAAATCCTGATTGCCACTAAGAGATTCCATGAAGTAATGTTTATTCTGTCCTCATTACTATATTTGTAAGAAATAAGCCTGCCTACTGAACAAGAAGGGAAAACAGAAGATGGAATAATTATTAGGTAGAAAGCGCCCATAATTTCATGCACTGAGGCAAGGCGCCTGTCATCCAAGCAGTAGGAGGACTGAAGAAAAGGTCCAGAGTAAGCCTGAAAGATGGGTCAGCCTCTTTACGGTTGTTTTTTAGACATTATGTAACATATCCTATTTGTCTCTAGCTTCTTGCTGATTACAGACGGATTGTAGGAAGGAAGCACTCCACCCAGTTTCTTAATCTATCATGCACCGTTGCTTTAAAGGTGTCACCACTGTCTCAACAGAAAACCGCTTTCTTCTTCTTAAGAATAAGAAAAGGGTTGGGGGGGGCGGGGAGGAGAAGATGATCTTACTGCTTATTAAGAATTAACTCTATGGCACTTAAACACAGATTTTTGGCGGGAGGATTTTTTCTTTTCTAGTCGCACAGTTACTAAGAAGTCCTTTCAGCAAGATACAAAAATACTTAGTGTTCTTGTTCACAGAAAGGAATCTATGTGAGAGAGATTAGATGGCTTGTATTTCCAAAAGGCACTATATTACAGCTGAAATCGGAAATCTGGATCTTGATTTTCTGATACAAGCATCAGTGAGTAGTTTTAATCTTGTGATTATTCCTGCAGACCACTAGGTAAAAAAGTGTAGGTCATATTCTGATTCCAGTTCTGCTGAGGTAAGAATAATGCCACTGCAGCTCTTAAGGTTATTTGATACTTACAGCCATTTACATGTGACTACAGCTTTGCTCCTTAACTCTGTAATGCATTTGCTTGCAAAGTTGTGCATGCAAAACTCTCATACTCATGTGAATGGAAGTCCTTAGAGTGAAGAAGGACTGCATGGAGTACTTTCCAGAAAGTACAGCATCCTGAGGATCACAGGGTAGGAAAGGGGCATCGTCTTGATACTGAAGTAGACTTTAGCTCTGAAAAGTAAGGATTGAGGGGTCTTCTTTGGGAAACAAGTCCCTGAGATAACCCCCCAAAGGCTTGAGCTGCTGATTGACTTTGTTTGCAGCATGTCTGGACTGGCAAGGAGCATCAGATGTAGCAGGGGGTGCACGGAAAGCGAGGAAGGAAGCAGAACCTCTCAGGAAGCCTCTATAGCAGTTCACAGACAGCTGGGCAAGAAGAGCAGTGCTGGTGGAGCTCACCATGGCAGATGTTCTCTTCAGCTGTAGCTTTCCAGAGGAGCAGCAGCCCCACATGCAAACCTGCTGCTTTGGACCATTCAGCTGCAGCACAGCTCAGGTGCTGCGGGTGCAGCCAGGCCCTGCACAGCTGCTTTCACTGACAGAGCACTGTGGTGGTGGAGGGAAACCTAGGGCCCAAGTCAGGGCAACAAGCAAGGTTTTTTATGTCAGTGTCTGAAGAGAGGAAAGACGCAAAGCAGCAAATTGACATTCTGCACTATTAAGCTTTGCCATAAATTCAGCCATTCATAAGCTTTGCCATAAATTCAGCCATTCATAAATGGCTGAATTATTTAAGCATTGACACGATTAAAAGTCACTAATTGTATCAAGAATGCAAATGCTAATTGCGAAGAGGAAAGCTTTTTTTTTTTTTTTTTTTTTTTTTAACTGAACACTGTTGACTTATCCTTACTCACTTTTGATCCAGACAACAATGAATATTGCTTTCAGTTCAGTTATTTCTCTGCCCCAGGAATGAATGTTTACTGCCCTGTCTTCAGTCATTTCCTGAACAATGCAGTGGGAGAGAAGCTTTAGAGGTTCCTTAAACTTGAGAAATGTCGTACAGCAGGGAGCAGATCTTCTGCACTAATGTATATTTCATATTTATAGTTTAGGGCTATTTATACACTCTAATATTTTGATTCCAAGTAACCTCAGTTTCTTCCTATTCATGCTGAGCTGTATTTAGTGCCAATAATTGTTCCCCAAAGAAGCCACAGTCATGTTTTGGCAGACACTTTTCTGCGGTTTTTGAAAACTGAGCCCTCAAATAGTGGTCCTTTCAGCTCCTAGATAAAATAATAATGTGTACTTGCTCCACATTAAATATATTTTCAGATCTGCAGCATGCTTTCTCAGAATGTTCTTTGCGTATTTTGATTTTACTTCTATGTCTCAGGAATGTATCTGCAGATCTTCATTTGTGTCTTTTGTTGAAACTCTTTTCAACAAAATAATAAGCAAAGGGATCAAAGAAACAAAGGAGACTGCTTTTTATCAGTGATCCCTCAAATAAAAAAATCCTCAGTTTGGCAAGATAGGCTACCTTTATCACTATTTTGAGCATATAGCATGTCACAACAATCTTATACAAAACAGTTAGTTTTTCTTTTATTTTCCTCAAGTTGTGTATGAGAGGAAATAAGAAGCTTTCAGTATGAAGTTTTTGAATAATTGAGATTCCAACGTTAGTAGAAGGGAAAGAAAACACAAAAGGACCTGTGAGCCAAAGTAAGCAAAGTCTCTTATACTTACTTAAGGTAAGGAATAGTTCTTAAAGGAAACAGTGAAGAGGAATACATAGTAGTTCCTGTACTGAAAAATAAGGCATATTTTTTCATAAGTGGAAGCAAATACTCGAAGAAGCAAATGTGCAGGGCAATCCTAAAGGATCTCACAACTTGACGAGAAAGGGAGTGAACATTTCTCAAGTAGCACTCGAGGCTGTTGCCTGTTGCTTAAAATGAGCATTGCTTGTTTCTACAGGACAGGGAATCACAAAGTGAGAGATCTGAGACAAAACGCCAGGTATTTCCTGGAGAAGGCATGCAACCTGAAAAGGGGAGCCCTGTTCTGCATAGCAAACCTGTCAGACTGATGGAGGGCATACAGTGCATGGCATAGGTGCAAAGGAGCCTTAGGAGACCAAACTGAGAGGAAAATGAATGAGTAGAAAACAGGCAGTCTAGTCTGTAGCATGTTCTTGCATGGCCCCAGTGTTTTGTTAGTTAACCTGCTCTGATGGTAGGGTTTGGTGATCTCATCTGAAGTTACTCTTCTATATAAGAGAAGTTTCTTTTCTTTTTTTTTTTCCTTTTTTTTTTCTCTCTTCTCTTCTCTTCTCTTCTCTTCTCTTCTCTTCTCTTCTCTTCTCTTCTCTTCTCTTCTCTTCTCTTCTCTTCTCTTCTCTTCTCTTCTTTTCTCCTTTTTCTTCTTTTTCTTTTTCTTTTTCTTTTTCTTTTTCTTTTTCTTTTTCTTTTTCTTTTTTTTTTCTTTCTTTTTTTTAAGAAAGAATAATTTTGAGTGTGTTGAGAGTAAACTTTTTCAATTCTCTATGTATACATATGTAAATGTAGGTATGTATATTTAAGAGCAAGTTACTCTGCATATCAGAGAGCTGTTTATTTTCATCTCAGTAAATATAATGCATTTTGATCCAAAAATCAAAATTGTAGTTATTTTCTGCAGTGTCTAGTATGGATATCTTCCAGTTGAAATAGCAATTCAGGCATTTGTACATACTATACTGAGAATGGATGCTCTATCTTAAGTAGTATTAGCCACTTTCTCATCAAACAAAGTTTACATTAATGAATTCTTTTACCTTCTTTCAGTTATTATTCCTCCCTCTTTTCCCATTCCATTTTCTCTTGTTTCTCCTGGATTCAAGCCAGTGTTTGCTAAAAGGACTCTAGTTAGAAAGTGCTTTATATGCGTGGATTGCTTACATTTAGTGGGATTTACAGTTATGCTTTTTTGGTAGAGGCATATTTTCCTGATTGGGAGTAAAAACCTTGTTGCTTAGGCAGAAAGGGGAGTTGTGTATGTTCTTCAGCAGGCCTGGTTTGCATCACCAGATACCCATGCTGCAAGCAGTGCTACTGAGTGCTTCTTCCACCCCCATCAGCCTGTGACCAAAGTGTGAGCAATTTTGCATCTTGTGAGAGGGGAACTATGGAGCGAGGAAATATGTACTCGATGAAAATGTATTCTGGGTTAATGTCCTGGTAGGGAAAAACTTGGTGACGTAGCTGCTAGGTGCATTTTTGCAGCACTTGCCTTGTTTTATTCCATAGATGTCATTCTCAAGAGCAGGAGTGGACAACCAGCATAAAGACAATGTTTACTTTTAGGTTTCCCACCTTACGCTGGTGCTTTGCTTTCAGAGCATGACTCTGTTCACTGGTTCCTGTTACCAGTGCTAGTATTCATGCAGTGAGTACTTGCTACCACCCCACAGATTTGCCAACACTGACAACGGCAGAGGACGGATGGAAGGAACTGGAGGGCTGAAGGGCACCTTCCTTGAGAAAAAAAACAGTTAATCACCTGCTCTTCCTCCCTGGATTTTACCCCTAAGTGTAGCATAGTATTTCCCTTCTTTCCTCCATCTCACCCAAAATGGCCATTAGCCACCTCATAAAATCTAATTTTGCATCTGCTACTACTTCTGCCACTGAAAAATTAACAGGGGGGGAAATGTGACTAAGTCCAAAGAAAGGAACTGAGACACTATAGGTAACAGTGCCTCCTGGTGACTTTTGCAATAATATGAAGCTCCCGAGGTGAAAAGCAGATTTTCTCAATTGGTTGAAGAATGCTGGAGCTTTTCTACAGACCGTACGCTGTTACATGCAAGCATTATTTCCCTGATGACAGCAAACAAATGCTCCCTTGAGCCCATTCCACTGAAATGAGCCAGTTCCTGAGTGGGGCTGAGAGCTCTCAGAGCTCTTGCTATAATGCATTAAAATGCACCCATGAAGGAGCAAATAAATGTGAAGATGTTTGGGGAAAGGCCCTGGCATAATTTTGTACCTCTAATGGAATCAGTGAAAATAAAAATAATTATCCCAGCCAACTTGCACATATTTATGAACTGCTTCTGTTCGCACATGACTTGGGCTCCTTTAGAAAATCTGGATCCAGTGGTAAGGAAAAAACAAGGCTCAGTATGATAAGCCAGTTTTGCTGACAGTGAATAACAATTCTGTCAAAGGCATTTGTGACAGGGTCTTGCCTTGTCCTCACTGACCAGTTCAGCATTAAACAAGTTCCTAGGAAACACCTGGTAGACAAATAAGAAAAGGATTATTTTTTTCTTTTTTTCCCAAGATTCATCTGGAGGAATTCTCTGTTTCCTATTTATCCTGACAGTGTGGCTTTCTGACAAGACACCACCAGGGCCTGAAGCCAACTATTCTGTTTGATTTCTTCTGTCCTTCCAGTGTTGAAATGTCTTTAACTCTGGCTTTAAGCCCTAATGAGAAGTTTCAAGTCTCTGAACATACCTAAGCCTCCAGAAGATCAAAATATTTTCTGCACAAACTAATTCATACTGAATTTCTTATCCTATATGCAGAAGATATTATTCACCTTCCTTGTTGACTTCCCCACACATAGGTGAATGATAACATCACCTTTTATTAAAATACAGTGATTTGTTTGCAATTTCTCATTCTAGATAGATAGTTGCAAATGCGAGAGACTCAATCTTTAATGAGTCTGTCTGGAAATGATAACAGATACTTCCTGTAGCTCCATGTATTGTTTTTCATAACAATGGGGAAAAATGAAATATGCTTTCTATATCAACAATTTTATGACACTGTCAGTTTACACTCCCTAATGGGGAACCATCAGGGAATACCAAAATGTATACAAGATAAAGGGTTTAAGCAAAGGTAAGGTTAGTATGTCAGTAAATATGCTTCATTCAAGCACATTGAATACATTTGATTTTATTTCTTTATTAGACCTTAATTTATTAGACTAATTTACTAGACTTTAATTTATTTAATTTATTAATTTATTTAAATTTATTAATTTTATAGGACTGATTTCTTTCACACACACATCTGGATTTCCACAGCATATAATGCCGTGCACTCTTGTGACCCCACAAGCCTTTCTCTCCCGTGCAGCCAGGTTCTCCTTCCCTGCAGAAGTCCCAGCTTCCCAGAGGAGCTGTGCTGTCCCCTCACTGACAGCAGCAGCTGGCACTGAAAGCAACCCCTTCTTCCTGCCAAAACAGGACAACTGCTGTCCCAAGGAAGGGAAGGGAAGCAGCAGGAGGGACAGCCAATGTGTCTGGCTGCACCAACAAAGACCCCTGTGGTTGTAATTTATGCCAGGTCAGCCTCAGGATAATGAAGTTGGCTATTTCAAGACCTTTATTCCTTATTCCCCATTTCCCTAATGTGCGGAAAATCTCGCTGTCAAGAACTGAATGTCCAAAAAGGAGACAGAGGAGTCCTAAAACTTTATTCGAATAAAGGGAGAGTCCACCAGGCATATCCCTGTGGGGCCTCTCAAAATGCTGGGGGACGCAGCCCCCCCTTTTATCCTAATTTCCCGACCGAGGGACGCCCTCTCCTTTTCCCCATTGGCCAAGGTACTCAGAAGTTACAGCCTTCCCGGCCCGCCTACACCGAACTCCGGCCTCCCGCCATCTGTTCTCACCTGAGCTCACCAACTCCTTTGTCCCCCTTGCTGAAGAATGTGGGGCAATTGCCCTATTTCCCTCCTTTGTAAAGGCCCCATCTCCTTGCAGATGGCTCTTTTTGTCCTTCTGGGCTCATGGCTCCACTCAGTCTCCCCTCCCTTTGTCCTGCTCTTCAGCCAAACTGTGGAGAAACCCCCTTATTGATGAATACAGAAACTTGAGCATTCCGCTCAATCCCTCCTCTTTTTCTTTTTTTTTTTTTTTTTTTTCCTTTGGACAATATTTGTTTTTACAAACTAGCTTATTAACTAACAACCTGCAACCTGCATTCAGTATGTCTAGTACCCATGGGTAGTCTTCATATCCTCCTGGATTCTCACAGACCCAGCAACCCAGAGTTTATTTTCCAGACCTACTCCCCGTCAGCGGTACAGATCTACGGAGAGTTAGCCGGGGCTTTCCATCCTCTTCCTTCAACTGAGAAGTCCAAACTTCTGGAGTCTTGGAAATCTTAACTCTAGTATGATGAGTCCATCCATGCTCAGCTGTCTTGATTGATGTTTCTGTGGTTAGTAATACCTGATAAGGTCCTCGCCACTTTGCTAGCAGTGGTGCTTCTTTCCATTCTTTGACCAAGACCCAATCCCCTGGTTGGATATCATGGACTGCAAAATCCAAGGGGAGGGTCTGTGCAAGCTGGGCTTCCTGTCGGAGAGACTTCACAAGAGAATGTATTCTGGCCACATATTGCTTTATATATATATCACTTATCTCCACCTCCTTGCCAGGTTGGGAGTTAGCAGGATAGGGAATCCCAAACATTATTTCAAAGGGGGACAGCTGAATGTCTCCCCTTGGTTTTGCTCTTATTCTTGCTAAAGCTAATGGGAGAAGTCGTGTCCACGGCATCTTAGTTTCTAACACCAATTTTAAAAGATGCTTTTTAATGTTCCCATTCATCCTTTCCACTCTACCAGAACTCTGAGGATGCCAAGGGGTATGCAAGTCCCATCGAATCCCTAGGGCAGTCATGACATCTTGAAGGACCTTTCCTGTAAAATGAGTGCCTCTGTCTGAATCTATTGCCTCTACCAACCCATATCTTGGAATTATTTGTTCTAAGAACACCTTAATTACAGATCCAGTTGTTGCTGAGGCAGTTGGAAATGCCTCGGGCCATCCTGTCAACTGACATACTATTACCAGAAGATACTTAAGTCTCCCTACACGGGGCATCTCAGTAAAGTCTGCTTGGCATCGTTGGAATGGGCGTACAGCCCAGGGTCGTCCTCCCCTTGCAACTTCTCTTGCGGCTCGGCCGTTGGCCTTAGCACAAATCAGACAGCCCTCAATGGCCTGTTTTGCCAGAACAAAAAGACCAAGGGCAGCATAGGTTTTAAGGAAGGCTTCCGCCAGCCCTCTAGAGCCCCAATGGCTTCCTTCGTGAAGCTCTTTCAGTATTTGTAGGGCTAGGGCTTTGGGCACCCATTGTTTGCCCTCCTTTGTAAACCAGTCATGTCCTTTTTCTTTTGCTCCACTATTTTTAATTATTTCTAATTCTTCTGGTGGAAAAGACATCTTTTCTGGTAGTGGCTGGACTACCGGTAGGAGAGGGAGGATCTTAGATACTTCTGGTAGGAGTGCTGCTTTTTGAGCTTCCTCATCAGCCAATCGATTGCCTACCTCCTGCTCTGAGTGTCCTGTCTGATGTCCCCTGATATGAATTATTGAGACCTTTTTGGGGAGGTTCACCACCTCCAGCAGGCGAGCAATCAGATCCTTATGCACCAATGCCTTTCCTCGGCAAGTTAATAAACCTCTTTCTTCCCACAGTTTTCCAAACATATGTGCCACCCCATATGCATATTTAGAATCTGTAAAGATATTCACTAGCTTGCCTTGATATAATTCACAGGCTCTTATTAGAGAGTACAATTCTGCGGTTTGGGCTGACCAGGTAGATGGCAGCTTTCCTCCCTCCAGCAGCTCCCTTCCCTTAATGATAGCATATCCTGTAGCCCGTTTCCCTTCTATTACTCTTGAAGATCCATCAATAAACACATTGTCCCCATCTGGCCAAGGAATATCTCTCAAATCTTCCCTAGGTCGAGTTTGGAGGACCTGGTGTGGGACCTTGACAACAAGGGATCCTCCTGTAGTCAGCTTTCGGGCCTCAGTTACCATTAGGGCCGTAGCTGCACAATTCTGCAGACAATAAGGCCACCCCTTAGCTACTGGCCTGTACCATTCTATAGGTTCCATCTGGCTTCTTGACTGGCAGAATGGGAGTATTGTATGGAGACATACACGGCTCCAAAAGTCCTGCTTCCAGCAAAGACTCAATAGTAGGTTGTAAGCCTTTCCTTCCCTCTCGTGAAATAGGATACTGCTTTTTAGAGACTATCTGCCCTGGTTGCTTTAAAGTAATTTGGAGAGGTTCCATGTCTAGTTTTCCATATTTTCCTGGAACTGCCCACACTTCTGGGTTCACTTCAGCATAAGCTTTGTCAGACATTTTGCACAAAGTTACAGTAGTGCAAGCTTCTTTATCATCTCTTACAATACTGATTTGCATTCCCAATTTAGCCATCAAATCCCTCCCCAGCAGATTGCAATCACAATTTGGGACAAAGAGAAAATCATGCATCTCAAATTTATTTCCCACATCCACTACCAGTGGCTGGATAATACGCACTCGTTCGTCTTTCCCACTTACCCCTTGGATAACCAAGGAGCCTTTTGACAATCGCCCTCCTTTTGGCATAAAATTCAAGGTGGATCGAGAGGCTCCTGTATCTATCAAGAAACACACTTCCTCTCGGTCCGGACCCACCCTACATGTTATCAAGGGCTCCCGTGTGGTGGATCCTTGGTATAATGGGAGCCCCTGACACCCCTGGCAATCCATTTCCATTAGTCGGTGAATTTCCTCTTCCTGAGGATCTCTCAGCCTCTGTGGGCATTCCCTTCTCCAATGTCCTTCCTCATTACACAATGCACACTGATTTCTTCCCAATTTTTGTTTTAGATGGATATCTTCTGTTGAAGAGACCATCCCCCTGCCCTGCCTTTGACTACGCCCTTGAGATCGACCCCTTCCTCTGGCCCTTGGGGGTCCCTCAGGGGGCCTCACAGATCCTTGTGATTGTCTTATATACTGAGCCATAATCATTGCCTTTGTCTTTGCCTTTTCCTCATCCCTTCTCACATACACCTGTTGTGCTCTCTTTACCAATTCCTCTAATGGTTTATCCTGCCACTCTTCATCCTTCTGCATCCTCCTTCTTATATCAGGCCAAGATTTAGTGACAAACTGTACTTTTAGTAATGTGTCAAAGGCTGGTCCCTCAGGGTCCGGTCCTCCCTGTTTCCTCAAAGCATCTCTAATTCTTTCTAGCCAATGAGAGGGGCTCTCATCTTTTCCCTGTTCCAAGGTCATAGCCTTTGACATATTATTAGTTCTGGGGACTGCCATTTTAATGGCTCTGATTATGTATGCTCGATAATCTCGAAGACGGGTCAAACTGACTCGATCATTTGGATCCCAATGGGGGTCTCCCACTGGGATCATATCATCCACAGTGGGTGCATCTATCGCATTTTGGCCTGCCTGCGGGTGTTCGTCCTCCCATAATTGACGAGCTTTTTGCAAGATCATTTTCTTTTCCTGGAATCCAAATAAGATTCCTAAAAGAAAATCCCAATCCTTCCAAGTGTAATCTGCATTTCCTAGATATTCATCTATCTTTTCCCCTACTCCTATGGGATCATCTAAATAAGGAGGTAGTTCTTTCTTTAATCCCCTTATATCTTGGGTGGTCAGTGGCACGATTACAAATCCAAATCCCCCATCCTGACCTCCCAATGGAACCTGTCGTAGGGGCATTTGCCGAATTTTTGTCGGAACTTTAGAAGTTTTTGGCACCTCGTACTGGGTTCCTTTTCTTGTTTTTGAAGGGGATAAAATGTCCTGTTCCTCCTCCTCTTCACTGTCACTAGAAGCAGGAGGTGCAGAGGGGACAAGAGCTGTGGCTCCTGATGCATCGTCCGACCCTGCAGGGGGCCACCTAAATCCCCCTGGTAACTTATATTCTGGCCAAACAAAACAACAATATTTTATCATTAATTCCATAATTATTCCTAGGGGAATGCGTAAGTTATCCCAAACCCTCAAAAGTCTCCCCAAGGGACTATATGGGGATAAGTTAAGGTCATCATTCCTTTCCCCAGCACCCTCTTTTGCCTTCCCTTCGCTGCTCTCCCTGGACTCCCATGTCGGGGTCGCCACCCCTTTTGTTCCCCACTGTCCCATAGTACTCACCAGTGAGATTTCAATGGTCCTTTCCGTCAAACCTGGTCCTTTCCGTCGGACTTTAGCGCTACCCGGAGGTCCTTTCCTTCAGACCTAGTCCTTTCCGTCAGACTATAGCGCTACCGGGAGGTCCTTTCCGTCAGACGTAGCCCTTTCCGTCGGGCTTAGCGCTACCGGGAGGTCCTTTCCGTCAGACGTAGCCCTTTCCGTCGGGCTTAGCGCTACCGGGAGGTCCTTTCCGTCAGACCTAGCCCTTTCCGTCGGGCTTAGCGCTACCGGGAGGTCCTTTCCGTCAGACCTAGCCCTTTCCGTCGGGCTTAGCGCTACCGGGAGGTCCTTTCCGTCAGACCTAGCCCTTTCCGTCGGGCTTAGCGCTACCGGGAGGTCCTTTCCGTCAGACCTAGCCCTTTCCGTCGGGCTTAGCGCTACCCGGAGGTCCTTTCCGTCAGACCTAGTCCCTTCTGTCAGACCTAGTCCGTTACGTCACACCCCTTGAGGACCCCCTCCTGGTCCTACCTGCGGATCCCCCGATCCGCTTCTCGTCTGTCTCCGGACAGTCTCGGGAACCCAATCAGTCGTCCGGTGCAGGCTGCCGTCGAAGGGAGTCGATCACCAAAATCTATGGTGAGGCGCGCCGTCGACTCCAATCGCCGTCTGCCGTTCCCGGAAGGTGGAAGGATCCCGGACGAGCCCCCAATTGTGCGGAAAATCTCGCTGTCAAGAACTGAATGTCCAAAAAGGAGACAGAGGAGTCCTAAAACTTTATTCGAATAAAGGGAGAGTCCACCAGGCATATCCCTGTGGGGCCTCTCAAAATGCTGGGGGACGCAGCCCCCCCCTTTTATCCTAATTTCCCGACCGAGGGACGCCCTCTCCTTTTCCCCATTGGCCAAGGTACTCAGAAGTTACAGCCTTCCCGGCCCGCCTACACCGAACTCCGGCCTCCCGCCATCTGTTCTCACCTGAGCTCACCAACTCCTTTGTCCCCCTTGCTGAAGAATGTGGGGCAATTGCCCTATTTCCCTCCTTTGTAAAGGCCCCATCTCCTTGCAGATGGCTCTTTTTGTCCTTCTGGGCTCATGGCTCCACTCAGTCTCCCCTCCCTTTGTCCTGCTCTTCAGCCAAACTGTGGAGAAACCCCCTTATTGATGAATACAGAAACTTGAGCATTCCGCTCACTAACTTCTTTTCCTGCGGCAGTTTCTGGATAGAAGAATTCAGCCCTATGAAATGTATTTTCACAGTGCTGCAGTTCAAGTACTGTCCCCTTGAGCCAATGCAAAACTGAAGCAGAAAGGAGACTGTATCTTGAGGGCTTTAAGGATGTATCTGGCTGATACTCTGGCTGGCAGAAAGGTCAGACACCAGGTGGCCTTGAGCACCACTTACTGCCCAAAGCCCAAATACAGGCTAACACCGAATTGCCTTGCTGGAGGAACTGTAGAAACATTTCCTTTGGCTTCATCTTCACTACAACAGTTCCTTGACTCAGACTTGGCTACAAAGCAGTTAGATTAACAGCTGATAATCTCTCAGTCTCAGCTATAGCTTGTGGCTACTTCACTGCTATACTGCTAGCTAAAATGCCATTTCCTTTTGACCTTCATATGCCCTGCTGGGTCAGATAAAGTGTGTTTAAAGCTCAAGCACTAATCAGCTTTCATTGGACAGCTTTATGGACAAGGGTCACTACATCTGTATAAAAGTTGTCTAACCTAATTGGCAAGATTTCTGCATAGCACTTAAATAAGCTGTCCTGATGATGATGCCTCTCTCATCTCATCTATCTGAGATAGCTGTGCTGGGATAAAAAGACCGTTTCACCCCAGTTAGCAAGACTAGTCTGGGCACTTACATTTCAGGTGGTTTAATTTACATGAAATTAATACTATCCTATGTGATTTACTCCAAAACGGCAAGTTTTAACTCACTGATATTTTGGTAAGTTAGGCTCCTTACCTACTGAGTTAAACTTATTACTGCCATTACTGAGCATATATTTTGCATGTAGCTTCTCAAAACTGTCCTTGATCTTCTTATCTAGAGGCATAGCCAACATATGAAAATAAACTACTTAGAATGCAATTTAGATAAAATCTGATAAGAGATGAAGTATAAAGTGATTAAGTTTTCTTTTTCTTTTCATTTTTCCCTCCATATCTCAGAAAGAGATATAAGTTATTTCCTTTCTGTGGGTGTACATGTTAGAACTGAGAATGTGATTCTGAGTTAGCACTACTTGCTGCAGCTGATACTCTAGCAGATTAAGTGTAGGATATTGTTAGCTGTACATATGAATCTTCCAAATTAAATACAGCAGAATCAAACCATCAACAGAATATCACGACAACAAAAAATAACACTGTTTTGTTCTTAACACTTTTGTGGGAGTGTTCCACTGCCAGTCTGAAGCACCTAGAAATCCTAAATGTGGCAAATGCTAGCAGATCATTTTGAAAATCATGTGACTGCTTCTTAAATACTTGTTTTATGGGTTGTCCATCACCAAGATTTATATCTTCAAACTTTTTTATGCAGTTGTGGGGATGAGAAATTTTCTTTTAAAGCAAAAAAGAGGGGAAGAAGAAAACTGAAATTTTGATTAAAAATAGTGTAAAAAAAAAAGAGAGAGAGAGAGAGATCTGAGATGGTCTGAAGTTGAACTTTTCATTTATTCATGAAGAATTTCTGTGTAGGGAAAAGATTTATCCAGCATCATTAGCTATTCAAACATGATCAGGTGCAAGAACACCAGGCAGCTTCACTGATACAGAAGGAATCATACTGTTGGTGCAGGATGTATATGAATCCTTCTCTGAAACATACTGCTGCAGCTGCGGTGTGGAAGCTGTGGTGATCTGTAGATACCCACTATGTGGTGCCATGCAAGCACAGTATTATCACCAATGGTTTATAGCAATTGTGATCCTCCCACTTCTGTGGAAATCTCAGTAGTTCAGATAATATAAGCACTCTTTTATTTTATTTATTTATTTATTTTTGTAATAGTAGAAATTAACCCTGGGAGATAATTTTTGCAACTGTTTTGTTACCTTGCTCTTTAGAGCCGTATTCTAGTTTTCAAGACACAACATAAAGAAGACAACCAACAAAGAAAAGACAGAAAGGAGAATACTAACATAATTTATACTTTTTTGATGTTATTGCTCTCCCTCGTCTGAAGATCAACTGAAAATTTTCAGTAGATATTTCGTTGTGGAAAACATAGCAGTGAAAAGGTTAGCAGATACAAGGACTGATGGCACACATCCTGAGACGGAGTTATGCATAACTGCTATCCTGAAGTGCGACATGCGCTCTGACATCCATTAACATTCTCTTTGTTCCATTTGTCCTTGCAAGTACTTTTACAGCACACTTTTCCACTCACAAATATGTCAAATAATCTTTTTTTTGTTGTTGTTTAGATGAAAACAAACTAAAAGTTTATCTCCATTCTTTGGCCTTCCATCTTCCTCCTGCACTGCCTGAGAAGGTCAGTTTACTCATCTATACCAAGCATTTGACTTCCTTTTGTTCCTTTTCCATTTGACTCATCCCTGCCAAGAGAGCTAGTTTGTCTAACTTTTCTGCATGGAGCACATCTGCAGGATTGAGAAGCTATGAGCTGTCAGAAAACAGAGCAATTGGGAAGCAGGAGATAAATAATGCAGGAAAGGGAGAAAGTGGGGATCCATAAATCTTGCTTTATTTTTATTTTATTTTGGTGGCTTGGAAGTTTTTCTTAATATAAGTTAGAGAAAGAGAGCCATGAAACTGTTGTTGAATCCTGTTGGTTTTGGCCAGAGAGACTTAACACCCTGTTAAGCAAGATATTAAAGAGCCAAAGCCCCATGAGAGTCCAGCCAATTGCCTTTGACAAGAGGAGTCTTAACTATATAGAGAGAAGGCCTGCATTTTGGAGGGCTAGAAAGAGGGATCATGGAGTGGGAGGGTGTCTGTGGTTAAGGATATATTCCCTGCCTTCAAAAAGAGGTTGAGGGATGGTGTCCACAGGTGCTGGAAGTGCGACATGCGGGCCTGCCTCAGAGCTTGACCAGGCAGCTGGGCTGCATGTCAGAGGAGAGCCTGTAAAGGAGCTGCCTGAAGCCTGAGGGCAGAGGGAGGGATGCACTTGACAGAACTAAAAAGAGGTTGAGTATGGTCAGAGCAACAGAAACCGTGCTGAGTCAGACTGGGATTCATGAGACTGAAGTGGTGACACCTGCTGTAAACATCGGTTATCCTTTTCCAGGGAATTGTTGCAGCCACAGACAGGAAGGGTAAGTTTAATGTCCTGCCTTTGCTGTGTGACTAGAACAGTGTCAGGGCTGGCTGCTCCACATGGGAAGTTGGGCCTGGAGCTGAGGGAGCAGAAACCTCACAGCAAAGAGCTGGGATGGGCAGCAGTGAGCACAGGGCAGGAGATGCTGTCTGGGATCAGATCCAGTGGGTCTTTGCCTGGCTAGTCCATAATGAGAAGGCAGGTCCAAAGCCAAGACAATTATTTTTGTTTTAAGAAACAAAACAGTGATACATTTGTGGATAGATACAGTGATATGGTGATAGATTGATAGATGCAATTCCTTCTGGAGATAATCAAAAACAATTTTGAATTTTCTGGGAAATTTCAGCAGATTTGAAATTTGGGTTTGATCTGAGTCAGAACAAACTATTGATATATGTTTTTATGTAGATATGTATGTATTTTTTTAACAGAATTCCTTGCTAATAATCAATTTGAGGAAGTATGATGTTTCCTCAGAGTAAACACGCTTCGCATCCTGCAGCTGCTCTGTGAGGTTGACCTGCTTCGCAATTTCATGCCTCTTGGCCGCAGCAAACCCACAATGAGCTTACTAAGAAAGCTGAGCGTGCGGTTGCCTGACTCCAGCCCGCTGAGGTTGCCTCGGGGAACTTGCAGAGATCACCCGCACCAGCACCTCGAAGCCTCACCTTCCCAGCACGGGCACTTCATGCTCTGCCATTGTCTTTCACTGGCCCCGTACACCAGGATCTGGAGAGCCCTGGATTGGATCCAACCACTCTGTTCTTGGCCCAGACCTGCTCCCCTTGCTGGGAGCCTTGGGGCAGCGCTAGTTGGGGAGAGCACAGCTCTACCAGCCCCACTGCCTTGGCTCTCCACTGCCACCCATGGTCACCCCAGCACATTCGCCCAGGACAGCAAAGACCACAAGGCTGCAGTTCTGTTCCCTTCTCAGCTACCCACTTAATCTGTGTGCGTACTTGCTCCTATGGGCAATGGTATTTCCTGGAAGAAGAGTCGGGGCACCAGCCAGAGAAAAATCAGAACACAGGTACTGTGTGTCCTTGTGTGAAGATAAAAGCATGCAATCAAACGAGTGCAACTGAGCACAACAGTGTTTTAAGACACTGCTAATGATTCACTATTTCCCCTTAGGAGATATCTTTTCAGTAAAGAGGTACAGTAACCAGCCTGTAATTTTGAACTTCTGGGTTATGGAATCACATCAAACAGAACTGGAGGGGAAAAGCTATCAGACATTAGGTTGTGCTTTAATCCTTCAATGGGACTTTCTGCAGAAAATAGCAATTCTATTATACAACACATTATCCTTCTCAAAAACTCATATAGAAACTAGAGGAAAATACTGTACTTTTCCAGGAGCTTCCAAAGATTTATTCTAAGCAGCCAAGTAATTGCCCAGTGAGGAAAACAGCAGCGGGAAGACAGAAACCAGACCCCACCTTCCTCCTTTCCACTGTCCCGCAAGGCCCACAGCCCACCCACCTTCTCTCACTCTCACCACTCAGGTTTCACTTTCACGTGGGCTCTTCACGCATATGAACAGATGAGCAAGACCTGTTTCCCCTCCAGGCAGCAAACCCATCAAACACAAGTATTAGAAAACTAAGTAGATGCCCGCCTTTATGTTTTAGTTGTTACACTGTTCCCATCCTATTCACTTCTGCTCTCATGGGCACCTTGCACCAACAGCCCTCACTGCTAAGGAAAATGCTTCCTTTAAGGTCAAGACTCTTCAATTACTTAGGGTAGTTCTGAAAATTTGACCTCTTTTCTGATATGACTGTATGCATGCAAAGTAGTTGGCACTATAAGATAGGGAGTGGAAGTACATATACTGGACGAGGGCTAAATATATAGTTAGATAAATAAATTAACCAGCTCAGGAACTAAAACACTGAAAGTCTGTTTACAAAGCAGCAGTTTCCTTAAATAGAGAAGTTTTTCACACCTTTACGTAACCATGATCAAACTGGAATTCCACAGAGATTTTCAATGAAAAGTATCATCTGCACTGGTAGATAAACCACATCCCGTGGAATCATTCTTCAGCAAACTAGTATAGGAAATATGCACACAGTCATAGTACTCGATTCAGCACAGTTGTAATTATACAGTTAACAATGAAAATAAAAGTAATGTCTCATGTCTTCTTAGAAAGAAAAATGGACAATTAATTTCCTCAACTGATTTGTCCAGTTGTCTCCCCTAAATTAGAACAAAAAATCTTCCTGATGTGAATCTTCCTTGCTCAGTCTTAAGCCTTCGACTCCTTGTCTCATCCACCCTTGGCACAGAGAATGAATGCCTTCCTTCACCTTCAGCATTTGATAAACGCTCCTCTGAGTTTTCTGGGCTAGAAAAACCCGGTCAGTTCAAACTATGAAGACTGAACAAAAGCTAGCACAAATCAAACATGCCTATCATAATCAAATAAACTCTAGAAGTAGCTGTTTCTGCTCCCAATGACTTACAAATAAAATATTTTTCTTACCTAAATGTGTAATTTCACTCAAATTTCTTCATTTTCTCCTTACTAACAAAATGTATTTCTCCTGCTGTATGACAATAATTGTCATATTGTAGCACCTACTTCCTCTTTTATTTTTTTTTAACCAGTGGCAAAGCTATTTTAGAATATTTTCTAAAGGGAAACATATTTTTTTCCAACAATTAAAAATCTCCATTTTGGGAAAATGCATCACGGATACTGGACTGCAGTTTCTCTTATCTTGTGTCATAAACGCTTGAGTCATTATCAGAGATATTATTACAAAACAGATATATGCTTTTTGCAATGTCAAAATGGGAACACATATGTAAACTTGATATAAATGTTATATGCATAACCTTATATAAAGTGTGGGAAGTTGTGAAGTTTCTTAAAATATTGACTGCAAAACAAGTATAACAAAAAATAAAAAAAGGAAGAAGAAGGATGCCATGTGTTTTTGTCTGAAAGTTACCAGCTTGATATGTCTCTGTTATTTCTCTGTAAGAACCATTTTCAATATCAGTTGCATGTTTAGAAATGATAGGTTATATATATATAATGTAGGGTGTATATATATATAAGTTTTATATATATATAGAGAGATATGATATATATATGTATGTGTATAGGTATCTCTGTATATGTACTGTGTTTCCTTTATGATATTTCTTTTTATTAGTTCTATATGTTTGAGATGAGCCTAGTGAGGGTGTTCTAAATGGCACTGAGACTCTTTGCAGCCAGTCTGATTAACACCTGGAATTTTCCTGTGCAAGAAAGCTCCAATATGACTGATAGCAAAGCTCAATTAAATAATGCCAATTGTGGTTACAGGATGCTTATCTGACTCCTCTTGTCCCTATGAAATTCATTACTAGGCTACAATTTCTCCCTAAGATTTCTGCTTTTGCATTCATTTTTCTCTTTGGTTACACTAGGGTTCCTCTTTACTCACGCTTGTCTCTATTAGCGATAATGCCCTCAGCTAATCACATCAGCTAAGAATCACTCCATCTAACTGCAGCAAACTTATGAGATTGGGAACTGGATGTCCTCTTCAAGGTCTAGCTTTGATGTGAAAAGAAAATATGATACCAGATATTAATTTATTCCTTAGCAGATCTGTCAGTTAATAAGAACTCCTCCAAAACACCTTAGTGTTTTAAGTATCAGAGATAGCAGCAAAATAGGTTAGGATAATAATATACATAGCAGCTTACACGGCTTTAATAAAAATAAAAAACATTATACATTCAGCCTGTCTTTCATCATGCTAAAAAGAAATACAGTGACATGAAAGCATCAGAGGTGAGAAGATTCAGAAGTAGAGAAATGAGTTGGGACTTTCCAAGAAGTAGAAGTTGGATAGTGTGATGATTAAAAGCAGTAGGTACTCAGTTTGCTTTATATAGAATGGTTAACTTTGTATGAGTTTCATATGTGTTCATCTTGATAGTGATTAGAAAAACTTTGTAACAATAAGAGTGATCTGCTTTAGTTACTACAACTCTGGACTAGCAAAACAAATAATGAAAAAAGAGTGGTTTTACCTGGTCTCTTCCCCCCACATGAGTTGGTGTTTATGCTACAGTACCCATGCATAGCACTCTTCAAGACCCTTTTTGAATTTTAGACTCTCAGTTTATGTTACATCAGGTATTGTTATATCTATATTAGATATTACTATATTTATATCTAATATTACCTTATCTAATCTATTAGTCTGGTCTCCCATTAGTTACCTTTAACATGAAAATACAATTTGAATATTAATGTTTGTTTTCTTTCTTAGTCATTTTTAGTCATTATCTATATAACCTAAATATAATATTTTCATAGGTGAATTCTTTATGCGCTATCTGTTTTTCATTATTCTTCACTTTCGTGTTGTATTGTAACTCTGATTTACCTTCTTTTAATGTTTCTGCGAGAGCCTAGTTACTTTGGGGTACACTGCTCGAGCACATGTGTTTTAGATTATAAATCTAATGTCAACAAAGAGACCAATAGGCTCTCAAATACCTATCTATAAGGAATCAGTCTATACAAGCAATTTTCTTTGCTCTACTATGAAATTAAAATTCATAATCAGTTGCCTGCACAGATAAAACAGTGAAAAACACATAGAGAGAGAATCAGATAAGTTTTTATAAGTTTTAAGCTTTTGCCTTTCTGCTGTTTCTCAGATGATCTACTTTAGTGCATCATTAAACTGAAGAGTCTGAATCATGCAACAGTGCAAAATAAATATAGTGCTTTGACCTGACTGTAGTTGAATTTTTCTGTCAAGAACTATAGGTGACCTCTGGCAGAGATTGTTGCAACAGACTAAAATGTGACATTTGCCCCAGCTGTCGCATGGTTAAGTACGTTGGGCTGTGAAGGCAGGTAGCAGCAGTAAATATCTTTTTTTTCTGTCTCTGCTGTGTGGTAACAGAGAGACACAAGTAGTGGGTATAGCTGATAACATCTTAAACCAAGGTAACAATTTATGTCAGAGCTTCTGAAAGGCTTCACTGATTGAAGTGAAGCCGGATTGACTCTGTCTGGGGAGTAAGTTACCACCTGCCCTCTGTTGACCAGCAGCTGTGGGAGGTACCCGGTGTGGGGGAAGAATCCCAGGTGACTACAGAGAAAACCAAGTAGGTCGTGGAGGCGAGGCCTAACTGACTCGTCTTTGCCTCCTCGTGGCGGAGCGCCCATAGGAACTGGATCGGTGGGGGTGGTGGCCTTTGACCAGCATCAGAGGGTTCAGCAAAGGGCATCTGTGCTTGGTTTAAAGTATCTGAATTACAATTCAATTAGGTAACGCCAACAACTGATACGAAGCTAACTGAAACATATTCTGTATGACAGTGAAAACTTTCCTAAGTACTTCTTACGAAGATTGTCACGAGGAGTTTGACCTCAACATCACATGGACCATGGCATGTCACCCAGTGATTCACGTCTTGAGGCTGAGCCATAGACCTTTGAGGAAGACGTCCTCAGTGGATTTTGTCCAGGTTATA
The DNA here is from genome assembly GCF_059628265.1 of Tinamus guttatus. Taxonomy (NCBI): domain Eukaryota; kingdom Metazoa; phylum Chordata; class Aves; order Tinamiformes; family Tinamidae; genus Tinamus; species Tinamus guttatus. Next base: position 1,903,280 of record NW_028288668.1, read on the forward strand.
TTCAGTATCTGGTCCTTCTATGCCCAGGAACACTGCTAAAGTCCAGTTAGGCTCCACCACAGATTTGCATAACTTGGGGTTTCTGGGATGGAGAACCTGGCCTGCATTTTCTGCAATTGGCACACAAGCAAAGTATAATACAGGCTAGAGACTTACTGATGAAGATAGACATGAGAAAATTAATATAAAACAAGGCACACCTTAGAAGCCTATATGTCTCATAGCTAGTATTATCCAGTCTCTTAGTATTCAGATAGCATGAAAATATGCTCTAGCTTTTAGATATCTGGGTGAAAACAGACACAGTCACACTTTAGTGACTTGTTGCACTCTAGGCAGTTTAGGTGCTAAAACCAATTTTCCTATGGCACGGATCAAGACACACTAAAAAATATCTGAACTTGATGTCACTAGAACAGGGTTATCAGCCTCATTTCCCTTATTTTTACATTTTCTACCACTTTCTAATAACATACCATTTCTTAATGAGGTTAGTTTTTACAGCACACATATTTCTTCACAGTTGTGTCATTTACCTTAGTAATTAAGGATTGATAGGTTTCAACATATGTTCCTGCCTGCTCCAAAAATTGTTGCTTGGACATGCGATGGCCCATGATTTCCCATATTTTATGCAAATCTTGCAAAAGTTTTTTTTTTTTTTTTTTGCCAAACAGACGGAAGCAATAAAGGAATATCCTAGATACTCATTATGTTTTTCATGTACCATAATAATGTTATGGTCATATATGTTAATATATGCTATATATTGTTATATGACCATACATGGTAATGTTATGTCAATATACAATATTGCAAAACAACATGCACATCTCTACATAGTAGCCTTCAGCTCTACAACTTGTGACTGCATAAAGTCAGGAAGGAACAGTGCTCAGATAAGCAAGTACATTGCCCAAAATCACATAAGGAGCCAGCTATAGAATGAGAACCAGGGTCAAGGCTGCTGAATTAAGCAGTTTACATGGAAGTGAGCAGTTTACAAAAAAAATCCAGACTGAAGTTTCTGTGTCATTTGGACTTGTTAGAGAAAGCCAGTAAGGACACTAAAGAGATTTAAATCAGCAGTAGCAGGAAAAAGAAATTGAAAAGAAGATTCTTTAAAACGCCCTAAACAAAGCAATAGCTCACACTACTGTGAGGCTGTCATATTTCTAAGCTATATACCCTAAGATATGATATTTAAGCACATCAGTGGATGGGCTTGGAATATAAGCTATTTTTCCATAGTCTTTATTGAACATACTGCACAAAAAGAAACAAGTCTAAAACAAGTCTGAAAACACAGGCAGGAAATGGAAGATAACCCTTTCTTGTAGAAAAAAATATGTTGACTGGTGTTGCAGAAATATCAGCATTATTGTTACAAATCAAACAAAACATGGTGATAACTACTTCCTAACTAATTTTTAGTTTTGGGGACTTAGCAGCATGGGTGAGAACCATTTTGTGTAGAGCAATACAATGGAATTGCACCTATGCTTTGCAGAATCATTTGCCATTTTCTGTAAATGCCTTTCCACGCATGGTGCCAATGTCTTTCTTTGAAATCATTACAAAGATAACAAACAAACATGAAGTGACTCAGAATGAAAACTCTTGAGAGTGTTCTTAACAAAGTTGAGGTGGCCAGTGTTGACTCAACATGCCAAAGAACAGGTTTCCGAGTGGTTTGAAGTCAAGCCTGTCAGGGAGCCACAGGGACAGGGCTGCTCCATGGGGGAAAGTGAGATATGAGCCACAGGTCCCCATAGCAGGTGCACCCTCCCGCAGCACCCAAACACGGCTGAAGTGGGGACGCGTTTCTTCAACCACCCAGGGATCATCAGACAAATCAAGGCGATGAGTTAGATCTGAGGTCAATCCAGGAAAACCTGCACATACTTTCGCTGGCCCTGAAGAAACCTGATGAATCCTAGTTTGACTTGCTCTGCACCCTGATATTTGGAATCTTCCACATGTGGGCAATATATCAAAGATTCCAGAAATAAAAGCTGAAGAGAAAGTGGTTTTCTATCACAAATAAGGGCTCAGAAGACATCCTCAGAGCACAATTTCAGTCAAGTTCTCTGTAGAGCTTATATAGAAATCCATCAGCAACTGTGAGTGTGGAGAAAAGCCTACCTTTTCCACTACAGCTTACTTAGAGAGCAGGACTCAGAGAACAAGAATTTGATCTTATTTATCTCAAATGCAAGGCCTGAGTCAGCTGTTAGGGAGGAGCAAGACAAAGGCATCTCCATGAGACAAGATGAGTCACAGGTGTCCACAGCACAAACAGGGTAGCACCCTCGCCAACCAAGGCATCATCTCACTGCACCTCAAGAAGGACTGGTCGGTGATAGGGACAGGATCCTTTGACAGTCCAGTGATCGTCAGATAGGATGAGGTGACAAATCAGGTCCAACTCAATGCAAGAATGCGGTCAGGACAGCACAAGTCCATAGGCAGAAGGTGCATGGGTGGGAGTCCCAGGGGAGGCTGGTCAGGGCAGTGAAGGCCTGTTCGCACACTGAGGACCCTGACAAAGTAGGTAGGTTAGAGAAAGGTCACCTGCATTTTCTAAACTCCTGTAAGGCTTTTTGTTTGATGACCAAGGTTACATCACATTTCTTTAAGGTGCTCACAGCAGCCTTTTCTTAGAGAGCAATGCCAATGGCTTCTCATGATAAAATACAACCATTACACAGACCCCAAAATATCTCTTATATCACAGCCCCAAGAAGGACCCAAGACCTAGTCCAAAGACCTGACCTAAATAGAATTCCCCACTTCTCCTATCACTGTTATTTAGTTTATCCTAGCCACTGTAAGTTGCTTAGAAAGAGATTACTTGCAAAGAGATTGTTGCTTGCATGGACTTTCACTCAAGAAACCTGATTCTCTTGCAAAATCAACAAGAACATCGTATCTGGCTTCACCTAAACTCTGTCTATTCTCATTTCTATATGAAATCATATGAAGTCTAAGTTATCACTTATTTCTTCCCAGAGATTAAATGGGAAGACCTAGAATAGAAATGTGCATGAGTGTCTCTGAAAGATTTAATATTCTAATCGTGAATTTCCATACGACTTTGAGCATTGTCTAACTTAGAAACATACTGCAAGTATAACATTTACCAGCCTGCTCCAGTTGATAAAACCAAAGGAGGAGGGCTTGGGAAACTGTATCAAATAGCTATCACAGGGCAACACTCCTGAAATAACCCACTTATGTGGGCTGACCCTTAAATGTATTGCCAGAACTCTGTCCAGGAGTCCTCCATACATCTGTGTTGATGGAGACATTTTAGGTGTATGCAATTTATGCTGCCTCACATTCACTGAATTACATCTGAGCAATAGTACCTGAGTATCTACTCATTCAAGCCCGAACAGTCCAAACCTTTTGGGGAAACCTCTGGCTGGAAGTTGATTGCTGTCTCCTGTTAGCCACATGTGGTACCTACATGATTCAGTTCTGACTGAACTAGTCAGCTAGTCTGTTCTGACAGATTTTCTCATATCTACACATTCTAAACTGGTCTCTTTACCTACTTACACATGAGGGAACAAAAGGGAGGAGAGTACTTGCAAATTCACCCTATGATGGTTCATCATCCTTTAGCATTGTATCAGCTGATCTAGCCACTTTGAGCTTTTCCTACAAAAACTTCCATGTATTTACCGACTGCAGAGGGAGTTTATGGAAAATATTTTCAGACCAATTCTTACTGGCATACAGTGAAAATATCAGCGCTTTGCTGGTACAATTCTTACATATGTATGGAGGTATGGATGTGTGTGTATAAACACACATATATATATATGTATATGTGTATGTGTGTAAAGATATGTTATGGGCCAGAGTCAAACTGATAAATCTTTGCCAGGGCTCTGGGCCACCTGGTGATTATTTCATTTTATGAAGCTGTCTTAAACTGAATCTTAGTATTAGCCACTACCTGGTAGACACAAGAGACTATAAGTCACCTTTTAAGATGTGAAGGGCCCTGGCAGCTGATCCTGATATATAGACAGTATGTGTCAGTATGAAAAACATAGTGTTGTGACTAAATCATATGTGATCTAGCTTGATCATCTTCCCTTTATTTAGAGTTTCAGATTTCACAATCAGACCATGGAATATGAGGAAGAAGGATAAACTGGAGCAAAAGGAATAAGAACAACAACAACAACAAAAATAGAGTACAGCCTTCTGCCATTGATTCACCTGTCAATGTGGTTGTTGGGAAGCAGGCTTGCATACAGGCATGGCTGCTGCTAAAATATGGAACTGATTCTCCAGTTATCTGTAGCTACTTCAGGTTTACCGAAATGTCTCCTGTCTTTTAGGATTTGGTGAAACATACTGAAAGTTTTGAACTTACAGAGGGAACGTTATCGGGTTAGAAACTGAAGTATTTCAGAAATTCCTATTTTTAGAATTATGAGCATCTCACTTTGGCTGTTTTCAAAAATATCTGGGGTGTCACCGGTTGCACTGGTGCTGGATCTTATGCCATTCTTCCCTTTCTCAAAGGAGAAATGTATACTATGGAAGTTTAGCAGTATTAACCATTGCTGTTTTCTGCAACAACAGTTGCAATCTGCTGTTTTCTGGGCCAACAGCTCCTGCATTTCAGTTCATGAATTGCTAAGAAAAATTGTGGGCTTAAAAAGTGCACATTAAATGATCTTTTTTTCTATGATTGATATTAAGATGTAACTATGTAGGAAATATATAATTTTAAAATACTTACCTTGAATCCCACTATTTTACTTTGAATAGATAAGATCTTTTTGATCTGAAATTTTATTTGAAGTTACAGCTACGGAAATCTGCAATAATAATATTTGAAAGCATCTCACATGAGTGCCTGTATTAAGACTGAAATAATCAGTAGTGCATCTGACATCATGGTACTAGAACTTTTTAAAGCATAAATCTTGCTAGTAAGCATAATACAACATGACTTAACAGCCTGAATCTAATGCATATGCTTTTCAGGCCACATTGCATGCTATGGTTCAGGCAGACAGTTCACAAATCAGTTCTCCTACAGATGCCAATTACTTTTCAGCAAAAGCAAAAAGCAGTTTTTTTTTTTGTTATTTATATTAAGCATAATATAGATGGCAGCAAGCAGAGTGCACTGAGATAACTTAGTAGAACTGTCCTGCTCTGCATTGGATATTCCTAATCTGTGTTTACAGGACAGATTCCCTCCCTACAGATGAGTTAAGAAACAACGAAATTGTATATTGTGATACTCTACTTATGTAAATAAAATACAGCAATTAGGCCTGTGGAAAACCAGTCACAGGAACTGACAGATAATTCCAGTTAGAGTAAATTGCCCCCATTAGCACATAACTACTTCTAATATGTATTCTTCCCAAGGCAGACAATCAAACTCACACCTTTTAGCGACACGCAAAATCTAGTTAGATGAACATACATATATACATACACAGAGAGAAAGCAGAGATAATGAAAGTGAGGTGAATTATTTGTGGAAACAAATAGAATGTTTCTTAACACAGAAAATAAAACAGTGCATTCTATTTGCATTTCTATGCTCATCCTACTTAGTGGCTTCAGTACATCAGAGCTGAATTTTGTTCTGTGGGTAGAGACCATTTAAAGACTGAAAACTGTTTTTACTTCTCTTCAATGATTATGCAGTCTAATAACCCAAGCCTATTGCGCTGCTGCATCCACCCCCAGCTACCATTCATAAACAGTTTGATGGTAGAGTGATTTCTACAGGAGAGAAATGAAACAAAAAACTACACTGTAAGTAATCCAAGGGTGGCAAATACATTAGCTGTTTCTAAAAAATAAATATACTAGGATTATTTCTGGACTTTATACAGTAGAGAAGATTTAGATGATCACTTGAGATAAACCAGCCTCAAACAGATACAGCTAAGTTTCAAAATAAAAAGAGCTCTTTTTTTTGGTATTTTTTTTTTAGAGGAGAAGAAGTACGGAATGAATAGAAGTTGTATTGGCATTTTATTTAACATAACTTCATGAATTCATTGTCACAAGTGACCATTAAAGGCAAAAGCATAGTGCAAAGTGAAGAGTGAAACAAGTATACAGATAAGACTATGCATAGTAAGGAAAACTCTATCCTCCTGCAAGAAAAGCAGAATAATTTGTATTAAGGTAGGAATACAAAACTTAGCATCTGCTGTATATAGCCTATTTAAATGTGTTTATGAATACATATATAGATATATTATATATATACATATGAATATATGAATATGTATAAATAAATAACAAGTGCTCCCTCTAGTGAACGTTTAAGAGAGTCAGAGTGTTGTAGTTGTCACTTCCAAAGATACAATGAGACAAAAATTGTATGTAAATGTACATACATTTGTATGTAAATCTGCCTGACTTCTGTTGAAGTTGAAAAAAAAGGACACATGCTTTTAGACAGGCAGGACAATTTTTTTGGGTCTGCAGCAAAATATATTTGTGAGAGTTGGGAGAGGGAATGTCCTAAAGTGAAAATTGGTTTAACGCACTGTTGTGCTTGGATCCTATCACTTACTGGTATTCACTTTGCCTGTTTTCATCCTTCCCCTTCTAGGTATGTGTGATACCTTTGCTTTACTGACTTGTACACTCTGAAGCCTAAAGGGAGCCATTTCATTTAGACACTTAGGTATCCCAACACAGTTTGTAAAACAAACGAACAGAAAATACTCATCTGCCCAATTGTAGCATTGCAAATAAAAAGTTTGCCCTTGCCATGTGGCACTACTGGTGCTTAATTGATTTTATCTTTTTTTTTATCTTTTTAAAGTTATGCATATTTCAACTGTTTCTTGCCCACAGCTTTTGCAATATTATTGAAGTGTTCTGTGGTGGTTGCAGCTCCTGATTTTCTCTTTAGACAAATACTTAACTAAACCACGGAATGAACATTTCCATACAAGAAATCAGAGGAGGCCTGACGGTTACCAGCACGTGATGTACAACAACACCTCTACACCACAAGTGCGGGCCCACAAGCACTGCTGCCTTGGCGGTGACTTCCTGTGTTGGGCGTTTTGACACCCAGCGGAGTCATTCGGAGTCACTATTTCCACCCCGCGGTTACCACCAGTGTGCTGCCACAGGTAACTGCAGAGCCAGTTTCTCAGCTTGTGGGAGCTTATCTAAGGCGGCATCGCGTGCCTGGTTCGTCTGCAGCGGCAGGAGGGGCACGGTGTCGTGGAGAGGCCGGCGCGAGGGCAGCAGGCCGGGAGCAGGAGGGACTCGTGTAGACACCGAGGCGGGCAGCGGGCATCCCAGTGCTGAAACTGGGGTCGAGGAGCAGTGGTAAAACTGGAGGGTGGTGATAGACAGGAAGGAGGAAAGGCTTCTCCTGCATGTACATGTGCTGCCCTGCTGGAGCTGGAAACCTGTGTCCCTTCCTCATGTGAAGCATGAGCAGCCCCCGACGGCAAAAATACAGCGGGAAGCTTTGATATGCCATGTTATTTGTAAAATAGTATGTCTGTAATATCAGATTGTATAAAAATCCTGTGTTTCAGGTTCTGCTGGCCTATCAACTACTTCATTTCCACGCTGGGCAAAGCAGACGTGGAGAGCGGACAAGCACAAAGCAGGCCCAGGCTGTAGCTCCGTGTCTGCTGCCCTTGGGGTGCTGCAGGCTGGCGGCACAGCCCTGGGCGCCAGCACGGCCAAGGGGACCTGTACATACGGTTTTTAGAATTATTGTGGTAATTACGTGGCATACCTTTTAGCCCCGTATGTATAACACAGGTATCTTGTGGCATCTCAAACGTTTTATTTTAAAATGGCACCTATGTTTATCCAACTAAATCGTGCCTTGCTGATGTGTGGGATTTGTTATGGATAGGGGATTTGAGTCGCTTTTCCAGGAAAGTGCAGGCTATCAAAAACATCCGGCACGAGGCTATTTCCCTCGGTGGACGGTGTCTCCAGAAGCCCCAGCGCGGCGCTCAGTCCCACCTGGGGCGTCGGGCACGGCGCTACCGGCCTTGCCCTAAAACCCGCGCCTTTCCCCGCAAAGGGCCCGTTTTAAAAACACATAGACCGGCCGGGCTGGCAGCCGGCACACTGCGCATGCGCCCCGCCCGCCGGGGCCGCCGCGCCGCCAGGCGCCGCCGGCGGGCGCCGCGGCGCTACCATAGAGAGCGGCGGCTCCCGGAAGCGGAAGCGGGCCCAGCGGCAGCGGGGGGACGGGAGCCGGTGGCGGCGGTTGGCCGTGGGCCTCGCTGCGGTGGGTCCCGCGCGGGCTCGGGGCGGTTCCACTACCGCTAGGGAGGCTCTGCGGGGCTCCGCGGCCTCCGCAAGCCCCGGAAAGCGGCGAGGGAGGCGGCCCCTGCGCGGCCGGTCGGTTGCGCAGCCGGGTTGCTCAGTGGCTCCCGACGACGCTCAGCGAGGCCTGGAGGGCCCCGAGCCTCGCGGCGCAGCGGGGCCTGTCAAATAATCTGGAATAAGGAGGAATAGGCAGGAATAAGCGGTGCCTTCTCTCCCTGCAGGTGCCTGACGAGTCCCTGTACTGTGCGGAGCACCGAGAGCCCGCGGGTCTGGGCGGGCTGCAAGGCCGTGTGACATCGACCCTGCCGCGTCTGCCTCCTGCAAAGAGGGAGCTGCTTCTGAGCCGGCGCCTGCCAGCCCCATGCGTTCCTAGACTCATCAGCTTCTGGGGTCTTTTATTGCTTTGTTTTTCCTGAGGCCCTAGTGAGATTTAATTATTCATTGGCTCAGATGGTTTTAAAGTAACATAAGATGTTCCTGCTCCCCAGTTTTAACTCGCTGATTGACTTTTATTTCAGGAGGCATTGCTTTTACTTGGTAATGGTTAAGTGTCCAGGGAATTTAGTTCTTTATGGATGAATGCTGTTTTATTTGTCACTTTACGGCTTGCAACTTAAATTTTGCATTTTTATTCTTTTGACCCTATGCTTTTTCTCTGTTATGGCTGCTGCAACGATAGTTCATGATACGTCAGAAGCTGTTGAGCTGTGTGCTCCGTGTGGGTTGTACCTCAAGCCCATTACAAAAATGACCATCAGCGTGGCACTTCCTCAGCTGAAACAACCAGGAAAATCCATTTCGAACTGGGAAGTGATGGAAAGGCTGAAAGGGATGGTGCAAACGCACCAGTTTTCCACTCTGCGGATTTCTAAAAGCACGATGGATTTCATCCGCTTTGAAGGGGAGGTAGAAAACAAAAGTTTGGTGAAGTCTTTTCTGGCCTGCCTTGATGGCAAAACAATAAAACTGAGTGGTTTCTCTGATATTTTAAAAGTGCGTGCCGCAGAGTATAAGATTGACTTTCCTACCAGACATGACTGGGACTCGTTCTTTCGTGATGCAAAAGATATGAATGAGACTTTGCCAGGGGAAAGACCAGATACTATTCACTTGGAGGGCTTACCTTGCAAGTGGTTTGCAGCAAAGGATTCTGGCTCAGAAAAGCCCAACGAAGAAATTCTTATAAAAGTCTTCAGCAAATTCGGAGAGATACGTAATGTGGACATACCTATGCTGGACCCTTATAGAGAAGAAATGACTGGCAGAAATTTCCACACGTTCAGTTTTGGAGGCCACTTAAACTTTGAGGCTTACGTTCAGTACCGGGAATACGCGGGTTTCATTAAGGCCATGAACGCCCTGCGAGGGATGAAGCTGATGTACAAAGGCGACGATGGCAAAGCAGTAGCTTGCAATATAAAGGTGAGAACTGCAGGCTCTTACGTGGTAACCCATGTTAAAGAACAAGTACAGCTCAGGTCCCGTGAAACAGCCATAATAAAATGCTAAAAGGAGATAGAAGAAAGAAAAATATGTTCTGTTAGACATAAAATGAGTGGGTTGGGATTTTTTTTTGTTGTCGTTCTTATGGGAGAGTTTTGCTCAGTGAGGGGACCAAATATATGAATGTGACTTATTAAACTACATGATTAGTGTTTTTTGAAAACGAATACGTACCTGTCAGTATTGTCATTTTACTAAAAAGCTTTAATTCTGAACAAGTTCAGGCTTGTTTTGCTAAAAGGCTGACTGGCTTGAGTTTTTCTCTTGTGCACACCACAAGTGGAAGCTCTGGGGGAGAAAATCACAGCCTTCTGCGTTGGAATTGGGGTCTACCAGACACATGTCAACATCCTCACATTTAATAGCCTGTGGTGTCTTAAGACCTCTGGGAGACACCATTAATCATGATCGCTCTGCTTCTTGTGAAGAAAAGAAAAAAAAAATCACGTGTTGAAGTGTAGCAGTTTCCTGTGAGTCCAGTATGTTGAATTCATAATACTTATATACATAGGTCTCCAGATCTTCTCTTTTTTTATGTAATCCCATTGTCTTAGAAAGCAGAACTATGACAGGAGAGGACAACACGGTCTCTTCTGATGTAATGTCTATGAAAGTATGGCCTAAAGAAGACTTGCTCTCACATGCTTGGAGATTGTCCACCCAGTTACGTATCAGTTGAGTGAAATGTTTGCTTACTTGTTTCAGGGGGCTTAGTAGTCATTCATCAAATCAGAAATCAGGAAATGTTTTTCAGGAAAAAGCTTGACTTTTTTTTTTTTTTTTTTGTAATATGTTGACATGTAAATACTTTTTATATTAAGTTTTACATTATTATAGCATTATATAAAATTATAAATTTAGTATTATTAAGTGTAAGAAGATAGTATAATCTTTTATCTTGATACAAAGCTTGTCACTTGGAGCATAGAAAATCTTTAGACCTCAACTTTCTTACTTTCAAGAGGATGTGACTGTCATTTGCATGCACTGGATCAGGGTTTCCCAGTTGAGTTTGCCTGTGCAGGAGGAGGAATGTCTTCATGGCAGCTGCCTTGGGAATTGATATGAGGGAGAGGGAAATGTTCGTGACAACACTGTCCGGACAGATTTCCTTCATACAAGGATACAGCGCTGTGTGACCCTTCCAACTCTGCTCTCTCTGTTGGTCCTTTTGCCTGTTAGTGGAACACCCTTTAAGGTACAGTCTGAGCTAATTAAACTGTGGAGGATGTACTCCCAGTGCTGCAGCCTGTAGTTCATATCTTCTACTGATTTGGGTCCTGTGGGCCTATGGATCCCTGCCTGCCTGCACGTAGGTGGTATCTATATCTAGTATGGGGAACCAGGACACAGGGAGTGAGCTGGGTGCTGTGGTCCAGTGTGTGGCCAAACTGGGCCAAGGAGCACCCTTAGGTTCTGGAAGGCCCAGCTTCTATTTCTGATGGTACAGTGTCCTGTCCTGTGGCTTGGATACCTTTCTACTAGATAAAGATATGGTCATTGTAATGCTTTTATTTTTGTTTTTTTGTTTTTGTCAACTAAACATGGGTTTGAATTTTGCTCTATAAAGGTTTCTTTTGATTCAACAAAACACCTGAGTGACGCATCAATCAAGAAGCGCCAGCTTGAAAGGCAAAAGCTTCAAGAGCTTGAAAAACAGAGAGAAGAGCAAAAACGTAGAGAGAAAGAAGCTGAGGAAAAACAGAAGGAAGAAGAAAGGTAATTGTTGCTTACTACTATTTGAAGGTTTTTTTTGTAATAAAGCATGCTTTCTTAATGATGCCGTGAATACATAAGGATGGACGTCGTAGTATGAAACTTTTCTTTTCAAAGGAAGTTGTCATCTTTAAAGTTTTCTGAAAGCCCATGTTACAAAACTAATTATAGGAAGCAAATAAAGATGACAGTATTAATTTGAGTTAATAGATAGTAGTAGTCTAGTGTTAGGTGAAATGAAAATATTGCAGATCTGGAACCAGTGAGATAAGCAAGTGTTCACAATTAACTTTTCACAATTTTCTTTAATAAGTGAAAATCACAGTCATCTTTGAGGATAGATCCTTTTATCTTGCTTGTCCTAGTAGAAAATATATTTAATTTAAGAAAGTATAATTTCAGTATAGTAAAGAGAAAGTCCAAGTCATCTGTTCTCTGATTCAGAAATACCTTTTAATGAAACTTAATATCAAAAGTCAGGCTTTTAATTCTCAAAAATTTCTTGTTATCTCTTGCACATATTTTCTTACAACTACACTTGTATCTAATAGCTGTGGACTTGTTTTCTGTGTTTTCTAGTAGTTACATGCAAAGTGACTCATTGTCCTAGTGGCCTTTTGAGTGTTAGAGTAAAACGAGTAATTTTGGAAAATATATTTACGAACAGTTTTAAAACTCATTTAGTTTGTCTTATTAAAGGTACTGGCTAATATCTGCATTTTTATATCGCCATTTATGCAGGAAGCAGTTTGAAGAAAAAGGAGGGGAGGGGTGGGGAGAAGACAATTGTTCATTTCCTCAGAAAAATCAGAATGTCACTTTTTCACTATATCCAAGAGAGAAGCTCATAAGTCATAATCTACATTCTTGCCATGTGACAAATAGATCATGAGATTGCTGCTTGCTTCTGGGTCGCATTAAAAAATCAAAGGTTTATGGGGATTTTTATTGACTAGTGACTGTGGTACTTTGCTAATTCATGTGCAAATATGGCTTAGCTACTGACAAGTTACAGAAAACAAACTTAACTGTCCTGGTGATGCAAGTCTTACAAGCATATTACTTCTGCAAAATAGGATATGTTTATAATAGATTAATTCAATTTTCTTTTTTTGAAGTGAGTTCAGTAACGCTAGCAGCTCTTAAGGCTGAAATCTTTTATACGTCGGAAAGTTCTGTGCGGGTAGCAGCAGCACAAACTTCCATGCGTTGTCCCATTAACTGTTCCTGCCTCACCTGGAGGGGCTAAGTGTGTGGATGAGAGGAGTCCAGTTCCAGCCTTGGATGGTGCTGGATTTCTGAGGCTGCAAGACTATACACTGCAGTGGTTGAAAGCTTCACTGCTTGGAAGCTGCTGTATCCCTAAGCTCAGTTCTGCAACAGTTGCTGAAGTGAGGCATTTAACTGAGTGAGAACAGTGCGATCCTTTTGATGAAAATACTTCAGGGTTTACCAGACTTAGACATAAGCAAATTGTAAACAAGAGTTTTTTAAAAAACTTTTTATGTGTGTGTAGATGAAATTCCAAGAGCTGGAAGATTATGTAATAGATAGTTCTGAAGAAAATATGCATTGTAAATGGAAAGTAGAAAATGATGCACTAGTTCCACTAGTAAGTAACTTACTAGACTGGTCTTTTTATAAAGCCTATTTGCTGGCGACATTGATGTTTTTCTAGGAGAGCAATGGCATATAAGCACTTGTTACTTTAAGAAAGTATATGTGAATGTGCAGATGTTGTAAGACAGATGCTCAGAACCTAAATTTGAACGGAGCAAATTGTACAGATCAGGGCAACCGGACCCCATACAGCCTCTGAAACAAATTCTCGTTGCTTAGGTTTAAATATTAAACATTTTTAGAAAATGTGATGTTAACCTTCGTATTGAAGCAAAATTATTTTCTCAATAATATTATTTAGATTATCACTGGACTTATGTTCAGTTAGAAAGCTTCAACTACATTATTATTAGGACTGAATATTATTAGGACTTGTATCATTCTACCCTTGATCTTAAAAAACCTGCTCTTCTGCTTAAGCTCTCCATTTGTCTTGCTGACTGAAATAAACAGCACCCCACCTGTTAGTTAACTTTGTTTTTAATTATCCCCTTGATGATTGATTCCCAATTCGTCACTGTGGTCTAATTGGCTGGAGACAAAAAAGGGTGTTGTGTTGGTTTTTTTTTTTTTTTTTTTAGCCATGTTTCATGTTTGGGTTATAACTTCTTTTTAAGTGTTGTCAGGCTGACAATATTTATTTCAACATCATGTGTAGCTGTTAAAAAGTAAAAATATGAATCTCTTCCTTTTTTTTTAGGAAGCAAAGAGAGCTTGAAGAGTATGAGAAAGAGAAAAAAAGAGAAGAAAAGTTGCGCAAGAGAGAGCAGAAACAGAAAGATCGTGAAGTTAGAAGAAACAAAAAACAACTTGAAAAAATACAAGCTGAAGAGCAGAAAAAACTGCAGGAGAAGATCAAGCTAGAAGAAAGGAAGCTCCTCTTAGCTCAGAGAAATCTGCAGTCCATTAGACTAATTGCAGAACTGCTAAGCAGGGCAAAGGTAACTTCAATATCTATTTCAGAAGCTAATGAAGAACCCCCCAGAACAAAGCCTTTACTGACTTGGGGGAGGAGCAGGGAGAGTGCTATTTATTAGAGAGCAGATTTAGTACCTTCCAGTTGCTATTCCTTAGACCACAAATTCAAAACTCTACAATGAAACAGTATTTCTCCATTTGTAAAAGATGCACAAGTACAGCAAGTGAAGAGCGAGTTTGAACCTATTGTCCTGAATAATATTTTTCAGCATGTAACCTAATTATCAGGCTTGTTCTTAAGACCAGAATAAGAATGTATAAACATAGTAAAGTGAACTAAGCACAGAGGGTAAGATATGAAACTTGCAATATACGTTTTGATATTGTTTTCCTTGTGGCCTTCAGCAGTTCCATTAACTACTCTTTCCAAGTAGAATGAAGTTTCATTAGTTGATGCTTCAAAATATGCAAAACATGCTTTTCTCTGCAAAAAATACTTCCAGCTAATGCTTTGAATGTTACAATCCTTTTTCTCTACTGGAACTACTGTTAGTTTTCACTAGAACAGAATAATTTGATTATGACTTCCAAGTCATATTGAGGTAGTGTAATGCGTGTCAGGTATTTTTGGTAGTAATGTGAAAGGTGGTAGCAAAAGATAGCTATATTGCTTGCTCTCACAGACTTCTGAATTACCCTTCAAAGCCTCAGCTTTAATTTTTATTGAGAATCAATCCTGCATGCCAGTGTATCTCAGAAATAGTTTCAAATTCAAGCTCATGGTGCTGTATGCTTGGTTATATGCAGGGAGAGGGCAGAAATACTCTGCAGCTGTTGTAACTTTCCAGCTGCAAAAGAAAACTGTTTGATAAAGCAGTCGTGTCTTTTATCAACACATTAATATTAATATTGCACTGAGCCAGTTTTACAGGGGCAGATTAATTTTTTTTTTTTTTTTTAGTATCGTGACTTTCTAAAGTGGTTAACAAAATGAGAACCAATTTCTGTACGATATGTATGTGTTGAATTTTTACTTTCTAAGATCACACTGTAAAGTAGTCTGTGAATCCCAGATTGCTGAGCTTTAAGAGAATATAATGGTCAAAATTTGACTAAAAAAAATCTTAAATTTAAAAGTGTTGACCCGGAGAAATGTGTTTCAGTACTTCACTGACATGTTTTCCAGCTTATCTGTTATACTTGTCAGATAAAACTTACGGCTCCTAATCTTTGTATTGTGAAACCGTGAGAGAATTTAACACTTAAAAGACATTGTGAATTAATGTTTCATCTTACAGCTTTTTTATGTTAGAGTGTTCTTTTTTTTTTTTTTCTTGGAGAGGAAGGAGATTATTTTATTTCGAGTCTTAGGTGTTTTATGTAGGATTTTCTTTTCTTGACAGATTACTGCTGGTGCAACTGTGGAAGAAACAGTAGGTTTACAAAGGCTTATTTACTCTGACTTTCCTTTTGATTGTCTTTCAGACAGTAAAGCTCTTGGAGCAGGAACAAAATGAAGAAAAGATCCGTCTTCAGGAGTTGGAGGAGAGACGAAAACTACAGGAGGCTGAGCTTAGACGTGTGGAAGAGGAAAAAGAGAGAGCACTGGGACTGCAGAGAAAAGAAAAGGAACTGAGAGAGAAACTGCTAAACAATCTTCTGAGCAAGAAAATGGATGCAGCTCTTCAAAACAAAGAGGAAACGGAAGCATCTCAGTCTGGTATGCTAAAAACTGCTGGTGCTGTTCCCCACACTGTGTCGTCCAGCTGCATCACTTCTACCTCGGGACAAACTGTTGAAGGGAAGCCAGCTCCAGGCTGTCAGAGAAAAGCAGCATCCCCTGAGGGTGTAAATACTCAATGCAAGTACTTGAATGGCGATGTTGATGACAGAGGTCATGTCAAAGAAGGCCAGAAACTTCACACCACAGAGTCTGAGAGGTGTTCGGAGAAACGAAGTTCAGGAGTGCTCTCGTGTGTTCCTGCCAATAACCGGCAGCAGAAGAGCGTCTCTGGCTACAACCAGAATCCCTGCAGGAAGGACTCGCGCTGTGAGCAGGGCAAACGGAGCACAGAGTCACGGAGGAGAAAGAGCCGTTCGTGTAGCAGCGTGAACACTGATGACAGTAAGGGTAGAAGAGAGAGGAGCAGGCACAGAAGAGACGCAAGTTATCAGGATGAAAAGCGCAGGAAAGAAAGGAGGTGTTATAGACACTCTAGCAGAAGTTACAGCCCTCGCCGAAGCTATAGCCCTCGCCGCCGAAGCGTAAGCCCGAGGCGTTCCCGTTACAGGAGATCTCGCAGCAGGGAGCGCAGAAGGGACAGGAGGGAGAGGAGTCGCAGTCGCCGAAGCGTGAGCAAGAAACGCAGATATCGGAGTTGATCGCTGGGTGAGCAAAGGAGGCCCTGGAGCGGGTAGTAAAGGCCTCAGCTGCTTGGAAAGGCTGTGGTTGGACTTAAGGGCCAGAAAGATGTAAACCAGACCTCATTGGTGTGACTACTATAGAAAACATTTGTTTCAACCAGCGTCTAACCTGCATCTAGTTCCTGACACCAAGAAAATAGATGCCTGATTCTGTTGAAGATTCGTTGTGCTTTCTTGTCTCTTTCTTTTTTTTTTTTTTCCCATAATGTAGGTATAGCTATCTGTACTTGATTGAGTTCCTGTAGAGCTAAAAGCTGACCTGTTTTCTTCATTTTCAATTTTAAAAATCTTTTTCTTTAGTTCATTTAGCTTTTCATCTCTTCATCACCTAATTGGAATCAGGAGGTACATGGTGGCAGTTTTGGAACTCCAAGCATGACAAGCTATTACATACACACAGGTTTAACATAAAATGCTTTCTGGTGCACTCAAGGAAATCACATGCAACAAAGTAGAGGTTTTGCTGATTGAGCTCGTGAGCTGTACTTTTGTGTAGTTCTTAAAATTGACTATAAAGATGCAGAGGATATCTTTTAAACTGATACGATTCTTTCATTTATCTGTATGATGCCAAACTTTGTGGCCCAGATTATTCTGGAATGTAATGCCATTTATATAATAATTATTTCCATGCAAGAAAGCCACGTGATGTATGAAAGTAGTGGTAAAATGGTTGAAAAGTTATTCTGTTATTTTCTTGACATATTTGGCTTTCTAATTACTTCAGATGGCAGAGAGTCACAGGTACATACAAAGCTAGCAATTACCTTTTGAAAGGGGCCTTCTTGCTAAATTATTTTTACTTGGGGTATTGGAAAGTAAGGCTGCAGTATGTCTTGTTAAATCCATTTAAAAATACTTTTGCTTCTAAAATGCAGCTCAGGAATATTAAAATCTATAACATTATAGCGAAAGAGTTTATTTTGCCTTTTTATGGTAAAATTAAAAAAAAAAAACTGTTTCCAATGAATTGAAATGTCTGTTTTCATATATATTAAAATCTGTGGAAGTATCGTATGAAAATCTGCTTGGTGTTTCTTGAAAAAATCACTTCAGCATGTTTAAAGAATCGGTCTCTACCACTCTTATTAGTCCTGTGATGGACATCTATGTCAAACACTGATTTGGCAGGTTGTGTGTTTTTTGCTTACAGGCTTCAAATGCCGTTTTCCTCACACTGATGCAAAAAATCAGGATGCATCCCCTTCCTGTAGTGCCTAAGCAGCACATCTTGCTCAGCTTTGTTCCCAGCTGGCTGAGTTTGGCTGTGGTGGTCTTGCTGAATCCTATACAGGTTTATTTCTTAATAGATTATATTGCCGAAGTCTTTGTAGTCTTGAGCTGCAGAAAGAAAGGTAGATATTGTATTCTCATTCTTTAAAGCCCACCATTTTTATGACTTTTCAAGCTTTCTTAGATGTCTGTATTTGGTATCTAACTGCACTGGTATCTTGGAGGCTGAGACCTGGATTGATTTATCTAATCATTTCTACATCCTTAGCTGCTCGAGTTTCCTTTTATGGAGGGCTCATGTTTCTACAATCTTTGTTAAAATATTAAAATGCTATCTGCCTGATCCTAAGTTCATCTTTGGTAATAATTAAGCTAAAATCCAATCTACTGTTTGTTGTGAGTTCTTGATAAGGCTGCTGGAGCACCTGTTTGTGATGCTGCTTAGTTCTGCTTTTAAATCCTGCCACGCTGTCCGGTTACCTTCTCGTCCAAATACCAGGTATGAAAAAGGTGCCTCATTCCCCCTGCAGCCCTGCTGGGGACTAGCATGACTGTCAAAGCAATGTCTCTGAGCTCAGAATTAGGAGCCTTACTTGTTTAGTATTTCAGATTATTCCCCTGGGTGGGAAAATTGACTTGATGGTGTTCTTGAGGCAAAATAAACTTGATGAAAGCAACAAGGGAGACTCTACTCTATGATGTTTGGAATGCAGACATGAATGTCTGCATTGTGTCACTGCCCAGATGTGGGAGCCACTAAGGTGGTGGCAGTGGCCAGAAAGTACTCACAAGTCTTTCTGGAAAAATCCAACAGTTTCCTTAGTATATGTTGGGGGGATGGCAGGGCTTGGTGCATTTTTTTTTCTCCACTTCCGTATAGGTCTGTTAAGTTACTTTGACTTCATAGAAAAACATAGATATTTAATTTCTGTTCCTAGACATCTTAGTCACTTTAAAATAATGTCCTTTTTGAAAAGGACTTCAAACTCCAATCAGCAAACATTGGTCTAATTAATGAGCCAGTTCAGGTAATTCACACAACTGAGTATTTTATTTGGTAAATTTTTAGCACTTAGAGTGTAGCAGTCACAGGTTCTGCTATGAATTAATGACGTTAAAGTGTAAGGTTTTGCAACTAATAAGTATTAGCTGCTAAACCTTACACTCTTCAACTTCCTTAATTAATACCAAAGACCTTCCTTAATACCAAAGACAAAGCAAAAGAGCAAATAATTTTAAAACATTGAGCTCATGTTGACGTGGTTGGGTATTAGACAGCCTTCCTGGCACCTGTGGCTACTTTGGTAACTTTGCTTTAAGCCTGTTAGCCACTAGAAATTGAACTATTAAAGAGTGTCTGCAAAGATATCTAGGTAATTTATGTGGGTTATTTGGTTATTTAATCCTCATAGACCATTTTTATTCTCAGTTAATGTCTTGGTCTGTGTATAAAGTATAAGTATGTGGCTGCATATACTTTTTTTTTCATTGCATCAAATTGACATATCTTATGCCATTTGTCTTTCAATATTCAGGTATCTTTTCCTGAGGAGTAACTAGGAGCACGTATTTATTCACAGTTTGTATCAGAAAATCAAGGGTCTGGGTGAGCAGGACTGTAAATACTTGCTTCCTCACCCTCTGTTAGTTGAAAAGTTGGAGTCTGCTTTCACTGCTTTCATCTTGACTGAAGACATGGGAAGCCACAGGAGTGCTGGATAGAAATGGGGGAAGAGCTCCCTGAAGATGCTTAATGCTTTTGGTGGAATTACTTATACTGAGGATTTCCTGCAAGTCACATAAGTGAATTCATTTTTTCTTCTCACTTTCAAAATCTGTACCTCTTCACCTACCACAGGCTCCCAGGGTTGCCAGCTCCTTACTCTGTGTTCAGGCAGATGTACCTGCCATTTCATTCTCTTACCTTATTTGAAGGCCAACTTTTGATGCTGGTAAAGTTCAGGGCCGTTCTTTGGTAGGGTCCTTTTCTCTGAGAAGCAATGGAGAAGCATGCTGAAGAGTATAAGCCAACAGCCAACACAAGTAGTGTAGTTACTGAAGTCATGACTGTATCCATTTTTTTTTCTAATTTATCGTTACTTTTGTAGAGTAGGTTACTTAATGACCTAGGACAGGGGTATATGTAGAATTCAGGTGTGCTAATATAACACTAGATATGTTATCTGGTAGTTCCATCTTGAAAATTGTTTGAAAGTAATTTGTTTGAGATGTAAATTTTGTTAAGTAGCTGTAAAGCTACTCCCAAACTTACCAACACAGGATTGTCCCAGGGAACCAAACGGTGCAAAACCAACTTGATAGGTCTTCACTGGCCATGCTCTCTGGATATCAGACTGGTGGTGACTTTATGGCAGTACTTGAGTAAGTACTTGAGCAGGACTGTGTAAGAAACTATTGCAGCTTCTCATGTTTGATAGCATAGGCAGAGTTGTTATGTTCTGTGCAAGGGAGCAGTTAAGCAACCTAGTCTGGCAGGTGCCTTACGTGCTAACTGATTTAGCAGAATTTACTAATGGTGTCTTGCATTGCTATACACCTATGCATCATTTCATTGTAATTTTGTTCTGGTATCCCACTTTTAAGGACTGGTTATAATTTGGATGCAACACCCATTTCCTTCAGCTTATACTACATTCTGTTGATCCTACGGATGTGTTATTTGCAGAGTATTTTGCACAACAGATTTGCAGAGATGTTCTGTAGAGAGTATGTAAAGGAGCAATGGAACAAGCTGCACTTAATCCTTACTTCAGAACTGCATATGCAGAAATGACCTCTCTCATATTCCTACATGAGTAAGTATCATTTTATTGTTTTCTTAAAGTAACTATCTTGCTGTTTTTTGTACTTGGTGTGGTACTGTGTTCTCAAGGCTTGTTCAAATTATATGCGCAGTTTTTTGTTAATCCTGATACAGAAAATGCACTCAGTCTTGTTCTCCCTCACATGCCTTATCCCCAAAATGCATATCCTGCTGCTTCACAACAAATTCATAGATTATCTCATACAAATGCTTTGCTATGGAGGTAGATTAAAGAATTTCTGCAGGCCCTAGATGGCCTGGTTATATTCATTTTGAATTGATATCAAAACTAGTCTCTCTGAGCTGCAGCGGCTGCAACGTGACCTCTGGACAAACCTGGTCTGGGCACGATGCTCAGGAGTGCTATCTTTGAAGCTCACTTGTTTGTAGGGCAATATGTAGGGATAACCTTCTTGGGGTGCTACAGTCGCTTCTCCCTAGCCCACTGCATCTCCCAACTGAGTGCCTGACAGAGTCGGTCACCTGGGTCTTCCCTGCAGTTCCGAGTAGAGTTCTCACATGTGTGTAAGTGCTCCAAGGAATTGCCTAGTGCCAGGAAGTGCTCAAGGCTTTCTGCTTTAACTGCTGAAGAGAAGGGCTGGCAAAGTCTCCTCCTGTCACTGCACCAGATGTGGCTCGCAAGCAGCACAGGACTGTAGCAAACCCCCGAGAGGGGCTACCAAGGCAAAAAGGGCTGCAGGGACATCACTCTTGAGACATTCAGTTCTTATTAAAGGGAGAACTGAAGCCAAGGAAGGATTTTTTCAGAGATTGAGGTGCGAATATGGGACTTTCCGCCTGCTCCAAATGGCTGCCAGTAGTATGTGCCATGTAAGTGCCAAAACTAAAATCAGTCTCAAAATCTAAGAGACACTATACTCATATTCCTAGGGAAAACATCTATTGTGAAACATGATAAAGACTGTAAAGAAGAAAATGAAACATTTGTACAAACTGGACACCCTATGCCAAAGAAAAATATGATACTGAGTAATTGGACTTGTTAGGATCCTTTTTTAAAAAAGGCCCAGACTGAATTATCTTTATGATTTTTTTTGACTAACTTGCAGCTAATTTACCCTGAGCATATTTAGAGGCTTTGTAATTATAGTGGGCATAACCATTTCCATACTGACCTTATTGAAACTCATTATCCTAGTTACTTCCCTGAGATTTGTCCTCATTGTTCATAGGGAAAATTACATATATAAAAATGTGGTGTTATTTGTCATTTCTCACCAGCAGGCACATTAATTCCACTTTGAATCTTTGTTTCTACATATTTTTTGCCTTTGTAATATGCAAAAATGATGGAATTATTTCTTGTGTAATATTTGTTTGTAGTCACTGAAGCACTTGAGTCACTGAAGGAAAGATGGGTTCAATCATCAAAACAGAACCTTGGAGCTATAATAAAGTGCTTTAGATTGTGCGTGATTTAAATACTATGACAGAAAATCTTGATGGAGTTTTCAGAGAAATAAATTGATTGCAATTTCATCTTCACCAATGCATTTGTAGATTAAAAGAAGCTTAGACTTTAAGCCCCGGCAACAGT
The DNA here is from genome assembly GCF_059628265.1 of Tinamus guttatus. Lineage (NCBI taxonomy): Eukaryota > Metazoa > Chordata > Aves > Tinamiformes > Tinamidae > Tinamus > Tinamus guttatus. The sequence continues at coordinate 1,925,392 of NW_028288668.1, forward strand.
TTATTTGGGAACGGCAACACAGTATGTGTGGCTTCTCATCAGCCTGGTGTGGTTTATCTGCAACCTTCCTCCTCTGCATCTCACTACTGGTAGTAATCCCATTAGCTGATTACATCTGATGTCCTCCACAGACAGATTTAGTCATAATGAAAAAGTACTTCAAGCGGGTTTAATCAACTGTGTGGTCATTTTATAACCAGAGCCTCCCTTATCCTATACCTTATTCTTAAGCAAAGTGAATTTGTGCCCTGCAGGGACACCCCAGTCTATTAATTGTGTACTTAACTACCCGGTTATTTAGACAAAGCTATAGGAATTAAGGGTTGAGCATTTTCATACTTAGATTATTCTCTAATGCAGCTGTACTAAATGTCACTGTAATATCTGATTATGCCTCTGTGGCTGAACTATTTGAAGAAAGCAGTCTAAAAGCTGGCGAGCAGCAGCTAGCTCTTCATGGAGTTGTTTGCTTCGGTTCAAGCGAAGACAAATCTGTACTTTAGTTCTGAGAGCATTTGCTTCTGGTTCAGCTGATGGCCTTTATTGTGCAAAATTCCAGCAATTTGCTGTGATGTTTCTCAGTAACAGGCAGAGTTGCAGAACTGGCCTTTTTTTCATCTTTCTGAGATTTTGGCCAATGATTTTTAATTTAAGAACAATTTATTCTTAAGGACACACGGGTGTAGGTAGGGAGGAGATCCCTTATAAACGCAGGTATGCACTTGAACCACAAGTCTAGGTTTTACCTTCAGGGAAACCTTGTCTCATTAAGTGCAATGTGAGCAATGAGTGAAGCACAGATTTCACAATCACTCTTAGAGAGAATTGTGATCTCCAGGACCCACGGTACAAAATAGATGGAATATTAGCATCTAAACTGCACAGAACTGTGAAGTATGTTCCATTAGTTAACCTGCAATTATATTACTACTGCCTATATTATTCTAAATGTTTTTACAGTTTGGGGTTTGCTGTAATGTTTTAATGTTCAGACTTAGTACTTTGGTAACACGGGAAACCACATGAATAATGAATAGTATGGCAGAGAGGTCTAGTGAAAGTAATTTAAGGTACTAAGTTTCTGACAAAATACTTGTTAGGCATGTTCTCCATGAAGAGTAAGCCATTCTCGGATTAACTTGAATCCCCATCTAGAACTTGTCAGTCATTTCATTCTTTCCCCACAAGCACTTTCTCCATGCTCCTCGTTAGTTTTGGAAGGAAGGGGAACAAGCCTCTGCCTTGTAAAATGTAGAACACTATCTTTACACACTGCTTTGCCAAAAAAAAAAAAAAAAAAAAAAAAGGGAAATCACAAGTATGACATCCCTGGCTGCCACCACTGCCAGCCATCTTATAAGCATTGCCTTTTAAGACTCTATGTGGGGAAACACCTGGAAAATATGGAAAGGGAGGAAAGGCAGATTTAATTCCTAGTAGACACTACCTGATTGAAAGTTGTCAGAACAAATTCAGTTGCTGCAGGAGTACAGCACTGTGAATGGATTCTCTTAGCTTCTCCGGGGAATGGCTGCTGTGCCAGGGTCACCTACAGCTGTTCATGTCACAGCAAGTTTCAGTTTGGCCCTGATTATGGTGGCATAGGGTCATCTTTTCCATCTCCTTGTCTGGACTGTCAGCTCAGGGCTTCGTTTGGCCATGAGTCCTACTAACTCTGTAGTAGTTCAGTCTTTCTTGCAGGGGTAAAGTCTGAGGCCTTGGACGCACCATCTCAAGGCTCAGTGTGTCTCTGTGTTGTAAGTAGGTCAAAGTAACTGCTGTTCATATGCCGCCAGTCTGTGGTGAGGGAAGGTTGATTTGAGTTAGCTTGCTCTGAGCTGAGACAGGTTTGATGGGCAGTGCCACGACTGTTTGCAAAGGAGCTGATATTCCCTCCTTCTTAGCCCTCATGAACTGTGTAAGTTCTATGTGAAGAAGTATGTTGCCAAATTGTCTTCATCCCTCTGGTGTCATTGGACTGGCTGATGTATGTAAGGATCTCTAGTCAAAGACCTTTTTTAGCTCCCAGATACGAGCCCTGCTGAGAAAAGCTGCTTTGAATAAGTCCAGAAGGAGGCCGTCCTTTGGTTTAGATACTCTGACATTGCATTGTGCCTGATTTAAGTTCTTGGTGCTGTTTTGCAATGATTTCTTCTTTCCTTAGTATAAGCTTGCATTTTTTTCTGAAGTAGTAGAGTGGTAGTTAGCCACCAAACTGATGATACTGCTTTAATCTGTGCTGCTTCTTGAGGCCTGTACTTGAGGACCAAGGATCCAAAGAAAGAGGAATGGAACCTAGCAGAAGAACCCACTGAAGCCCCAAAACTTAGCTAATGGTAACTAGGAATAAGTAACTGGTGGGTTTCTCAGAAACAATAAGATTAAGTGGATCACCTGGTGTGCTCCCTGCTTGGTGCAAAGAAGCTTATTTAAATAAGAGGACGAGAGGATCTGTGCCTCAGTGCAGAAAGAAGATGGGTTCCACGAAAGACCTTGACTATCCTCAAATCCTGTTCCAATACACCAACGGATTTTTAGTCTCAAAGGTAAGAAATATCAGTATTGGATAGATGTCTCAGACTGAAATGTTCAAGGCCAAGGGTCTCACTTAGTATCCTTGGTGTAAATATTCGGGGGGGGAGGGGGGAACACCAACAAGAAAGCATACTATTTGTATACTGGATTTAAATTAGCTGTTTTAATGGGGGGTTTTTAGGAAGGAGAAGTGTTTGAGAGAGACCCTTGCTGCTGAGAATGGTCCTGACATTTATTGTCACCCCTTTAAACTTCGGGGGCTTGAATGCGTAGAAGCACTGTCTCCTAGAGGCTTTAAAAATACCAATGGTTACGGCAAGCTGAGCGCTTGACATTTTGACTGCCTCAGCTGTGCAAGATTACCTAGCTAGGGGGAATTCTTCTATATTATTCATTTATTGAGTATGGGAAACAGAAGACTGGCTTGCAACACCTTTTTTTTTTTTTTTCCTGGTGTCATACCACTCAAACAACATGACTTTTCAAATATGTTCTCACAGAATGATTTCCTCTCCCTCTCAAGCTTAGCTGTATGTATTACGCAGCAGGTTGAACTTGACAACTTCTGTATATTTCCTCCTTTACAGGTATAGGAAACATGAGCTGCTATAATGACATGCTCATTAAGCCAGAGGCAGAACTAGCAGCTTCTATTTCCTTAATGTTTGCTGATGTTGTTTGTGCATGAGTTTATGTCTGTGCATGCAGCAGGAGATAAATTTATCGTATTCCAATTTGCTGTTTTTTTTTCCTCATTCACAATTTACTTATAGTTACTGTTTTGCCTTACTGCAACCCTGTAGAAATGGTAACAGAAGGGTTGCTCTGCCGAGGTGTGCAGATACTGCTCATTCAAAGTTTCAGGAAAGTGAGAGCTGTCAGTGGATAGTGTCACAAAACAGATAAGGACAACTCTTCTTGCTTGGGGAGAAAGGCTGGTGCCCAAATAATTCCAAATTCACATTGGTATTATGTTTCAAGAAATAATCTCAATAGCGTTGAGATTCTGCTTGAATGATGTTCTTGGCTGAGAGGAAAAGAATCTTTCATGGATGTTACCAAATCATTTTAGAGCTGCTGTGTTCTTTAGTGTCTTAGGTGATTTGTATGGAAAGCTATCTGCCACAAAGCTGTTTGGCTTTGGCTGTGTGCAGCCAAAGAAGGATATTTTCACTGTCTACATTTAGGTTAGGTATGTTTGCCCAAAGGTTACAGGTTTGTTCTGGAAGTTGGTATGTGTGGAGTTTATCCCAGGACGATTGACCCTTTCCATCGCAAGCCACCGCAGAATCACCAGGATTCACTGTAATACATGCTACATCTTTAGCCAGAAGAGTACACAGTGCTGTGCTTGTACTCTGCGGCCAAAGACCAAGAGAAATGGTTGGTTGTCAGAATGCCCTCTGAAGCTAAGGTATAGGCAGGAGCATTTATGTAGAAAACCTAATCTCGAATGTGTTTCTCTGCAAATGTAGTGTGCTCTTTTCAGTTTCCTTTGGTGACTGAGGTATTATAAGCTGTGCACATTATTTTTGGTTCTTAGAACAACTTCAACTTTATCACTGGACTTGGGTAACAGAAATTATAATTTTCCATCAAAATCACTATGCGTATTTAGAGATTTTTATTTTTGCCCAATGCAGTAGAGTTAGAAATGCAGCTGTCTTTGGCCCTTTCTCCTGATTCGCTTCCCCTTTATTTCCAGGTTTTGTTTACTGCCTGTGAGTTGGGAGTGTTTGATCTGTTGCTGGAGTCAGGAGAGCCTCTGTCTTCAGATGCCATCGCTGCACGCTTGGGTACCAGCCCCGATGGGATGGAAAGACTTCTGGATGCCTGTGTGGGACTGAAGATATTGGCAGTAGAGGTGACAAGAGAAGGAGGTAAAATGGCAGAGAAAGGGGAAGAAACCTAAAGCTCTGATGTTTTTCAAAGCTAAGCAAGGTGTGCTGGGAGAGAGGAGATCCAGGATTAGGCCAATGTACGTAGAGAGGTGAATTAATTGCTCGGGAGCAGCAGCCCTTCTTCATCTGAAAGAGTAGCAGCAAATGCCAACATGACTAAAGTTGCAAAGAAAGCTCTAGTGTTTTGTGTCTTGCTCTGGCTTGTGTTCTCTTGCCTGGTTTTAGGGCATAAAGCAGTTGTCCAAGGGCATCAAGGAGAGCAGCACAAGCCTTTGCATCTATTTATATGTCTTCTCTGAGCACGTTCCAAGTCAAATTAAGGCATGGGTAACCCTGGAGAATCTGTGTGTGCTTTCCACATCAGGCTGCTGCTCTAGGGTGATCTGACGCTTCTGCTCCTTCAGGCTACCAGAGCAGCCCCAGGAGCTGCACTGGAGTGCTGGAGGACCTGGAGGAAGCGAGAGCCGTTTCCACAGTGTGCTTTGCGTGTTAATCTGTCTGAAAAAGAGCCCACCTTAGTGCATGCAGAGGGGACGTAAGGTGGGGTGAAATGTTCTGTGGACTTGAGTCCTCACTTGCTTACGTTGTCATTTAGGAAAAAAAGACTTTTCTGCAAAGACTTCTTGGTTAAATAGAGCATAGACCTTTCTTGGAAAGCAAAATTTATAGGTAAATAATGACACTCATCATAAGACTTTCCTCTTTCTCTCTCCTAAAGAAATGTCTGATGCTAGGGTAAGTGTAAGTAGATAGTGTTTACTCACAGTGACTGGGGCAATGCAGAGTTTTCACCATCACTCGCCTACATCAGATTACAATGTCTGAAAGGCTTGACTGTAAACACGATGCTTTTCTGTTTCTGTATGCTGTGCTGTATATCTCTTCTTCTTTTTTTTTTTTTTTTTTTAAATGTGCAAGTAGGCATCTTTTGGTGATAAATATCATGCTGTCAGATAAATATCACGCTGGTGATAAATATCAGACTAGGCAAAGTGATAGCATACATATTAGTTAACATATACATTTCATCTCTTTAGCTTACTACAGAAATACAGAAATCTCCAACCTCTACCTTACAAAATCTAGTCCCAAGTCTCAGTATCATATTATGATGTATTACTCCAATACAGTCTATTTGTGCTGGCACTACCTGACTGATGCTGTGAGGTAAGGAGAAGTGTGAGTGTGTGCTGCCTTTTGTCCACTCCTTTGCTATGTGAGGACGGTGGCTGTGTTTTTGGAGGCGGGTGTTTTTACCAATGGCTGAAGGGTGCTGTTGTCATTATGTTGTCATGTGTGCATTGGGAGCAGGGGACTTACTGTTGGTAGAAAGGATTTAGGAATTAAATTTCTGTATGTGAGGATATGTCTGTGGCAGAAGGAAGTGAGAACAAGAGTAGGTTAATATGGAGCTGGAGTCTCATTTGGCACAGTCTGTGCAGCTAAGAATCGTGATTCATGGGGATGGTTTCATCCTTTTACTCCAGATGTGGTTTCATGAAGAATCAGACATTTTTGTTCAAAAATAAAAAACAAAAAACATATTTTTCTTTCTCAATTCTGGGGTGGCAGGTGGGGGTGTAGAAGGGTGTCAGCTATTACAAAAGACTGGCCTATATCTTGCCCAAGGTAACTTCCATGTACAACTGTGAATTAAGTTTGAGACTTATTTTCCAGGGAGAAATAAAAAGAAATCCACTTCAGTATACCTTTTTGTTGTTTTTTTGCTCTCTTAGAGAAGGAAGAAACCAATATGAAAGGGCTTTTGGTATTTCACCTAAGGACCCTTTCGGAGCAATGTACAGGTAATTGCTAGTATATAAATAGGATTTTTATTCTTCTTAATACAGCAGAAATAATTATTTTGAATTATGGCACAGAGCAATTAAATACATTGATATGAGAGTGCTATTCATCTGAAATAACTTGCAGCATCTGTTTTTTAGAAATATCTGTTGTTGGGATGCTTTCTTACATTTTGAATAGAAAAGTAGAAATTGTTGTTCTGAGAATTATATGACAGGATGATTTGAGCACATTGCAATGGTAGTTGAATGAAAAATCTCTCAGAAGCCTCAAAATTAGCCATGTCATACACTGTTGGATTTTGCTAAGCTTAATTCCCTATTCACATGCAGGAATGTATTGCAGTAAGTCTTAAAGTAGATTTTATATGCAAAGAGAATTTATTGTGTGTCAATAGAATATGAGATTAGTATTTGAGCTAAACATATTGATAAGAATTGTATGATAAGAATCATCAAGGACGTTTTGAGCTACTGCATGCTCTGTTTGCAATACCAGATCAGAAGAAGAAATGCTGCAATTCATGGCTGGCCAGAACTCAATATGGAGTATATGTGGCAGAGATGTTCTTGCTGCATTTGACCTCTCTACTTTCAAGCATATTTATGACCTTGGAGGTGAGCGTCAGTGGATCTTCTCTTACAAGACTCTGCACTGTTGTGTTTTATGAGCTTTGGAAAGCATAATACCACCTGAGTTAAAGGATGTGCAAAGAAATGGAAAGCAGAATATATCTGAGAATCCTGTCAGCTTGCTTTTTGGGTGGGGTTGGAAAGGAAAATACAAGAATAGTGAGAGCATTCAAAAGCTGCATATTTTTCTTCAGAGCATCTAATAACTCTAATTAATGACTCCTTTTGCTGTTTTGATATTCCTTTCCTTCCATGCTTGGTACATCCCTCTGATGCCAGCCCCTATTCCTCTTCCACTTCAGTTAGGGTGGAAGGGTAGGAGACAGTCTGCAACCTCCTACCCCATGGACCTTGCTGTTCCAGCACTGCTGAGCACTGCCAGCATTCAGGGACACGAGAGTCCCCATCGTGGCTCCACCACTCCTCTCCCATCGTGTGCTTTGGTGGCCTTTGTTTCCATCTTCCCCTTTCCAGCTGCCATGGCAGAGTCTGGCTGGGGAGGTGCATGAGAGCCATGGCCACGCTTGTCCCTTTTCCCTGCCTCTTGGTGGCAGGTGTGGGACAAATATACCCTGGGAGGCTGCATACACCACTGCTGGCATCCCCCCACGGGCACATTGCAGCATAGGGGGTTTTGGGGTCAGTACTGAAGACCTTTGCTCTCCCTGAAGGAGGTGGAGGAGCTTTGGCCCAGGAGTGTGTTTCTGTGTACCCAAACTCAACAGTCACAATTTACGACCTGCCGAAAGTTGTGCAAGTGGCCAAGGAGAGGTTTGTCCCCTCTGAGGAGCGTCGCATCACTTTCCACGAAGGTAAGCACCAAGTGCTCTTTACTCCAGCAAATTAGCCAGTTTCTGCAGAACAAGGACACTGCAAAACAGCCCCTGCAACTGTGTACAGCTGCTGTGCCGTGTGACGAAGCTTCCTACACATTCCCTTTTCTCCTGTGCAGAGAAAAGGATAAACATATGGGGTAGCAGGGCTGCTTTTATTTATTTATTTTTTCTCTCTCCAGTCAAATTATTATATTTTCAAGTCCACAGACACTGGATGCTTTGAGATGGGTGAGATAGTCTAATGCCTTTTGTTCGGTCTTCAGATCTTGCCATGGTCTTTTTACTGTCTTTGGAACTGGTTGTAGAGAGATGTATTTTTTAATGTTTTCAAGCCTCCAAGTGGTTGGAATTGACATATTAATGCTTCAGTTTTTGCGAGCGAAAGGAAGGAAAAGAGTGTATGAAAGGAAGTGACAGATATATGGGAAATGCTTCGTGTGCCAGTGATGCAAGGAAGTGAGAATGGGTGAGACAAAGCAAGCTGCAGAAAAAAAAGAATGAATTGAGTACCAAGTGCTGAGCAAAACGCATCACTATGTAGCCAATATTAGGAAGTGTGAGGTTTGTATTTTGCATTATGGATTTATGGTTGTTCAGTATTTTCTGAAGGTTTTTTAAAAATGAAACCATCCACAGCTAAGAGAAAAGTCCTCCTCTCTCCCTTTTTTTTTTTTTTTTTTCTGAGACTATTATAGAATCTCTACTTTTACTGCTTTATGGAATTGAAGACATCAGAGAACTTCACTGCTTCCTTGTGCATCAATGATTATTTCAAATTAACTGCTATTTAAACACTTCAATGTTCCTACAAGCTGGACAAGGAACAAAACAAACAAACGAAAACATACAGTGCTATGAGAGGACTTTTACTGAATAACTTTAACTAACTTGAGTCATTGACATGTCAAGTTAGAATCTTTAGGGCTTAATATAACTGGAAATACTTCCTTAACTCAGTCCTCTGTATTTCGGAATTTTCTATAATACATGTACTCTTGCTTTACAGGAGATTTTTTTAAAGATTCAATTCCAGAAGCTGATCTCTATATTTTATCCAAGATACTGCATGATTGGGATGATGACAAATGCAAACAACTGCTGGCAAAAGTCCACAAGGCTTGCATACCGGGTAGGTGTGAACTCTTGAAAAACAGGGAGTTTCTCATTTATCAGTTATGCAAAACTGATTAGCCTTAATTAGTCTTAAACTAGCAGTCTGACTGGTAGAATTTCAGTTAAAATGTGTTTTGATTTAGCCGTTCACTTCAGTGATGCCCAGCAGAACTAGCCAGGGCCAGATTCAATTGCAAACGCTCATATCTGTGTTTTAGTTTTAGTCTCCTTCTCTGTGAATACGCAAGGAATGTGAAATCCTTTCCAGATATGTAGGTGCACATGAATGGGACTCAGGGCAGTCTTGAGATATATAAGTCATAGAAGAAATCCCATTAAGCACCATATCAAGCCTTTGAAGCTTGGAAAGTAAAGCCAATAGAATGTGTTTTTTTTCAGTGAAGCTGGTAATCCCAGCTCCTTGGATTTCTGCCGTGGGAAACAAGAATTTCAACCCCAGACTTTAGTGAATGCACTTCAGGTGCTGAAGTATATGAAGTAGTCAAGCAGAGGGATGCTCTGATGCTGTTGGTCGTTTATTGTCTTCTATGGTGTTGACTTAGAGGCTGCTTCTTACTGAAACTAAAGATTAGGATCCTGCCTAACTCATCTGAAAATTACTCCCTCTTCTCACAGCTCAGCATGTGTTTTATATGTCTTTATTCAACCAGGTGGTGCAGTGCTGCTGGTGGAATCGCTTCTGAATGATGACAAAAGTGGTCCTGTAGAAACCCAACTGTATTCAATGAATATGTTGGTGCAGACAGAAGGAAAAGAGCGAACACCAGCAGAGTACAGCAATCTCCTGCAGGCAGCTGGCTTCACAGAGATTCAAGTCAAGAGAACTGGAAAGCTCTATGATGCTATTTTAGGAAGGAAATAATCGTATCTTCTTTCTTCTGTCTTGTTAGGTGCAAAAGGGGAAATGCGATACGCTTTTCTTAGGCAGCAGTCATCAGCTTAGCTCTAGCGTTGAACTCCCTTGTAAGCTGGTGCTCTGTTAGGAGACTTTCTGCTGGTACAGGCTGCATACAGATTGTGAGTCTGGCAGCGTGACGATGGCTTGTCTCTGGCTCTCAACAGGGAAGATAGAAACCAACAGCAGTTCCATAGAGAATAAGTCATGAAAGAAGTTTACCATGGAAAGTTTATACTTCCTGCTCTGTGCATTTTTTGTGCATTGTTTTCTCGTTCTTTCCAAGTTTAACATTTTACTTGAGAAATGCAGTTTCATTTGTACTCTGCTTCTTGCAAAATAAAACTGGGCTCTTTTCATCTTGCAGCATTATATCCTTGGTCGCAATCCCATGTAACATGCTCTAGGTGGCCCTGCACGTGCAGGGGGTTTGGACTAGGTGATCCAAAGGTCCCTTCCAACTGTAACGATTCTATGATTCTGTAGCATGACTGCTGCATGCATTCATGTTCCCTGACGGTTGATACAGTGTTAACAGACTAAGTTATAACTCGCCGTAGTTAGTCACTTCTGAGCTTCATCATAAAGCTTGTCTGAGACCAGATGAGTATGAGGGGGGGAAAAGGCTTTAAGAGTTGAAAGGAGAAGTTTGTAGCCTAGCTTGATGAGCGAGTAGAGCACAGCAACGTTCTCTAGAGACTTTGAGATAGCAGCTGAGAAGAATGGTGCAGCCGAGGAATTCAGTTATAAAGCTTACTACCCTTATCTATTTTAATTATTTGGTAAAATACAATCTGAAATAACCTGCCCAGTTCCTGAAAGTAGAAAAACTAATTGTTGGAGTGAGAAGCTTTTGGAGGAGGCACCAAAAAGTCACTCTCTAGAGGGGTGAATTGAAGGTTAAAGTGCCTTTGCACAGTGATGAATGTACTAGAGGAAGCTGCTCCTCTCTCTCCTTGGTTGTAGAAGGAACTGTAGAGGGATCAGTTGCCCTGAGTATGGAAAAGTTGGACTTTTGTCATATTCTGTGTGTGACAGACTCACTCTATCCAAGTAAGATCTCACAGTCATTAGGGCAGTGGGTTTCAGCTAGCATTGCCTACCTGTGGGTTAAGTGGCATGAAGGTGACTTTGCCAGGAGCTGCAGACTGTAATTTGTTCTGAACGCTCACTTGCGCTCTAGACAAAGCAAGGTGTTATATCCTGCAGCAACTCGGCACAAGCACAAAATAAAGTGAGGTTGACCAAACAACTAGGAGCAATGTGCAGGGCTGACTCAGATCCTTGCTGATTCTTTCTACCCTTAAATACAGTTCCGAGAAATGATTTTTGCTTATTCAACAGCACCAGGAAAACTGGATTCATGCCAAAGAGTAGCCTGAAGGAAGCGGTGCTATCTGTGACTAAACTTAGTGGCTAAACATGAACCTGTGCATTTTTCGCGAAGGAAATGTTCATTCAGTCTTGAAGGAGGAGCACATAAAAAGCAGCCTTTTTTATGGTGGAAAAAGAAAAATCCTCCCACATACCTTTTCCTTTCCCCAAAACATGTATGTGCCTGTGGACTGCTGTGTGTCTATGTGGTTGCCCTGTTGGTTGCCCTGTTTCCTGGGCCAGCAGACAGGCCAGTTCTGGATGGTATGTAGTGATGTATCAGGTTGTGTGTGCAGCTTGCATAACCTTGATGAGTTAGAGATTCCCATCACAGCTGGTGTCAGTGGTAATTCTACTGTTGACTTGAAAAAGAGCAAGAGCAGGTCATTTGGGTTTGTCAAAACTAATTCCTTAAATGCAACACTTGTGTGTGTTAATTCTGAACACTGAGAAAGTCTCGGGCTTACTTGCTTGGTCTTGGGCTTACTGCTTAGTGTCTTGGAAAAAAAGGCATTGGCAGGATGCACCCCTGATTCTGACAAACCTTTTAGTTGAAACAAGATTCGAAGACTTAAAAATGGGAATTTTAAGAATATCTGTCATAACCCATTAGCTAGAGTACAGAAGGAAATGAATCAAGTACAGAATAGTGATTGCATAGCTTGAGAGTGATCAGCATTTTGATCACTTCTAGGGATCAGATGCAGCAGTATCAGAGCAGCTAAATGCACATGGTCCCAGGGTACTGTCACTGCTTGTGTGAAGCAGACCCTCCAGATACCTATGGCTTAGGCTGCTCACTCCTTATCTGCTTATTTTCATTCGGATGTTCAGCTCCTGATGGGATGGCAAAGCCACACTCTGGCTAGATGACTAAGGAAATGGTGCAGTAGGGATTAGAAAAAACATAAGTTTAGCAAAAGTAAACATTTATCTATGTTTGCTTTCAGATACCCAGAGCTTTGAAACCACAGAATAATATTATGACAGGAGTCAGTACTATTTCAGATAGATTAGGTTTGTGTCCTCAGTTGTGTTTCTCCTATTCCCTTCTCCCCACGTTTTCCTGTGCAATTTATATAGCCACCTATGTAGTCTTTATATGGTCTCCCCTTTCTGTTCTCTCTCTAGTTCTTTCTCCACCCAAAAGATTGAAGGGTGGCTCTGTGAGGTTATGCATCTTTTCTAGACAACTTCAAAGAGAGATTTTTAGAGTCATTCTGTTGTGTTGCGTGCCAACTCTACTTGCTCTTAAGTCACAGTTCCTGCATTAGGAAGTTATTAGATGCATAAGAGTTAAAATGAATGCACCATGCAGGAGACGGGCCCCAGACAGAGATAGACTGTGCACAGCTGGGCTGTGCGAGGGCAGCTGCTCCCAAGGAGACTGGGTGTGATAGGCCAGAAGCATTTAACTGACCTTGGAGAAATATAAAAGAGCAGAGACCAGGAGCAGCCAGGGGAATTTGGTTTGCTGACATGCTGCATTTCTACTTCCTCTGCACTTGTGCAGGGGGGTGGTTCCAGATGAGTGCCATCTCTTCTGGGAACCCTGACTCTTACTGGCCCGGCTTTTCTGCAGCACCCAGTTGCAATGAAAGTATGATTTTATATGTACATATATATAAGTAAGTATGTTTTCCTCCTGAAATCTGCGCATTTTCTCCCCTGTATTTGACCTACTACTCCCAATAAAAAATAATTTTTAAGCTTACATCTGTCTACTTACTCCTTTGGGCAACAGCTTGTTCCATGAGTGTGTGCAATATTGAACAAAATGCCACAACCAAGATCTTTCAAAGTGAGACTCTCTATACCCTGCTGGTCCCTATGGAAAGTTCCAGTCTGCAAAGGAGCCGACTCCAGGATGCTCCCTCATGAATGCCGCTCACTGTGCTCCTCATCATGACACAAATGCCTGCTCAGTGATAGCCCGCTGCATTCTGGCTGGTGCTTGCAGCCTGGCCTCCATAACTGGACCTGGAGTAGCAGTGAAAGAGCATAGAAAAGAGTCAGTATTTGTGAATGTGTGTAAAACAATATTAAGATTCTTATTAAGACTTTTTTTTTCTTTCTGTTAAAGCAGCCTTTCTTTTGCTGTGATAATTAAGTCTGAACTAGTAGCAATTCTTTGGTTTAGCTCTTTAAGATTTCGTTCGAGTTTTTGGCTCTGCAATGATGTTCTACATTTTTCCATAACAGCGTTGCCTGGTGACTCAGTAAGAACAATATTGCCTTTGCTACTAAGGAGCCACAGGCTTGATGCTAACTTTGCCTTAAGTTAACTTTGCAGTTTTGACCTACCAGGCTTGTTATCAGTATCAGTCCCTAACCTTAGAAACTGCAATTTGATCTAGTCCTTAATATAACATGTCTCTTGCTGTCTATCATCCCACACATAAATCTTCCATCATAACGGAGGCTTTGAAAATATGGGCACAGGTTGAAAGCAGATGCCCTAAGGTCATAAAGAACTTGCTGATAGTCGTCACTCACTGAAGAAGTACAACCTTGAGCACTGCAAAAAGATTGTTTTAAATATAATAATAATAAATCATCTTCACAACAGAAAAATAACAGAGGAGCAGAAAAGGACTAGCAGTGCTGAGTGTAGCTAAACCAAGTAGCAGAAGCCAAAGGCTGCAAACCATCTGGAAACATATGGAAATGGGAAGATTGGCACCGGGAGCACACCCTCTATGGTTCCTGCTAGCTCTTGGCTATCCAGATCTCCCCTCACCTTCTCCATGCCCAAGGGATTTGGGACTGGTCAGCTGCTCATCCTAGGCTATGCATCATCATATGAGCATGTGTACATGCATTTTTCCTCACAAATTCTGTGCATTTATGCTTTCTAGTGTTCTAGTCCCTCAGTAAAGTCTTATTTAATGTTGACTCAGTTTTGGGCAGCAGCAACATTTTAATGAAACTGCTAACAGAGTTTATAATGACTATCAGAAAGTCAGTGTACGACCAAAGAATTGAATGTGCTAATACTACATACCTTCTAAAAAAGTGCTGCATCTATGTCCAGACTTGCTGAAAATGTTTTGATTACTAACAGAGTGAAACAGATTTCTTAAAATAAAGACTATTTGCCTATCATAGAATTGTAGACATAAATCCATTGCCATCAGGCCTGTTAAACCATGTCCCTAAGTGGCTCATCTACACATTTCTTGAACACTGCCAAGTTCCATGACTTCACCGTTTGGGCAGCCTGTTCCAATGCTTCACCATTCTCTCCATGTAGAATTTTTTTCTAATATCTAACCTGAACCTCCCCTGGTGAATCTTGAGGCCATTTCCTCTTACGCTACCAGTAGCTACCTTGGGGAAGAGACTGACCCCCGCCTCACTACAACCTCCTTCCAGGTAGCTGTAGAGAGAGTGTTTTGAATTAAAACAATAAAGTCTTCAGGAGTTGAATAAAAGCAGATAAAACTCTGCAGGCTAAGTTTGCAGTCAAAAGTTATAATATGAATATTGTGTGACATTCCTTACACAACTCTTAGTGTGAGCTTAGAATTTAGCTCGTAATGCTTACTGAAAATGTATTTCTTTCTCCTCAAAACACGAATTAATTTTAAAACATTGAATTTTGAAATACTGAAATTCTCATAGGATTGAGTTTTTAGCTGGAGCCCAGCTAATACTACCACAAAAACTTTCCTTTCAGGCTTTTATCTGCCAGAAATACAAATATTAGAATATTCGAACCTATGGCTTTTCTTATAAAATTCTCAGTGACTAATTAGTATTAACCTGACTCACAGGTTATCTCTTTTTTTCTGTTTGTTCATGGGTTATGTTTAATTCTTATCTCGTGTAATTATTGTGTCAAAGTTCATTTCCTTATTCTACCTGTCTACTGCCTTCGTTTGCAGGTCTCTCTTAATTAGGAATAACCATATATAAGAGCATATACATTTATTTTTCTTCTTGTAGTGGATTACTAAGGGTATGGATGAGCATCTTGTAAATCTTTATTCCCTCCCTCTTTAGCTAGTCTAGTATTTAAAGAGTTGAAGGCTATGTGTCAGCTTTTGTCTCCTGAAGACATGGCATCAAGGGCATAGGGTAGGGAGAGGGAAGAAAATTCCTTAAGATGCAGGAAACCCACCCAGTCAATGAAGGTTTTTAGGGTCCAGAACAGTATGTAATGATATGTAATGATGACCTCTCTGAAGATGATCATCCCAGTCAACGGAGACCTCTCATAACAGGGTCTGAGCTGAAAGGGATCAGAAAGCTACTGAGTAGGAGCTTGTGTATGCCGTTCTAATGAGTGTGGCTCTTGATGGTTCTTCTCACTTTTAGATATTTGGTCAGGAACTTCATATAGGTCTCCCTGTCTCAGTGGGCAACCCAAAAAGCACGTTTTTAATGGGAACTTGGGCTTCTCCTGAGATAACAATAGTAGGCCCTCATATATCAGTTTTGTGGATATTCTCCATGTGTACATCATTGTAGTAAAGCAAAATTGATAATGCACAAGTCATAATGCAAGTCACAAGTCAATGCATAATGCAACAGTGAATTTGTATCGATAAAACCTTAATCCTGTATCTATCCATTCTCTGCTTCCAATGGATCTTAATTTCTGTAGTGTGAACTGCCCTGAACAGACCTGAATGCATTATTAGGTTTTGCTAATGAAACATTAATTATCAGGAAGTCATGTCCTGAGTGCTGCTGTACCACCCTCCCCACTAATTTTATCAAAGGCCCCTTAAGTACAGGCATAGGATGACACCAGAGGCTGCAAGTGTATAAATTCAAATCACAAACAATCAATTACTAATAAATGTAACTTCAACAGGAGAGTATAACCTATTTTAGAGCAGAATTTGGACACCTGTGGACTTGTGTAATGGGCTAGTGCAGCTGCTCATGATTGATCACATTTCAGAGATGTCTGCAGATCGCATACAAAGCAGCAGCAAAACCAACTGGATGTGCTGGATCCTTACTTCAGAACTGGGTATGCAGGTATGATTCCTCTGGTATCTTGTAGTCCTGCCTCTGTATTTTTTGCTTGTTTTTAAAGGCAATTATATCTCTGCTTTTTTATATTTGGTCTGGTACTGTGCTCTTGAGGCTTGTTTGAGATTTCATGCACCATCTGTTCTATAATCGTGGTAGAGAAAATGCATTTAATTGCACTTGGGCTTGGTCTTCCCTGCAGTTCTATGTATGGCCCTGTTCATGTGATGTTAGTGGAAATGCTAGCAATGTCAATCTACTTTAACTGGAAAAAGACAGAGACTTTGTGAGAAGTTGTAGACCTTTCTTTCCGTATAGAATACTCCTTGGAATGGATGTGATGGGCTGAAATGTTCTGACGACACAGGAGACTGCAGTTTTAGAATGAAGGAAACAAATGGCTGCTGACCTGTATACAGGACAAAAAGGGTTGAATAATGGTTGAAATAGGCATCTGATAGGCTAACTTAATAAAATTTATTGAGTTGTGAAGTACCTTGTTATTTTGTTACTGGCTAAAATCAATTTTAAAAAAAGGTGGCTGAAATTTTAGATATAATGTAGAAAATTAAGATTCTCAGTAGAGTTATACACTGGACCCTTTCAGTTGAAAACGTTTCATTGTGTCCTTAACGTGGTTATAAGCAAGATCTGGGAAATTTGATAATGAACTGTCTGTTCTAGCTTCAGAATCAAGAGAGAAGCATACAAATAAATTTTAGTGATAGCTTATATGGGCATATTTGGAAGGATATGTATATACCTGCAATGTACAGTCATCTGGTTTGAGATATCTAACTAAAGAATATGCAGTATATAGATTAAAAAAAAAACATAAAAACAAAGACAAGAGACACGAAAAATAGTAAACCACAGCTAGATTCAAAAAAAAAAAAAAAAAAAAAAATCCAGCAAACAGGAGTTAAGGAAAGCAGTGCCAAAGACCAGAACTCCCAGGTCACTGGCTGAGGTGATGCAGAAGGAACCATTCAAAGCCTTGAAGAAATTTGACCAGATCTTTATGACTAATAAGAAAGGGGGAGTGACATTATCATGAGCCTCCTTGGAAACTTATCACAAAAGTGATAAGAATGAGAAAATCAAAAAATTTTATTTTTAGGAGAAGGACTAAAGGCAGGAGAAAGAAGGAATCAAGGGAGGACTGAGGAGGAACAAACTTGGGAAAATGGAAAAGGGGGGAAATAAAAAGGACTTGTTGCATTAAACAAGTTGCTTGTTAGCACACTTGTCTGGCCAAACCCTTTTTCTCATCACTGCAGTTTGTCCTATCTTCTTATTAAACACCATACCTTGCAATTTTCTATGATATTTTGGTGTTTGTGTGTGCTTGTGTGATTTGTTAGCAAATTTCAATCTGTGCTAGTCAGTAAGATGGAAACTCACACCTGGAAAGATTCAATTCCAGAGCTGGAAATCAGGTACATATTCATATTTGAGTGAGTACTGTCAGCTGGATTTTAAAGTCTACTGAATTAGACTTATTTTAACATTATATTCATAAAATTCAGCAATGTCTGAGAAACTAAGGCTTAATAGAAATGTTGTGCTGGAACAACCATGTGAAATATCTTTAAAGATACACTTTGCTAATTACATAAGATGTGAAATCACAGTATTTTGAACCGTGTGTTAATCAGCATTATATTACTCAAGTTTTGTCTCTGAAATACAGAGAAAATTCACCACTGGAAAAAATGTTGTTTTTTCATCACAAATTCAGCTTCTAAGCTTAATCTTCTAAGTCGTGGTCTGATTTAAAATTTCCAGTAAGGAAATTGGGAAGGAAATTGGGAAAGGAAATCACTAACCAATGCAAAAGTCATGAAAGCATCTTTTATTGATGGAAGGGATCTGTCCTTACTGGTGTGTGCATCTGTGCACAGAAGCTGACAGGAAGATGACAGACATTTACAAACTTGAGTAACAAATAGTAAGGCAGAGAGTTCTAAAGAAAGGAATACGGGGTTTTAAGTTTGTGTTAAAATGTCAGTCAAATATGGTCTCCATGATACATGCATGGGAACCTGGAAAATATGTGAGAGAAAAAAGAGTAGGATTAAATCCTACTAGACTTTACATGAGTGAATATTGTCAGAGCAAATCAATCACCACAAGAAAATGGTACAGTGAATAGACTCTCTTACCTTCTCCTAGAAATGGTGCTTCTGGACTTACTGATGCATATATACCGTAACCAGTCCCAGGGTTACCTAGACCCATGCATGTCAGCAAGTTTCAGCTCCTGACTGGCTACTCCCCTGCATTTGCTTTTTCCCTTTCTGTGGGTAGAACTTGCAAGCTGACATGGGAAGAGCATTCAGACTCCCTAAAGCCTAGAGGTAGGCAGGACACTGCTACATGTACTGTTCGCTCATATAGAAAAAAAAAAAAAAAGGTATCCAAATGTAAATCCTTCAGTGCCTGGACTATTCCAGTGACTTTATGGACCAAAATGTGGTGGGATATGTTCTTCTCCAGCACTTTGTCTGAACTCTGCTCTGGGATTCATTCCACTGTAACTCTTGCTTGCTCCATAACAGTTATGCTGGTCCTTCTTCTTGCGTTGGCTGTGGACACGTGGTCCAGAACCCAAGCTCAACATGTATCTGTGTTGCAAGTGGGTCAAAGTAACTGCTGTGCCTCTAGTTCACGGTGAAGGAGGAATGACTGAAATTAGCATGCTCTGAGCTGAGACAGACTTGTTGGGCAGTGTGTCCCGACCATTCACAACTCCTTTTTAACCTCCATGAATTGTGCAAGATCTATGTGAAGAAGTGTCTTGCCAAATTGTCTTCATCCCTTTAGTATCATTGGACAGGCTGATATATGCAAGGATCTCTAGTCAAAGATCTTTCTCAGTGCCCAAATTCCAGCCAAGCTGAACAAAGCTGCTTTGAAAAAGTCCAGAGTAAGGTCGTCCTTCGGTTTATGCACTCTGACATTGCATTATACTGAGTTCAAGTTCTTGGTGCTGTTTTGCACCAAAATTTCTTCTTTGCTTATCGCAAGCTTGCAGTTGTTTCTAAAGTAGTAACCACTGAAATAATGATACTGCTTTAGTCTGTGCTGCTTCTTGAGGACAAAGGACTCAAGGAAACAGTGATGAACGTAGCAGAAGCACCCTCTGGAGCCAAAACAACTTAGCCAATGTATCTTTTAATTGGTGGGTTTCTCAGAAGCAATAAGATTAAGTGGGTCACCTAGAGTACTTTGTGCTTGGTGCAAAGAAACTTATTTAAATAAGAGGAAGAGAGGATCTGTGCCTCAGTACAGAAAGAAGATGGGTTCCACAGAAGACCTTGAGTATCCTCAAATCTTATTCCAATACGCCAATGGAATTTTAGTCTCAAAGCTAGGAAATATAAATCAGTATTGGATAGATGTCTAAGACAGAAATATTCCAGTTATTCCCAAATAACTTTTTTTTTTCCAAATGCATTCTCATATAGAACAACTATTTCTTTCACCTCCCTAACCGCACTTCAATTTGATAATATCTGTGTATTATATCACAGATGGAGGAAACATGGTATGGGATAATGACTCTTTTCCAGACAGAATGTGATAACGACAGAGAAGCAGCGCATATTTCCTTAAGGTTTGCTGATGCTGTTTTGAGTGTGTGTGTGTGCGTGTGTGTTCACATAAAATTCTTCTATTCAAATTCAGTTTTCATATTCCTCATTTGCAATTTACGATGTTTCCAAAATTCGCATTTATCTAATGTTTCAGAGAAATAATCTCAACAATGTTCTTTCAAAAGGCTTAAGAAACCTCTGTGGCTATTACTAAATCATCATAGACAGGGGCAGTCAATTAGTGAATTAGTGTTCAGAAGAGTTTATGTGAATAGGGAACTAGGCTATCTATTATTCATAAATTTAACTGTGTACAGTAAAAGAAGGATATTTTCACTGTGAACACTGAAGTGGTGATGGTCAGAAGTCTGCAAGCTTGTTGCTGGAGTTGGTGCTTATACCCTTCTTTCCTTTGGAAAAACACTTCTGCTGATGTGAAGGAGACATTGCTTTTGACTGAAAGGAACTTCCCTGCCTTGGAGAGACTGCCCTAGACATGGACTTCAGTTTCAGAAAAGAGACCAGTCACGAATGTGGGGGTTGTCCAAGGAGGGCTCACAGGCTTTCCACTCCCATCACTGAAAATCACAAAACACAGTCCAGGACTCACTGTTAATAGTATCTGTTCTCTTCAACACAACAGCCTTAGAAATGCAATAGGCCCTGGCTCATTCTCCTGATGCACTTCCTCTCACTTATACTTTTTTTTACCTCCAGGTTTTGATTACTGCCAGTGAGTGGGGAGTGCTTTGGCTACTGCTGGAGTCAGGTGAGCCCACCTTCAGATGCTACTTCTTCACGCTTGGGTACCAGCCCCATCGGGATGGAAATATTTCTGGATGCCTGTGTGGTGGCATAAATGTGAATTTGAGCTGACCCCTGAGACTTCTAGTCCAAATAAGCAGGAAGGTTTCTGCATCTGTCAGCTGGTCAGGATTAGCCAAAGGTTTTATGACTGTGTCCCCTGCACTGGATTGTGTTCTTTTGTCCAGATTTAGGGCTTACAGCAGTTCTCCAAGGGCCTCAAGGAGAGAAGCATAAGCCTTTGCATCTATTTATGTATCTTCTCTGGCCAAGTCTAAGGGCATTGGTAGCCCTGGAGGGTCTGACTATGCTCTCCACATGAGTCTACTGCCCCAGAGTGAGCAGAGGCCTTTGGTCCTTTATGCTACCAGAACAGGTGATGTCACTGGAGCTACCCTGGAAGAAGTGGGAGCGATTTCCACAGCATGTTTGTGTTTGTTGGTCTGTCTGCAGAAGGGTCTCCCCTAGTGGGAGTAGTTAGGTGTAGGGAGAACAATGTTTTGGGAGGACTTGAGTGTCCAACTTCCCTACCTTTCCAATTAGAAGGAGAAGACCTTATCATTGCAGAGGCTTTTACAGGAGGAGGCTGTCTGGAGAGCAAAGAAAATGGAACAATGACTAAAGATATTTCTATTGTGAGGAGAAGATGTGAGCGTGGGAGTAGATTAATATGGGGCTGGAGTCTCTTACTTTCTCAGGCTGTGCATGATCCCTATTTCTGACACATATTGATTCCAGTTTCTCCCCTTCACTCCAGATTGATTTCTATAAAAAAAGAGACATTATTTTTCCAAACAGAGAGTTCCTTCCCTTTAACATATTTTAAGGTAGTAGATGAAGTGTCACAATAGTCACAACTATTATGAAGAGTAGCATATATCCTTCGCAGTGAGAATTAAGTGAAAGCATGGATCCAAAGTGTTTTCTCTCTCTCTCTCTCTCTTTTTTTTTTTCTTTTAAAGAAGGAAGAAACCAATATGAAAGGATCATCAAAAGACACTTTTCAAACTTTTCACAGATAATAATTAGCATGGTACTGGTAATTTTAGACTTGTTACTGGAAATAAAGATTTTGTTATGAAGTAGGATTCAATAATTGCATATGGGGATATAAGAATCTCACTCACCTGAAATATTTTGAAGCATCAGGAGTATCCTTTGTTGGGACATTCTGATATTTTGATTAGAAACAGATGAATTTTTGTGTAAACATTCTGAAAACCATATTACAGGATGTCTTTGGGACAGTCACTGAAGGAAAAATCCCCGGGAAGCCTAAAAAGTTCACAGTGTTGTGCACTTCACTATTCTTTATTCGCTTTTCAAATGCAGGAGTGCATTGCAGTACCTGTCTTGTACAGTTGTGATGGATGTGCTCCTTCCCCAGCTCCTGATTCTCACACGTGTCTCACACGTGTCTCTATTCAGGTGTTAACTACCACATTATCTGATTCTGGTAGTTACCTCCCCGATTTCTTCCCCCACTCAGACATTAACCATCATTAACAGTCCTGATGGCTGCATCCTGTTGGGGAGATAAGGCGAAGTGTGCGTACACAAGCCAGCGGTCATTTCTGAATTGAAAGAATGACTCAGTCAATTGTCCCATAAATATGGGAACAGCATGAGAGCCCCTTGAGCTCTCCTTGCAATGCAGCAGGCTGCACGCCAGGATCTCCCCTTGAGCAGGGACGCCTCTCAAGGATACTCCTTGGGGTTAAGAAGGGATCCTTCCCACTACAGATTCGTGATAAATGACTATAGCCTTTCTCTTTTTGAACTTGTAAACTTTACTTTGTAACTGTGCACAAATCTCTTACTCATAAGCCGTTGACCAGGTCTGGGACTAGGACTGGAACCAGCCGTACTGAGACTCCTCTCAGAAGGAGTTTGGAAAGCAAGGGGGTCCATTCTGAACCTCGTGACCCAATGGGAGGGTGTCCTTGGTAATTCTGTGTGTATCTAGAACCTCCATGCAGTAAATAATAAGTGACCTTGCCATAGAATCTCGTGAAACCACTGTCATTATCAATAAAACCTATTCCTATTTCCTTCCCATGAGTGAAGTGCATTGTGTCACTCATCGCCCGCGGCCACTCTTTCCGTGACAATAGTAAGTCTTAGGGTGGGTTTTGTATGCGAAGCAAATTTATTGTGTGTTAATAGAATCAGAGATTAGTGTTTGAACTAAAAGTCTTGATAAGAGCTGTAAAATAAGAATCATCAAGAACAATGAGAGCTTCCTTTTCCGCATGCTGTCTCGGCATGACTAGATTAGAAGAAGAACTGACTTGTCATAATTCTTGTCAGAATGAAAATAGGAGTATATGTGGTAGAGATGGTCATGCTGCATTTAATCTTTCCACTTGCAGGTATATTCATGACCTGAGAGGTGAATGTCAATAGATCTTCTTTTACAAGCTTTGCAAGGAAAAATAGCAAGATGTATCTTAAAATGTTGTCAGCAATAGAGAGCTTTTTATTTTTTGGGGTGAGGTAGAAAAATACAAAAGTAGTGAGAGCATTAGAAAACTTCACGTTTTTCTCTAGAGCATCTCATAAGTGTAAGTAATGGTTAATTTCCCTGATTATTTGGCAGGCTTCAGTTAACTTTTAAACTTGTGACACTGAAATGAATAAACTTGCTTAATTCAGGTTCCTATGTTTTAACATGTTGTTTAATATACTTACTCCTGCTTTACAAGAGCTTATATTTAAAGATTTGGTTCTAAAAGCTGATCTCTGTGTACTCACAAACATACTGTGTGATTGGGATGATCACAAATGCAAGCAGCTGCTGTCAAAATCCACAAGGTTTGCAAAACTGGTAGGTGTGAGCTCTTGGTGAGCCAGCAGACTCTTATCTGTCAGTTATGTGCAACAGATAGTCTTGAGGGACAATTTGGCCGGTAGGATTTCATTGTATATTTTTGCTTTGTTTTGTTTTGTTCTTTCGGTTTAATCTTTTGGTTTTAGTCATTTTCCTAAGTCAGTGATGTGCAGCTGAGTCAGACAGGGCCCAGTCCTAATTTTCATACCT
This sequence comes from Tinamus guttatus, assembly GCF_059628265.1. Taxonomy (NCBI): domain Eukaryota; kingdom Metazoa; phylum Chordata; class Aves; order Tinamiformes; family Tinamidae; genus Tinamus; species Tinamus guttatus. The sequence goes on from NW_028288668.1 coordinate 1,948,934, forward strand.
GACTTTCAATATTAGTCTCCTCTGAGAATGCAGAAGCCTCCTCTTTCAAAATATTTAGATGCAAGGATTGGAGATTTTGGGCAGTGTTTAAGCACGCGGTTATATGGGTCATAGTATAAATCCCATTAAGCACCACAATAAGTCTTTAAGGATAGTAGTTTATTGTCTTCTACGACGTCAAAATTTCACTTAAACTAAAGGCTGTTTCTTACTGAAACCAAAAGCTAGGATCATGCCTAATAATTCAGCTGAAAATACCTTATCTTCTCACAAGTCAACATGCGTTACATCTCGTTATTGAACCAGGTGGTGGAGCGCGGCTGGTTGATTCACATCTGAATGAAGACAACAGTGGACCTAAACTTAGCCTCTATATTCTGTGCGTATGCTGGTGTAGTTGGAAAGAAAAGAATGAATACCTTCACACAGATTCAAGTCAAGAAAACTGGAAACTTCTATGATGCTATTTTAGGAGAATGAAATTCTGTCTTCTTCTGTCCTGTTAGGTGCATAAGTGGGGAAATGTGATAAATTTTTCATAGGCAATAGTCATCAGCTTAGCTTTAGCTAAGGCTTTGAACTCCTTGGTGAACTGACACCGTGATATAGCATTCTCTAATGGTAAAGGGTAAGTGTGTTTGGACTGTGATTCAGAGTATGGGAAAAACAAATCAACATCAGTTCCACAACAAATAACAGTAAAATAATTGTATTAAGGAAAGCTTGTACTAACTGGTTTGTTCACTTTTTCCACTTCTTTATCTTTGTTTTGTTTCTAATTCTTTCTCAGTTTAGCAAGGTATCTGACAAAGAAAAGCTGTATTTTGAATTAAATGAATAAAAAAAGAGAAAAGAAAAATCTTAATTTTTAATAGCATTCTATTAGCTTCCTGCAAAACAGAAACGATGACTGTACTGAGCTCTACTTTCATATTCCATGGGGAAGAATATACCATAAATACATTTGTGTAAGGTATATGAGAGGATTCACAAAAGGATTGGACACTTACAGGGCAGCCATGTGACTTGTTATTGGAGGAACAAATACACTTCACATCCAGAAGTCTGGGGACTCCATCCCGATAAATAACTGGTTGAAATGGATTTATTCCTCCAATGGGGAAATATTTTGTTTGCACACGTATCTTCTTGCTACCTTCCTCCTGCCATTTCTTAGAGAAGAATTTGATAAAGTACAACTTGCTATGGCAGGTGTACTTAGAAGACTTGGAGCAGTAACTGCTTGGAGGGCAGAGTAGGAAGGGAGGCCCTGCACATGTGGCTTGAACACTAGTTAGAGCTGCAGCAACTTTTGTAGTTGCTAACCTTAATTTTGATACTTTATACTTTGAATACTTTATATTTTGTTTGATACCACAAAGGAAATACTCATTTATTACAGTGTTGACTTAATTATTTTTTTGGAACGCAGTCTAAGTTCAACCTGGAGCTTAGTTGGTTGTTCTCTGTCAGTACCAAGCTCTAATTCTTTCTTATTTTCGTGTATCTTTGTGCCTACATGGGGAATGCAGGAAAGATTAAGGCTCAAGGATACAAATAGATCCAGTCTCTATTGAACTTCTGCCAAGTGCAAAGACATCACAGCTGAATGTCACTGTCCAGATATAGACTATGGGTTCCCCACACCCTCTCTCTCGAGTGTTGGTGACCTTTCAGCTCAGAGACTTTGAGTCGAATTGAATGTATCAACACATCCCCAGGGACACTTGTTCTTGCAGATATCACTTCACTCTAGTTGAATAAAGCATTTTCTTATACTGTAGTCAAAATTTTATTTGGTCTGTGTCTAACTGTGTATCCTCATATATATTTGCTAATAACAGATATTACACCAGAAGTGTCAAACTGATACATTTCCTGTTTGTGAAGGAGACTCCTTAGTCTGCTTTTCTATTCTATTCTATTCTATTCTATTCTATTCTATTCTATTCTATTCTATTCTATTCTATTCTTCTTCTTTTTTTTTTTTTTTTTTTTTCTGGTGGGAGTGGGGGACCTAGCTGAGAGCTTAGAAGTTCCGGGCATAATATAACGTATGCTTTTAAAAGAGAGCACAAAGGAAGGGACATATTGTTAAGGTAAGATACCAAAAATTTAAAAGTTAGATGCCTTTTTTACTTCAAAAATAATCTCGCCTGAATAATGGATGTTTAGCATCCTAAATACATTACTATTGCCAAAAGAGAGGGGGGGAAGGAAAAAGTTGAGTTGCTTTGAACCTTAATTAGAAAAGCCAAGATACACTTCTCTCCTTCCAGGAATGCTGGATATCTTACCATACATCTAATTTTCACTTCACATTTAAAGCATCATATTATTAATCTCCTGAGTACTTAACAAAACAACAACTATGTATTTTAGCTTCCCTTGAAATTCCCCTTTTCCTATATGTTTAAAATCTAAGAATGCTAAATAGGATACAGACATAATGTCATCAATTAATCAAAATTACAATGATGTTATTTTTGTGAAGCAAAAGGAAAGAAAAGAGCAGTTGATATTTGAGATATACTTAAATATACAAATAGTATATTTTAAATAATATTAGAAAACTTTAAAATGCAATTTTTTACAAAAAAAAAACCCACCTGATGTTCTGTTGCTATCATTTTTACGCATTTATGTCTGGGTTTACCTGGTTTTGGTTCCCTGTTAAATACACTCTTTTCTGGTATAGGTGCTTGTATCTCACTTGCCACTAGATGCTGCTGCTGTTGTGTTCTTAAGGTATTATCAGCCTCTCTTACTATGAAAAAAAAAAATCCTTAGGAGACACTATGCATTCATTTATGTCCACAGATAAAGTGTCATGTAATTTATACATTTTAGACATTGAGGATTAAGATAAAACTGTTAAGAGCATGTCTGTATTCAGTATTTAATAAATACAAACCCATTTTTATCAAACAGCTTTCAATCTGGAAGTACACATGGAAGGAGAAAGCCTTTTATTTTAATTTTTGGTGGATTTCATGACTTGAATCTCTCATTACTTGTCGTTAATATGAAGCAGAAAACAGAGCACTATTGACAAAATATGTTGCTAGTCCAGCAGATCTTGGCTATAAAATATTCTTACTGTATCATAAGCAACCTTCTCAGGGAAACACCTGCAGGATGGGTACAATCACAAGCTGCAGTCTCAGCTAGTACTGTGTCACTGTCACCATGTAGCCATGAGACTTGGCCTTTGCACTTGCATAGAGTTGTTCCTTGGATATGAGCTCATTAGATTCCGCTGCCCTAGCGTTAATTCATATAATGTGAAAGTGACCCAAGTAAAGCAGCTGGAATATTTATAAGTTTTTCTTCAACTTTCTCTACCCATATATGCCTGAAAACAGCAGAACGTGCACAACATTTTGTACACGCTTTGGTGCTGATATTCTGCACACAACCACATTTTGTGTTTTAGACTTTGTTTCCCACAGTGACTGAATTTGTGTTCCTGTGGTCAACAGGTGCAGGTAAACAGATAACACCCAGAACCTTTTGGCTGAAAATCTTTTGAAGGAAAGGAAATCATTAGGATGTGGGGAGTGAGTAGGAACTGTGTATTTCCAAAAGTCCTGACTTAAAGAGGTACCTAATTTAAAAGAAAATTCCGCTTGAACCCCAGGTCATGATGTTGTATTGCTAGATTAAAGAAACTTTTGAGATTAATGCATTGTTTTTGAGAAGAAAAAGTCTTCCTTATTCTCTCGTATTGCTTCTCCACAAGGTGAGCCTGTAAGAGGTGAATGAAGTTCTGGGAAATGATGGTTTTATTCTGATGTATGATGCCCGTGTTAAAACCCAGGTTTCTACAGTCATGTGAGTGTCTGATGATCCCTTTCTTCATTTCAAAATTCATTTTAATTCTTGTATTTTTTTCAGGAAAAAAATCCTGAAAGCACAGTCTAAGTGTAATAACAAAACAATGCTAGATGAAAGATAGAAAAATCTTATATTCTTCTAAAGCTAGTGTTTTGACAAATCTTGTTCATGTCTTTCAAAGTGTGAGTTGTGAAATAAGAGAAGATATTTATTTCCAAGAGAAGCTTTTTTTTTTTTTTTTTTTTTTTTTTTGCAAATGCACTTTTAAGCTAGTCTCATTGTCTTAAAGACTGGGCTAAGGTATTCTAATTCTTCCTGCATGCATGACAGGGACCTTCTGAAGGACTGAGGAAGGACTCATGAAAGAAGACAGGTCTTCTGAAACTGATGGGCAGGAAGCAGGTATTTCCTGCTGGAAAGGGGAGGGACATCAGTATCAGATGAAAGACAAACGAATATCACAAACCAGCTGAAATATGGTGCAGTTTGCTTCCTCTTTTCCCCCATGGAAGTAATATAACCTGTGTACACAGAGGTGGCACAGTGAAAATGAGATAGGGAGAGGCATAGTGGAAGAATGTGTTCACAAGAAGCCAGTCTATTTTCAGGGGCTGGGTTAGAGTTGGTGTTCAGGTAAAGAGGAAAAAAGCCTATGAAGATGTGGTGGAAAGAGGAAGCCAAAACAAAGATTCCCTCTGCAGAGAGAACTTGCTTGTGAAAGTTTTTGATCTAGAAATCTCTTCCAGCTGATGTGCAGGCTGCAAGGTAGATTTCCCCTTCAAACTATGTTGACTGTATCTTATGCTTCTCATTTCCCTCCACTGAGGGAGATGGTGGGTCGTCTTCCCTATTTTTGCCTAAGCTGACTTGCAGACTTATCCCTTAAGCTCAAAGATTTCTTACAATGTAAACAGACATTTTAAATGCAGCAGCTCTCTCTTGAACGGCTTATATTGTTTATGGACCTTTTGACAGAGGTTTCAAATCATCTTTATTATATCCTGTATCATAGTGAATTAATTTTTTTTAAAAAAAATACTGTCTATTCAGGGACAGAAACTGTTATTTACAGTGTTGTCAATCTGTAGTCCTCAAAGAATATGAAGACCTGCAAATCATTAGATTTATTTTAGAAGTATTGGGAGCATTTTTAACTTGTTTTCCCCTTTATGAGTCTCTGGACATGTTGTTCATGTTTATGAGCTTCCCTGCACAGCCAAACAGTCTGGTAGCATCTCTGTCTTTCTCTCTTAATGAGAGCCAAGATTTCACTTTCTCTGATTCTCTTCTTTACTGTGAAAAATGCATTCTAAGGGATAGATATAAGAAAGAAGCAGTGGTATATTCAGGATCATCAGAGGTGGTATTAATCTCATATGAACCTTATCTGAATGGGTCCCCTAGGTTCTTTTTTCACCAGGGCAGAAAAAATAGGCAGAATGAGCCTAATGGGCGGGTAGCCCATTCTGCCCAAGTAGGATCTCATGATATAGATATCCACATGGTGTTGTAGTCATCGGGGCAGTGGGTTTCAGCTAGTTCCCGCAATAACTGCAGTGCCAGCGCAGTGTTGCCTACCTATGGGTTAAGTGGCATGAAGGTGACTTTGCCAGGAGCTGCAGTCTGTGAGTAATTTGTTCTGAACGCTCGCTTGCTCTCTAGACAAAGCAAGGTGTTACATCCTGCAGCAACCCAGCACTAGCACAAAATAAAGAAGTGAGGTTGACCAAACAGCCAGCAGCAATGTGTGGGGCTGACTCAGTTCGTTGTTGATTCTCCACCCTCCTGCCCTTAAAAAGCAGTTCAGAGAAATGATTTTGCTTATTCAACTGCACCAGCAATATTAGTTTCATGCTAAAGAGTAGCCTGAAGGAAGTGGTGGTATCTGTGAATTAATTACCCTTTTAAGTGAATAAATTAAGTGGCTAAACATGACTTCTATGCTTTTTTTCCACCAAGGAAATGTTAATTTACCCTTGAACGAGGAGTGTAGCAGTAGTAGTCCATGTTATATGTTGGAAAAAGACATCTTTCATACATGTGTGCCTGTAAGCTCTCCTGAATGCTTCCTCCCAGCAAACAGTGGGCACACAGCACCAAGTGCACCTCATTATCTTCTGCACTTGTGTTTTCTGTCCTCCTATACCCCTTCCAGCTCTGCCACTGCCTATTTTCATCCTTGCTGAGTAAAGACCATTGTAATTGTCAGATCCTCAGGGCACACAGCTGTCACTGCATGTGCTTGTAATGCACCCTGCCTGCCCATGGAGTGCTATGACTCAAGAGAAAGTGCTTGGTCACAGCCAAAGGACTGTGTGAGTAGGGCATGAGCAGATTTTTGCTGGAAAATTTTTAAAGGAGGGATCTCAGAGTCTCTCTGTTTCTTTGGAAGCTGAAGTCATTCTTCTTTTTAAGAATCAGCACCTTTATTTGGAAGTTATGTTATCAGCTCTGTTGCATAACAATTTTAAAGGCCGCTCAGAAAGAGGTCTTTAATTTTTATGCCCAGCAAGTTCAGGGTGGAGGATCTGAAAGAGCCTGTATCCCAGTTCTTCTTGCCAGGTCAGCTTCAGAGCCAGCCCTGACTGCTTTGACAAAGAAGAGTTAGGTCTTATCACAGATAGCTGGGCTCATCACAGCCTCTTCCCAATTTTCTTGCTAAATGACAAGCGCTACGAAGAAGACTTCCTCCTCACATGAAGTGCACTGATGTCTTCACCAGAACTGTGTTGCTTTTGATCTTAGTGCTTTTGCTTGCAGGGCCATTGCTTTGACAGGGACAGCTACTCTTGGCCAGGTTCCTGCTGTCTGCAGCGACAAATTTCGATGCAAACCTTCCTTTGCATTGAAAGGAAGGGTCTGCATTGTCTTTATTTTTTCTAGCAAGTGCTTTGGCGTGTGCAGGCAAATTAAAATTTTGTTTGCTCTATGGTTTCCATGCTCCTACATGGACTTCAGGTGACAGCTTGTCTTGTTAGATGTATTTCAAATTTGTGGTTTTAAAGAATGTGTTCTAGCGCTAGGTATGGTGTCATCCTCCCAGCATCCTTTAACCATTGTATAAGCTATTTGCCATCAGCATAACTAATTTTAGCTGAATTTTGGTTGAGAAATGGGATCTGTGAATCTGTTAAGCAGGCTGGATAATACAGTCTTTGGATTTCTCACAAAAAGCGTATTTATTACTTGGCAGTTAACTCCGGACTTTGTTTTTCCACTTGGTGAATTTTTGGCTGCATTGTTCTTTCAGTTGTGAGATTGAAGAGTGGGGACAGCCTTTGCAGAGAAATGGTGGCTCAGGTGTGCAAAGGCCCTCTGCAAGAGAGAAAGACAGTCTTGAGAGACTGTTTTGCATCATTGAGCAAACTGGTATTGCTGAACATGTAGAGGAAAAGAAAACACATGATTTTTCTTTGCTGATCTCCTCATCCTGTTCAGGACTGTGAGCCAAGCAAAATTTATGGCATCTGAGGAACAACTAATGCCATTTATTCTGCGTTATTTTGGTTTTCTTGGTGGTCTGTCTGAACAGACTGTTTCCTCCAGTTTCTCAGTTCTTGTTCTGAAATTTGATTTGTGTTGATTTTCCATGCACTGCAGACTGTAGCTTCAGAATAGGAGTATCTGTATCTTCCCTGTATTTTTTGTTCTTTTTCTCAGCCTGGTTTGTTTAGTGGCAAATCTTTCAACAATACTTCAACTTAACTTATGATCCCATAACTATTGAGATATTATGTATGAAGATATTTTATTTCCTTAAAGCAAAATGGAAATGTTACGCTTCTGTATAAATGTTGTAACTTCTTAATGAAAAAAAATCCATCCTACTTACTTTAACAATAACAGCATTTCCCCTGCTTTGTTTATTGTATATAGTCTTAGAGACTAACACAACATTCTATAGAACTGGAGGCAACTCATATCCACATTAAATCTTTGCTTTAAGTTTTCTTTGCAAATCCAGAATGAAATACTGCAACGTCTCACTTGGTTCAGAATCTGAAAGATGCTTTTGTGACCACAGTGAAGAGGAAACATCAAGCAGAAGAAATCGCCAAGGAGAATATCTGGCTTGCCAAGGTTTCTTTTCCAAGTCCAAGTGCACTATGAGGAGAATATAATAAACTGGCCAGAAAAAAATAACATTGCTGTGCATTAAAAGACAATTTGCAAGGAAAATCTCATTTATGAAAGGGAAAGATTTTTGTAACCATTTAGAAATGAATCTATCTTCATGAAAAAGCAGCTGTTTAAACTGGCATAAGTATTTATATTTGACCTTGATCTTTCAGCCTCTGTAAGAAAACATTAGCAGCTTTCTTTAGAAAAAAACAGCAGTTAATCAAGTTGCCATTGGGTGTAGCTATTGTGTTACTCTCTCCCTACGTGATCACATAAGAAATACAGAACTGCTTATTTTTGCTATATAGACAATATAGAAAAATACTTTTCTGTAAGAATTTCAGATTCGTCAGTATTTTCTAAGGATGACAAAAGTCATATTAATTATTAACATCCCCTACAAGCTGGAAAGAAAGGGTTTGTTATATATCCATTATTCTAACTGGCACATATTTTAAACATTAAACTGTTTTAAAAAATGCAGACAGTATGTTCTGTGTTTTAGCTTGAAGTTGGCATACTTGAGGAGATGTGCCTTTCCCTACTTTGAATAAATTTGGTTTTGAAATAACAATGATCTGGAGGAGTGGAGAAAAACCCACTTAAATCTAATGAAACCTCGAGAGTATGCAGAGACGTTTCATAAACAGATTCTGTGTGCCTAGCAGAACTTGTTGTTCTACTCCCACGTGATTAGTCGTTCTCATGGGAATAATGGGAACTAAATAAACGGTTCTCCCTCTCTCTCCCTCCTTGCCCAGCATATAAGACACAGAAATATAGGCACAGAGAAAAAGGACCAGGTCAGAACAACACAATAGATATTGAATTTTCTCAGGCTGACTGAGGAGAAAGACACTTGGAGACAGGTGCCTATTACAAATTCAAAAGGCTGCATTTATGCTGCTTAGCAAACTTTGACTCTATTGTATATTTAATGATAGTTAAATCTATCACTTTCACAATGGGAACAACACGAATCACTTGGTACTGAATGTCCTTACTCTGCCACTCTCAGGACTCTTCTGATTTAAACCTTCTGAGGGCAAGGAAAAGGATGTTTCTCCTGCATCAAAGATGAGTCTGTTCCTTGTTCTTCCACTGCAGTGAAAGGGATATATGACTTTCCAGGGAAAAGACAGAAGTGTTGCATATTCTCTGCTTTCCTCGTACGTCGCAGAAGAAGAGTTTGCAGTGCCATAACTGACATCTAGCAACTCATCTGTGGCCACTCACTGTGGTTTGTCCTCCCCGCTGTAGCTTCCTCCAGAAAGAGACACTGTTTTCTAAGTTGTACTGAGTGGCTTCAAATACCTTTTTGATTTTAGCACTAGCAGCTTAAATTTTTAAGGGGTCTATAGCTGAGTTCTGAGCACCTTAATATTTCATCTGACACAAGGGACTTATTTCCGGAGTAGTGTAAAATATCCATAAGGAAAATAATTAGCTATATTGATTAAAGTTGTCATTCATTAAAGAGAAGGAATTTTAATGCTGATTCTCACTAAGACATAGCATGACCAGGTGTTCTCAGGTACCTTCACATTGGACTGTCTGTCAACAGACCATTCAGCAGTTGTAATTACTGAATGTCAGGAATACTCAAGGATCTGTGTGGGGACCCAGGGAAAGGTCAGGCACCAGCTTAGGAAGCTGAGGAAGGATGGATGAAATGGACGACAAATGAGTATGGGATTCCCTCAACCAGGTTCCGTGGCAGCCACTAATCTATGTCTTAATGAGAAACATTTCCACAGACATTTTAAACACACACAGCATTTACCAAATCAGTTTGTTTGGGATCCATGTTGCCTGAGACATCTGTTAGCTCCATGGAAATGACCAATCAATCACCTGCAGATGAAGAATTATAAGTAAGAATTATTTGAAGAATTATTCAAATATTATTTTTTGGACTTATTGGAAATAATATTTATATGAAGAAAATAAATAAGAATTATTTTTAACAGGGAACATATGGTTATTCTGGATCAGGAAACTGATAATCAATACACAGAAAACATCTGGTACTCATATAAGGAAACGTGTTGTTAAGATACTATCATTTAATTACATTTTGTCTAGTTCTAGACATTTTGTCCAGTTATTAAGGGGACATAAAGAGTGTGTGTATGTATATATATATATTTGTTTTCCCTGCCCTGATTTTAGCTCTTGCAGCTACCTACTTTATTCTGATCTTTCTAGAGCCAGAGGTTAGTAAGGCCCAAGGTGCTGCTTGTTCCCCTGGGTTAAGAAAGCCAGGGAGGATCCTACAGCTCCTCCTTATTCAGCAGTCACACTGGGTTAGCATAGATGCAGGGAGCAGGTATTATTTATGTTTCTGTGACATTTCCAACTTTTCCAGGGGCGTGAAGCCTTTGTGGATTTACATTGTACCTCCAGACAAAGCTGGCTTTCACGGCTCTGGCTGCGATGACTTTTTTTGGTTGCAGTGCATCAGAAGGACTTTTCAGAAGTGTGACAGCAAAAGGTACATTGAAGGATAAAAGATGAAAGAAAAGTAAAAAAAAAAAAAGGCAACTAAGCAACTGAGGTGTTTCTAAAGACAGGGAACAATGTAAGCACTGCATTAAAGATAGCTAGAATGAAGTTTAAAAAGAATTACTAGCAGTACTTAAAACAGTACTTGCCTGTAAGATAGGAGATGGGAGAGGTATGGAAATAAGTTTTCCTAAATCCTTTGCAGCAATTCAGAAGGGGTTTCCAAGCAACAAGAACATGTAGATATCCCCAAGAGGAAGAGGTTTTATGAATGGCTCAAAATACAAAGAGGAAGAAACAGAAGAAACTGGTCTGGAAGCAGGTTGGGAGGATGCTGGGGTGGAGGGTCCCCTGCAGCAGCGCCCAGCCCTGCAGCCAGAGGCAGAGGCTGAGCTGATCTGTGTGAGAAGTTGCACCAAACAGTAGCCAGCAATTTAAAAGAAAATGAGGGGAAAAAACTAAATGTACAGCAAATACAATAATATAGAGCAAATGTAAGAATCTAAGTGAAAAAAATATGTGTTGTGTCATGCTTTCAGACCTACCATTAAAAGGAATGGGGAGTATGTTTCCTGCTGGACTTATCTATCTTTATTTTTTGAAAGACTGACATTTACAGTTCCCCAGTACTATATTCTAGCTGCTTAAGAAATGTTCTTCTTAGCCTTTGTCCAGATCAGTAATTGTTTGTTTATTCTGGCAAGTCTTTCATTATGAGCTGGAATAATTACGAAGGAGAAAGTGAGCGTTTAAAAAATAACTAGTTATCTTACTAGATATATGGCAAAACATGTATAATTGAGTGAGAATGATTGATATCACTGAAAAAAATATTTAGGATTTTTTTTTTCTCTTGTCAAGATAGTTGTAATATTTCCTATTACGGTGAACTGTGTTTTTAGAATACAGTTTTGTGTATCCCAAATTATAAATAAGCAGGACACAAAACTCTATTTCAGCTTTGGGAAGAAAACTTTCATATGCTTATATCTGTATACAACCTAAGAAGCAACTCCTTTAGTCACCAAGTTTAAGAGCATCTATCCCAACCAGCTTTGAAGTGCGAAGATTTGGCTTTTTTTTTTTTTTTTTTTTGGTCTCATCTTTTTTTTACATATATAAGTATGTAGCTTCCTCACCTCTCTTCTAAAAGTTAACTCACTAGGTACATCTCAAGAGATCACAGTGCACCCAAAATCCTGGGGCTGAATCCTCATGATGGCAATGTGTCTGCTGCTGCCTAGCAGACTTCAGGGACAGAATGGCAGACCACCAACACCCTAATACCCTGGGGCTCCAGTACTGACCTTACTCTAAGTGGCATCTCTCCAGTCCATTCTTTAATCTTGGTAAATTTCTTGGTAAATAACCAAGGTAATGATTGTCTCAATACCAACTCACAGTATGTCACCCTTGTCACTATAAGGGCCTAACTTCCCAGAATTGTAGGAATAAGATATCTCCTATTTCAGTTTTTAACTGAGGTTACTGCAGGCCGAAGTTACTAGGGGGATGTCAGTGGGCTTACATACAGCACATGGGCAGCATAATTGCTTATCCTCATTTTGTTTGGAAGATGAAATTATGAAGTTTTCAGCTGTTTGGGGAAAAATGCCGAAACCTGGGAGATTCGCATTTGTTACATTGCTTTGTAGATGTAGACATGTAAATGGGATTTGAGTAGTCATCATCAAACATCTACATTTGAGGAGGATTGGAGCCAGAGGAAAACCTGTCTTAAAGTCTCAGAATAACAATCTCTTTTGTGAAATGCCCACTAACTGTGGACACTGCACACATATGCACTAATTTTGAGGACCAACAAGAGCTCAGACCAGTAAAGTAAATCTGAAAAAAGAACCTTCCTAGGGATACTGAAAGCTCAGCCACAGCTTTTGTCTTGTGCTGTGCAAGATGCCATGCCAAATGTCTCAGGATGCTTACCTAGTAGAGAGCAAATAGAATCATTCATTTAGGTACTTTTTTAAGTTAAAAAAAATCAAACTTGTAATGGTTAAGAGCCTTGGATGAAAAAAAAAAAAAGTGAGAAAACAATTAAGCTAAAACATTCTAATGGAATTACAATAGCTGCATCAAAGCTGACTTGCTTAGTAAAAGCTAAAAAATCCAAAGATGAAGAAGACTGCAAACACTGATTAATATGGCTGTAGTTGTTAGAAATGGCATGAGTGTATTCAGCAGGGAAAAACATGCACTAAGTTGGCCATACTCCAGTTTTCTTACTATGCTGCATGATCAGCATATACCTGAAGGAGCATCAAAGTGATCAGCTTTGAGATTTTCTTCTGGCTCCTGGCAAAGCAGCAGAATTAAAACCTTGAGTAAATCACTGTTATAGTGAGGTACAGTCTGTAGAACTTTATGTTTTCTTTCTCTCCAATTTTATTTTCCAAGTCCAAGAAATATTTCAACAGCTAATGGAAAACATAAATCATGCCCTTCTTTGATGGATTTGTAGTGTGTATCCTGATGATGATTTAATTACCAGAAAGCACTATGAGCCTTTGATCCATCTTTAAGTTCATTTTTGAAAGTCCAAAGATTTTTAAGAGACGCTTTTGAGTAAATGAATGCTGATTAGCTATGGTTTAGATAGGTTGTTAACCCGTTAATGCAGTATTTGGTTTCTGTCTATGTTTCCAGGCACCTAGCTATAAGCAGGACAAAAATAGGCCACTTCATTCTATATGCCTCCATTTTTCCCTGTCAAAAAGGTTTTTCTCCATTCTGAGAATGGTGGTAATTCACTAAAATATTGCAGTTGCACAGAGGTATTTGAACTATATTCAGTGTAAACTGATGCTTCTACTTCAGAAGCAGGCTCCAGATTGAAGAGAATCATTTGGGAGAATAGCTAGAGATAAGTCTGAATGCTTTGAACTGAGTTAGTTAGAAAAATATTTGGCTTTGAAAAGTAAAACCAATATAGACCTGATTCTCTACTGTGTCATTCCAATATTATATCAATGTAACCTCATAGACCTGTGTGGAGCTAAACCAATACACAGATCAGATGAGAGAGACGAGAGCTGCTCTCCTGTGTGTTTTGGGAGACATGCTGCAGCACAGCCTGTTTTCCCATGTTGAATTCAAAATGCAACAGAGACCAGCCATATTAAAATACAAATTCCCCTCCTCAGCCCCCAAGTCCCCTCTTTCAGCAAAGCTAATATTTTAATCAAACAATTTGGAAAAAAAAATCCAAACTGCTATGTATGTTGGAAGCAAAAGTAGTTACTTCTGAGGCGATGAAGATTAAATGAGGTTAAAAAGATAATCTGTGAAAAACTAGAAAGTGTCTCAGTCCTTGAAGCAGGTCAAGGGAAGGCCACAGACCCTTGTATCCCTGCAGAATGCAGATTTTAGACGGGCTCTTTGCAGATACAACAGTCTGCTCTGACAGGTCCCATTGCAGGAGAAAGAGTGCATATGTATTCAGGGAATACATAAGTAACACAATTCGGATGCATATTATAAAGCTTTCCTGATAGGATCTGGGAGGACTGCAGGCCTCCCACTTAATGCCGGGTCATGTTTAGCAACGTTGGGTAGAGGGGGCCATCAGTTCCTTATAATTATGCTCAAAGGAAAAAAGGCCATTGTTTCCACAGTCATTTTGGAAGCGGCTTGTGGGCAGAAATAATTCAACATTAGAAGGAAGATCCCAGTGAGAAACTATTTTTGAATGGGCAGATGGATTCAGAAACGCAGTTGGCTCAGTGCTGTTCCTAATCTATAATAAGAAACTGTTGTTCTGTGTGATATCCTGACCATATGTTAAAGCCAGAGGATAGTATATTATAAAAGAGTAAAGAATGTCTTATCTTTCTGAATTTGTGCATACACTCCACGGCTCATACGTCTTCATCAGACAAGGAAAGTGCAGAGGATGGCAACAGATATTCCTCTTGAGCCTTCTAAGTTCTGCCCTTATCGTAAAGATGGAACATTCTTCATCTTTCCTGAAAAATGTGTTTTTCAAAAAGGGTACAAAGGGGACTGAACCTTCAAATTCAGGGGCTTTATGATTCTATCTCCAAGACCTATACATTACTGTCTTCCTTGCTCGTGGGAGGGGGCACTCTAGTCATACAGAAAAAAAAGTTTAGTCTACTAAGGAGAAAAGTAGCTACTTATACAGTATTTACTCTCTCATGCAATTCTATCATACCTTTTTGCAAATACTCTCCTAGATATACTTCTGAAAATACTCTTTTTCTCTTTTTCCCCAGAAACCCTGTTTTAATGAAAACCTCCTTTTTTTTTTTTCCATCTGTAGGAAGACAGAGCATCCACAACAGTGGTCTATAAGAGTTTCATATCAGTGTCTTAAGGAAAACAGTAGGAAAAAAAACATGAGCTGGATATAAGTATGCAAAGCATGAAAAGGCAAAGTTAAATTCACCTTCTGGAAGAGGAGTAGCCACAACTCAGCAAATAGTCTGCAGACTCAATCCATCCTTGGCAATGATTTAGTGCAGAGCAAGAAGGACTGGTATATAAAAATGGTATACAGAGCCACTGAAAGCAAAGGGAAAGGCAGTGCTGGACACCATCAACAGTTATCCCAGATACGAACTTCTTGAAGCTCTCCTGGTTTTTAAAATAAACTGTAGGAGAGAAATTGCTCATGTGTCCTTGGCCTCATATTGTAACAGTCTGTCAATAAGACTTACACGGAAATAAAATGGCATTTAATGCTAAGGCCATTTCTGTAGCAGCCTGGCTAGAAAAAAAATGGCAAGAAACCTGCTAGAATACCTCCATCCCACATATTACAACTGCTTTCACATTTTTGTAGTTGCATCGCAGTGAAAGATATGTAAGATGTAGATATGAAGATACATAAGATGTTGCTATTACAAGAGGCTGCACATCTAACAGTCAGTAAACTATGTTAAAATATGTCTTTGCATAAAGTCATATTTCTTTTGTGATCCTGTAATGGTTGTGGTAATGAAGGGAGAGGGGAGCCTTAAGCAGGAAGAAAACTTCTTGTGTCTGCTGGAGCTGCTGCTCCCTGTCTTCACAGGTATTCTGAGATTTCCATAAGTAAGTATTATAATGTTGTCCCACCTAGCCAAGATACAAACTTTGAGAAAAGTTTTGACTATTACTGAGACCTGCATGGAAGAGATTACAGGACATAGTTGTGTCTCAAAAGTCAGTAGATTAGCCCCATAGCTTTCACGATGCTTTTGTCAGGAAAGATCATTGGAGAGCTAGCTGAAAGGCTTCCACTGAGTTATACAATCAGGACATTTAGCCTGTGCTTTTTTTCTAGCTTAACATGCATTTTTCAAATGACCTATTTACTGGCAGGTATGTTGAGTGTCAGGAACCTAAACATAATTTCAAGTGATTTTGGGTACACTAGAGTTGTGGTATCATGTCACAGTTCTGGGATTTGGCACAGTTGGTTGAGTATATTTATTTCAAAAGGAGGTTAGCACATGCCAGCCATTCCAGAAAAGCATTGTGTTAGCCTTTCCAAGCCAGCTGCAAAGTAAGACATGCCTCTATACATCCATACTCTGTGGAATTGTGCAGGTGCCGACAGCAGTCCCAAGGGTAGCAGTTTGCCCTACTTCTCCGAAGGGCTTGTTGGTTTAGGTGACACATCTGTCCTGATGCCATTACACTCCTTCCAGTCCCACAGCTGATCCAGGGAACTCAGCACCCTCTCCCCTCTTCAGGGCAGACAAGTATTCTGTGATTTCTAGTTTGATTTGACTTGACTATGTTTTTCTCCTAAATCTCTCAGCAAGCACCTTCATCAAAAAAGTATAAAAAATGGAAGCAGATCTTGTTACAGATATATTTCAGAGGCTGATTTCCTTGACAAAATTTCCTCTTGCCTTCCCAAACATACTTATTTCCAAAGGAAATGGAGTAACTTTATAGTAATACCTGGAATGTCTTTCAGGTGGTTTTGATTTCAGTATGAGTTTTGAGTATGCAACTTAAATGTAGTTTGCATTGGAAAAGCTCAGAGATACACATTATTATAAATGAAACCATTTATAGGCAAACAAGAATTAACTAATACAGTGAATTGTAAAGCATGCCTCTCATTTTTTGCTTAGGGTCCATAGAAATTTCTCATATGTGGTCAAAACCAAAAATAAATGCAGAGGAAAATCATTGTGAATATTCAGCTCTTTTGTCCCACATGTGTGAAAAGTGATTGCTCACAGAGCGCAAAATTTTCAGTTATGATTTTATAAAAGCTATTTTGTTTTCTATATCCTTTTCTTCCCTTCTCCTTGATTTCCCATTTCTCCAATGTTTGCCTGAAAAAAATCAGATGCAAGAGAGGTAGATGACAAATTCAATTTTCATATACCCATTTTCTTGGATAAATAGGAAATTAAAAACAAATGTTTTAATTATAGGCCTCTCTTAAATCAATATTTGTTGGGAGAAGTTCAGCCAGCTGCAGAAGCAGTAGAACTAGTTACTGTAAGCACGATGTCTGTCTGTCTTGACTTTGCTTTGTTGTATGCCACTGTCT
Source organism: Tinamus guttatus (assembly GCF_059628265.1). NCBI lineage: Eukaryota > Metazoa > Chordata > Aves > Tinamiformes > Tinamidae > Tinamus > Tinamus guttatus. The sequence goes on from NW_028288668.1 coordinate 1,965,933, forward strand.
GAAATTACTCGGTTCCGTGAGCTGTGAGGCACAAAGCCTGAATATCACTGTTCCTGTCGCACTGTTGTGTTAGCACAGATAGCAGATGCCATTTTGCTTTCAAATGAGGTCCAAGATACTGTGAGATCTATTGTTTTGAAAGGCAAGACTGCAACATATTACATAAAGCTTCATATATTAAGACAAGGAGAAAAGAAATAAAAAAATGTTTGGAGGGAAGACAGAATGAAATGTGTGCTTCATTAACTTTAATGGAATGAAAAGCAGAATCAAATTAAACTCAAACAGGAGTCCCTCAAAACAGATTCTTTAAAATGATACTGTATATAGTTGGTTTGTTGTAATAAATGAAGAATAGGTATAATATAATCTAGAAGAGATTGTCTAAATATAGAAAATACAAAATCAGTTGACTGACCTATCAATGGTGAGAGAGTAAACAGAATGTTTTCTCTTAAAATTCACACTTTAAGACTGTAGAAATGGAGTAAGTTCATAAATGCCTGAAAAACAAAAAGCTGAAAAGGATGCATGGGAACAGACTCAATGGATAAGGAACATTCAACCTGAGTTTTGACTCACTGTGTAGGCTGATCAATATGTGCTTCATATATGCTGTTTCTGATGAGACCTACCAGGTTCTATTGCCTTTGAGGAGAGTAATTTGAATGCTAATAGAAATGGATGAAACATAATTTGACATGGAAAAACAGAGATTATCGTTCTGTCAGGAGAGTCCTGAGGTTAGAGGAGATGAAATTTATGTTCAGAAAGGACTCAGAACTGGCAAAAAAAGAGACTATTCATATTCCACTGGAGAAAAATGTTGTTATTGGCCATGTTAAAGGAATTGGAAGTCAAATATATAAAACATATATGTATGTAAAACAATCAATCAAACAAAAACACTCAAAATCCATCAGAAAAGAGAACAAGATTTTTAACCTGGGAGAAATTCTTTCCAGATTTCTGCCTGATCAGTTCACCATTTTTGAAATTCATTATTCATGTGATTATGTGGGTATGGGTCATCAAAATGTACTTGAGTATTTGCCTAAGTGCTTTGAAAGAAATGCGTACATGAGGCATTTAGGGATACAGTTTAGCAGGTATGGTGTTGAAGGGTTTACGGTTGAACTCGATGATCTTGAAGGTCTTTTCCAACCATAAAGATTCTATAATTCTATAGATACTTGGATACCTGAAAGCACGGAATATTTCTGTAAAGGACTATTTATCTCTTTCACAAATGTAAAAAAAAGGAGGAAATAACACTGAGACAATGGCTTTAATACTGTGGTTAGTGTACTCTGAGAGAGTAACCTAAGTACTGTCCGCCAGAGAAGCCAACATTATACATTTTATGGCACACGAACAAAAAATTCCATGAAACCAGTAGGCACCAGGATGCTCTCAGGAGGTGGCTATAGTGGAACACCAGAAAAGCAGTTACAAATTTATGAGTTTGGTTACAGGGAAGAAGCAATCATATTTTTTTTTTTATTCCGATCCAGGTATAGATGAAGCACTCTAAACACAGATGCAATTAGATTTACTGATCAAAAAAAAAAAAAAAAAAAAAAAAAAAGGATCATCCACATCAAAGAAAGGGATCATAGAAAACATTTAAGTCAAAACAATGTTGTTCCAACACTTGAAATGACTGCCCTACATCTTAAGCCTTGAGGTTTGGTTACTTAGGTAGCTCCAAATACCAGAGTTGATGAAATAAGCTAGTACTACCTTAATGCCACTCTCAATTGTAACTCCTTACTGACAGATTCAGAAGCCTTAATCATAATAAGTATGATCTCCCCTTCTCAGTTAAAGCATTTAAAATGTATGTGTGCTTTGGAGGCTACTTCCAAAAGTGGGTGCAATTCTACAGCATTTGAAAATGTCCATCACATTTGAAGAGAACAGAAGTGTGAGACTTGTATGAAATTGCAAGTTGTTCCGTATCTTCCTATTTTTTTCATGGAAAAATCATCATATTTCTCTTTCTTTCATATCAGAATACTTCTATTTGCTACCAAAACATTCTCCTCCATAACTCTCCCCACTTCATAAATTAAAAAATTTCTAAATTAATCTTGCCTTCTCCTTCTGCTCTGATAGTCTCAAAGGTGCCTAGGGGAGCTGGGCAACTTGGCGAAACCTCTGGAATAATTTGCAGGATGGTAGTGAATGACTAATAAAAAGAATTTCTTAAAAAATGACTCTCATAATGAATTTTTTGAGATCTGGATGATGTTTCTTAGTGATGTAAAAGTAAGAGATAATATCTTTTCAGAAGAAAGGATGTAAAAAAAAAGACATCAAAGGATGTATGTTTTTATTAACTTTAAATAAAACACTAATATTGGCAATACTGATTGGACTGTTTTCTTGGCTGTGCTATATATATTGTACCAGACAAAAATAAGTGCAAGTAGATATGACATTATTCTTCTTGTCTTTAGAGGTTAATCTCAAGTCTTCCCTTCTCTCCCATTTACTCAGTGTATCTATTTTGCTTGTAAGCTAGCCATTCTGCAGGTATGCTTATTTATCTTCTAGAGCAAATTTGTTATTTTTCTCCCTCTTTCTTCTCTGCAGATATTCAGCAAATATCTCAAAAAGCCTCTGTGCAGGACTTTGCTTGCTTAACATATCCTGGGGGAAAATGCAGATTTACAAGGAAGACTGAGAGTCTTTGAAAGCTCTGTCAGATGCAGCTCATGCTGTGCTACCTATTCTTCTGCTAACACTAGCATAGTCCCAGTGCGATTGGGTCCTGCAGTTTTATCTGCTTCTACAGAGCTGACCTCTTGTGGGACATGCTCCTGTGAGACAGACAGTGGCCAGACCCAGCAGAGGGTGTTAGCAGGGTTTGTGATGACCTCCACACTGATCAGGTCCAAAAGAAAATGATTAAATGTGGAGAGCAGGCAGAGATTGGTTCATTATGGGTGATGTGACAAGTGATGACAGGAGATGGGTGTTTCATATGCGTTCTGTCTTTTTCAGACTCAGTAATTGGCTTTGCTTTGAGTCAGGAGCAGTGGTTAAGACTTTATTTAACTCAGCCATTTCTTTCCTCTATCACTAATCACACAGTAGCGCTTCATCTGTCTTGTCTTAACAAGTTTGAATGTTGGAATTGTGACACACTTCTCAAGGATGGTGAAAAATGATTTGTAAGAGCATATTTTTCAGATTCATTGTAGCAGTGTTTTCATTGATTAGCATATACACTGACTGTCATGTATTTTCTAGGCTGACATATGTATCAATTTTCCCCATATCTGTTTCTATATAATATTTATTATTTTAGGCACAGTAACAGTATTCAAAATGATTAAATATGCCTTTAAATAAGCACAAAAGAAATTATTGCAATAACTGTTTTACTAGCGCAATTGCTATTTGTCAACAGTCATGTAGACTTACTCTTCAGACAAGGTATCTTCTATGAGGTATGTCAAAGCCAATGCTTACAGGTGCCCCAGTAAAACTGCTATTTATCCCAGTCATTTTTTTTTCTGTCTTTCCCTATGTAAAGTAAATACAGCAACCTGTGAGAGGACAGGATTGTGCAAGGGTATTCAAAGCTTGCAAACACCTCCCATTTTGTCAGGGCCCTTGCTCAGATCACACCTTTTGGCTGAATCCCATTTTCAGTTGGGTGCAAATGAGAAGGGAAAACTTGAAGGAGCAGGTCAGTATTCCTGGTTTGCTCCTTAACCATCAGCCAGCCCAGGTCCCTCAGGGGAGTTCATATCAGCCGGATAATCCATCACGAAGCAATCTCCAGCTGTGGACTAGAGGAGCACAAGGTAACACGTTGGGGCACAGGCACTTTTCCTCTCTTTTTCTCTTTGCTGGAACTGGGATGAGGAAGAGAAAGGAAAAATCCCCTCTTTCTCTCTCCTTACAGGGATACCTGCTTTGTTCAGAGGAACTGATACAGGGGGACCTGCTCCATGACATTTAAAGTAAGTCTCCACTATTTTTTTTGCACTGATCTAAAGAAGAAGTCAGCAGTAGATCTGCCTTATGGCAGCTGTGAAAATTCCTTTTTCTTTTCTTGTCTGCTTATTTTCATTCTAATTTAATTGTTAAATAATGATGAGTCAACACAATCAAGCTGAAAATTCCTTCCTTTTCTTTTGCATTTTATTTTTCTCTCCAGTATAAATGACTGCTCATTGGTGCAAGGCTGACAATTACAATAAAATATCCCCGAAGGCTTTTCAGATCATATTCTTTAGAGCCAAAGCTTTCCTTTATGGCTTCAAAGTTTTTTTTTTTTTTAAGTGGTTGTTTTTTTTTAATTAAAGGTTTGAAACCTTCAATTTTCATCTTCTATTTGAGCCATCGTAGCAGGCTTCAGAAGCTTGCAAACTAAACTTCAAACAGAAGGTCTGTTTCTGCTCCCTTTGAAGTCATGACAAACCTCCTGTTGACTGCAGAGAGAGAAACTGGCCTGAAAGCAGTTTTATTACTTTCTGATTTCTTCAGTTACCCTTCTATTATAACATGTATCAGAGGTGCTGCAGGTTTTTGTGGCTGAAACAGATATACCATGACAACAGCTTCCCTAGCAGTAGCTTATTAAGCTCTTCTAGGAGCACAGTAAGGGTCAAATATCAACAGCTTTGTCCATTCTCTCCTGAATAGTCCATCTATCAGATCTTCCTGCTGTCCATTGCAAAGCAGGAGACATGGTCCATAATCACTACAACAGGCTCTCAGAGTCAGTCTCCTGTAGCAGGCTGACAGGCAGAGGGGCCACTGAGCCATGGGCCTGAAGAATTTCACAGGTTCTGTGGGGAAAGAGAAGTGTCCATGGAGCATGTTTTCTTTAGCAGACATTTTGGTTTCACTTATTCCCAAACCGGATTTTCTCAGAGTTGCTGTTCTGTAAGAAATAGTAGGAAAGGGCAGGACATTTGGCTTGACTGAGCTCAAAATGATGTAACCTGCAGATTGGCAGCTTGGCTTTCCTGCCACCTCTAATCGGAAGCCTGAAATTGGTAAAAAGGAGCTAATACTTAAACTGAACTACATTGTAATATATTTTCATTGGCTTCTCCAACTTAAATAAATGCTATGTTGTATGCTGAAAAAAACTTCCTTGATAAGAATATCTGGAATTACTGAGACCTTCATGGAAGTGGAAAATACATCAACTTCTCTAGCCAGGTCATTGGCAGAGATCAGTCTCCTTGTGATCTGAGCAGGGAAGAAGGCATAGCTGGGAGCTGTCTCTGGGTATTGTGCATACACACTAACATCACTGTCAGAAAGCATATATAGAATTGCAGTTCTTCAAAATGCATCTCTATAAGTTGTGGCAGACTTTCTGAATTTCAGTGACTGCATGATGATTCTCAACTTGTCTGTCTGTCCTTCTGTTTCCTGACATGGTCCTTTTTGCTCTATTTTTTTTCTGATGAGATGAAAATATAAAGAAATTATCCTTCTGGAAGAGTATAAAAAGGTTTTCTATTCATTAGTGTGTTACTATTGCTGTAACTGCCATTAGTCACTGTCATAGGAGTAGGTTACAGATTTCCGTGTACTAGTATGGCAATACTCCACATGTAAGATGGGAAGAAACAGCTGCTTTCCAGGACCTAATGATATTTGTCAGGATTGAGAAAAAAAAAAAAGTTGGAAACCTAATTCTTTTCAAGAAAGATGGCTGTAGTTCATCAAGATTAATATTAAAGTTACGAACAGTAGGGTCATTCTCATCCAACTCAGCTGACCCACGCACAGTCAGATTCTTAAAACGCCAGTGAGGAAATCATCCCATTGTCTGATTCATTTGACCTGTTTTAACTGTCTTAAGATACTTGTCTTTAATTGTCTTTATGATATTATCTGTTGCTCCCTAAAAGTTCCTACTTTTCTTGTTTGGTTACAAGTGTGCAGAAATTCCTGTGTCCTATACTTCTCTGAATCCAAACAAGGAGGATCAGGCAATATCCACTGCTCTTGTGGACAGGTTGATCCCTATTATTCTTTCCTAGCAAGTAAAAATTAAAAGCCTGGTCGTTGCTGAAGAGTCAACAGATGCTGCTGTGTTCAGCAGGCTAGACCATAGCATGGTTTAAAAAAAGTGTCCTGTGTGGATATTTGCTGGAAGACAACTACACTGACTGAGACATTTCAAACAGTAAGTTCACAGCAAGCTTTGTAATTGCTTAATTCCAGAGCAGTCATTGCTGACAATGGTATAACAAACAAGGAAACAGTGCATGACAAATGCCAATGTCATGCTAGAGGTTGTTTCTTAATGGTGATGAAAGGCAATGATTTTTGCACAAGCATGGTAAGAGTGTATATGTACCTTTTCTGAGCTCACAGCAGCATATGACTTATTTTTTCCCAGTCAACTCTCTTGTTCATATTCACATTTACATATTAAAAAACCTCTTTTCCTTCAAAAATAAAAAATCGTGGATATAGACATACTGTATTATTAAATTCTGCTATAACTTTAAAAGCTCTTTAAGATATGTACGCTACAGGGAATTTGGACCAGAATATGACTTGCTGGACACATATATCTCTGTAAAGAGTCTCTAGGGGTATGACATAATCCTTCTAACAATATTTTTTAATGTAAATATGTATAGGAAAAATGAATGGTTCACTTATTAAGGACAAAGATCATAAGGCAAGTGCCTAGTTTATGCTCATCTTTGCATGCAGCTAAACAAATGATGCTGCGTCTCTGTGGTTAAGTTTTCCCATCTGTAAAAAAAAGAGTGATAATGCTTATTTATTTCACAGAGGTAGGCCTTAATTATTGTTTGTAAAATACCTGATGAGCTTGGTGTGAATTCTTTATTCTGCTGGAATCAGTGGAGGGTTTGCTTTTCACACAGAATCACAGATTCACAGAATGGTTGAGGCTGGAAGGGACCTCTAGAGATCACCTAGTCCAACCCCCGCCTGCTCCAGCAGGGACACCCAGAGCACGTGGCACAGGGTGGCATCCAGGTGGGTTTGGAAGATCTCCAGAGAAGGAGACTCCACAACCTCTCTGGGCAGCCTGTTCCACGGCTCTGTCACTCCCACAGGAATGAAGTTCTTCCTCAGATGGAGATGGAACTTCCTGTGCTTCAATTTGTACCCATTACCCCTTGTTCTGTCACTGGCCACCACCGAGAAGAGTTTGGCCCCGTTTTCTTCACATTCTCCTCTCGTGTATTTGTACATGTTGATAAGATCCCTCTCAATCTTCTCTGAGATTGAGGCCCAGCTTGTGCAGTCTTTCCTTATAAGATAGGTGCTCAAGTCCTGATTTTGTTAGATTTCATCCTTAAAGCAGTAGCAAAATAAAGCTTCTCTCTTGTATTTGGTAATTCTTTTCTTCCCTGCTTGTATATGTCTCAAGAACTGTGTGAAAGTGTATCAGAGATCCTATTCACTAGTTTATCCCCAAAACCACTAAAATTATGAACAGCATATGATTTATAGATTTTTTTTTCTTTTTTTTTCTGTTTTTTTTTTTTTTCAGTTGATCTGGCTACAGATGGTTTATCCACTCTATTTTTTTTCAAGTTCTCAAAATAACTGATTTTGAGAGTTTTCAAAAGAACTATGGATGGTTTATCAACAATGACAAATTAAAGCTGCCTTCCCCACTGCTCAAGAGTGTAAGGTATCAACAGCTGCATCTTGCCAGCTTTGCCCATCACTCAAGTTATATTAATCTACAAAAGATAATGGGAAACTTGAAATGATGGAGTTCGATTATCATACCTCCTCTTCCTCTGAATTATTCACAAGATTATAAGGAGGCAAATCTGTTAGCTCTTATGCAGTTAACATGGCTGGGCAGGGAAATTTTGCACTTTTCAGGAAATCATAGCTTCATTAACATCAGGATAAGAGAATTTTTGAGAAAACACATAGTTCAGCTCTTGGAACTTTAGAAATATCTAGACTGAAAGATTTGATATGCAAACAGGAAGAACTTGAAAATTAGTCTTCCAACAAGAATACAGAAAGAACTTTCGAACCATAAGTAAGCATTATTAAAACAATGCATGACAGTTTCTTATTATGTTGAAGAAACAACAATAAAAAAAAATCTGTTTTTTTTTTCCAGTATTTTCCAAAAAGTCTACAGGGAAAGCGGTTGAGATTTTTTAATGTCTGTATCTCTTTCCATTATTAAAGCTTAAACATCAACTGAGCCTGCTGTTCCTTGCTCCAACCCCCCCTCACCTTCTTGCTCCTGATGAATAGATCCAGGAAGAGATTCAGTAGGCAGTGCATCTCTTTATATTCAGGTTATATTTTCTTGGTGCAATTGTGGATCAATTATTTCAAATATCCTACAGACAATAACTAATTCTGGCAACTTGCCTGTCTGAAAGCCAAACCATGATAAGTCAGAAGCAGTGACGAGAGAAGTAGACATTTTATAAAAACATTCTGAATGCAGCAGAAGAAACAAACATCAAAGAGCTTAGCATCTAGTTCCTCTTGGAAATAGAAATAGAGCCAAGGTTAACCCAGTCCTAGTAACTGTATAATTAGTAAGTGACCTAAATGCATGGAAGACACCCATTTTTATCCATTTTTGAGAAAATAAGCATAGTTGAAATGAATGACATCATTAATGTGTTGTTTATTTTGAATATTCACCTTTTCCCAGCCTTTCACTGTATAAAAAATCTATTGAGATTTTTTTGGTAGTGATATAGTCTTGCAAAAGCAAGTTTTCCTTGCAAAATACATATATGAAAATGTATTAATTGGTGAAATCTCAAAATTAATTGGCTCAAATTTCTGCAGAGGAAACAAAACTATCCTTTGTTTGAGTAAGATCCCTTGTTCAATGAAATGACTTCTAATTCATGTATGGGAAAAGGTGTCCTTCTTTTGAAGCAATGAAGGAAAGACTCCTAGAATAGCAAGAAATAGCAACATATGCCCATTGCTAGCCCCCACTTCCCTTCAATAGCCCTGACTTGAACTGTTGCGGCGTCATCCCAAATTACTTTTGTCTTCCGCATTTTCACATGTTTTCCTACTGTTTCTTGGACCTTTGCTTAAGTGTAATTAAGCAGAAAATTGTATGCAAAATTGTATGTTCCCCCCTACTGACTATTTGAAACAGGTGATGCTAAAAACCCAGAGGCTGATGCTGTGACTTGGCAGGCACAGTATGGCTAAGTCACCACTTTATGTTATGGGAATGAAAAAAAGATCTCTTTTCTAAAAGTGAAGCTCAATGATCAGTTTATATTTTCACCCTCACAACAGTAGTATGAGAACATATCTATGAATCCTACTAAAGAGAAATAAATGAATGTGTGAAAGTGTAGGGAGGGTTGGTTGATTTTGTTGGTTTGTCCGTTTTTGTTTGATAAAAGGAGAAAGGAAAACTGCGCTGCCAGAATCAAATACGATTTATACGCAGCAGTAATCGCAAGAGCACTTGGCTCAAGACTATGTCATGGCTCTTTTGTGGGATATATAGGTAGTGCTGGAGATTGTGGGAGGATCCAGGGGTATGATTAATAATATTTGCAGTTAGTGTGGATATTAAAATGAGATATAACTATCAGAAGAGTCAGTAAACAAGAGAACAGAGAATAGGAAAGTCCTATACAGTTTGTTCTTGATGAGAAACAGATGAGTCCCTGTTCCTTTTAGGTCAATGAGTTGTTTTTCTATAGTTTTTCCCTGCCATCAAGAGAAGTTTTAGGCAAAATAGATGGTTGCCATAGAAGCAGATGGTTAATGGCATCAAAACAATCTCACTGTTTCCTGTGTGCCTGATGATCTGCATGTATCTCTGTCCCTTCCTTGTACAAGGACACATTCTGGGGGGATAAGGCCATCTTCCCCTGGAAGGGAGGGGACCACAGGACTGAGCTCCAGGTGGGTGCATTTCTGCAGTCCTACGCACACCTGCCCACACTCCTGCCACCTGTGTCCCTGGACTCCATACTTTATCTCTGTTTCCAGAATTCATTTCATGAGGGTTAGGGTAAGGGACTTTTTTTTTTTTCCTGATAAATGACCTCTCCATTAATTCCTAGAGAACTGAGGCATAGGAAGGGGAAAATAATGTAGAAAGGGATACAGCAATAATATGGGAGGAGAGACAGCAAAGACAGGGTGCTGATACTGGTGGGAGAGATAGGTGAAAAGTGTATACTGAATGTGACTAGGGAAGTGGATACCATGGACTTATTTAAAGGAAATGAAAATGTTTTAGTAAGTGTAATGCCACACAGGTAAGTCATAAGAGAAAATAAACCAGCAATGAGAAAAGAGTTTCCGTGTACCGGATGAATAGATTTCTGGATCAAACTTCAGAAGATAACTGAGAGGTGTTTGAGTGATGTATTTATGAAATAAATTGTATAGCCTGGATGCTGCAGCTAGTAGAAAACTGGTCATAATGTCAAAAACATCCTTCACATATGGCTGTACTACTTGCCGGTGTTGTCCCAATCCACTTGTTAACTAAACTGAACCTCAAAAAGGGCCCTAAATCAGTGCTGAGCACGTATTTTTTTATAAAAAGGCTCTTCTCCCTTAAGCTTCTGCCAAAGGCTTTGCTGTATTATACCTTGTTTGTCTTATAGATGCTGCTGGGTGAAATCTGGCAGCAGGGCAAAAGGAGAGACCTGCATGCTGGCAATGTGAACATGTGAAGCAGGTCTCATGTCCCCAGCCTGCTGCTGCTCCAGCAGCGTGGACTCACCGTCCTGTGCTCTCTGCTCCTCTGCAGGAAAAAACACACAGAAGAGCACTCCCAATGGCCACAGGAAACTAGCTTATATCAAAGCAGAAACTCTGAGCTGAGAAATAAAAGATAATTAATAAGTGGTGGTTAAGCAAAGAGGTGAAGTGGCCAAAATGCAGGTTAGAAAACCAAAGCACACAAAGCCCCAAGGGTTATCCACTGACTTCCAGCTACTGTAATATTTACAGATACTAATAATATTGTGTTTAACCATGAGATTCACCAAAAACCAGTGTGTCTTGACATCAGGGACGATTAGGGTGTGAAGAAATACACCTGAGAGCAAGGAAATACTCATCTCTCTCTGACTTCTGGTAAACATCAGAGGTAGTTTTTAGCTGGGTTTTCTTCTTACTGCAACTGTATTGTGCAAGTGTAGGTTTTCTTTTTGACTGCTGGCCTCTGATGATGAATTAATTTGAATAAATGCATTTTGCATTTCAAAAGAAAGTCAAACTCCTTCTCATTCTTTCTACAGCATACACATTTTTCTATGAACTCCTCCACTTTATAATAATTTGTTATAGCACTATTTAGGCAATGCACATATAAAACAATTGTGGGATGTAGTTGCATGTTTTATACTATTTGTGGTCTTATTTCACATATCTGTATGATGAAAAGATATAGAATACAATGCCACAAATTTTCACAAAAATATTATTATACCTGATAATTCATTTTGCATTTGTAGAATACAGTCTTTTTATTTTCTTTCTTAGAGTATCCAATTTCCTGTTATAGTTGTGAAGATTCATTTAGTAGCAACTATCCTATGAAATTACTGAGATTTGGCAACAGCCTAATTTATAGTCTCTTTGCGGATTCGTTAACTGGAGCATTTTATACATTCATTAGTATATGCATGTATTATATACAAAATTTTCAATAATGTAAATTCCAAAATCAGTTCCAGGACTATTTTTTGAGCTATCAGATGCAAGAAAATAGAAAATATGTTATGATGAAATTCAATCTTTCCTAGAAAAAAAGGAAACCGCTATGGGCCAAAAACTGTAAGTATTTAGTAAACTCTCTGCAACATTTGAGATTTGGCAAGGGACGTTAAAAATAACAAGAAAAAGGCAAGGGACATTAAAAATAACAAGAAAAAATTCTTCAAGTACATTAACAGCAAAAGGAAGATCAGGGAAAACATGGGTCTGCTGATGGACGGGATGGGCACCCTGGATACAAATAACACAGAAAAAGCAGAGTTGCTCAATGCCTTCTTTGCTTCGGTGTTTACCAAGGGCAGCCCATTAGAGCCCCAGGCCCTAGGGACAAGAGAAGAAGCCGGTGGAGAGGAAGACTTGCCCTGGGTAGAGAAAGATTGGGTCAGAGAGCACCTAAGGAAACTCGATACCCACAAATCCATGGGCCCTGATGGGATGCACCCCAGAGTGCTGCGTGAGCTGGCAGATGTCATAGCTAAGCTGCTCTCCATCATCTTTGACAGATCCTGGAGAATGGGGGAGGTGCTGGAGGACTGGAAGAAGGCCAATGTCACGCCAGTCTTCAAAAAAGGCAAGAAGGAGGACCCAGGCAACTACAGGCCAGTCAGCCTCACCTCCGTTCCCGGAAAAGTGATGGAACGGCTCATACTGGCCCTTGTCTCCAGGCACATGGAGGACAAGAAGGTGCTCAAGAGTAGTTAGCATGGATTTACCACGGGGAAATGTTGCTTGACCAGCCTGATAGCCTTCTATGATGAAATGACCAGCTGGATAGATGAGGGGAGAGCGGTGGATGTCGTCTATCTTGACTTCACCAAGGCTTTTGACTCTGTCCCTCACAATATCCTCCTGGGCAAGCTCCAGAAGTGTGGGATAGATGAGTATACAGTGAGGTGGATTAGGAACTGGCTGGATGGCAGGGCCCAGAGAGTGGTGATCAGCGGTGCAGAGTCTAGCTGGAGGCCTGTAGCTAGCGGGGTCCCCCAGGGGTCAGTCCTTGGTCCAGTCCTGTTCAATTTATTCATCAATGACCTGGATGAAGGCACAGAGTGCTCCCTCAGCAAGTTTGCTGATGATACCAAACTGGGAGGAGTAGCCGATACCCCCAAGGGCTGTGCTGCCATCCAGAAGGACCTGGACAGACTGGACAACTGGGCGGTGAAAAACCTCATGCAATTCAACAAGGGCAAGTGCAAGGTTCTGCACCTGGGGAGGAATAACCCCAGACACCAGTACAGGCTGGGGACTGACCTTCTGGAGAGCAGCTCTGCAGAGAAAGACATGGGTGTCATGGTGGATGACAAGCTGACCATGAGGCAGCAGTGTGCCCTCACGGCCCAGAAGGCCAATGGGATCCTGGGGTGCATTAAGAAGAGTGTCTCCAGCAGGTCAAGGGAGGTGATCCTGCCCCTCTACTCAGCCCTGGTGAGGCCACATCTGGAGTATTGTGTCCAGTTCTGGGCTCCACAGTACAAGAGGGATATGGAGCTGCTGGAGAGAGTCCAGTGCAGGGCTACAAGGATGATCAGGGGCCTGGAACATCTGCCCTATGAGGAGAGGCTGAGGGAGCTGGGCCTGTTCAGCCTGGAGAAGAGAAGGCTGAGAGGGGATCTAATCAGTGTCTATAAGTACCTCAAGGGAGGCAGTGAGGAGGATCGTGCTGGTCTCTTTTCAGTGGTGGTCACTGACAGAACTAGAGGTAATGGCCACAAACTGAAACACCAAAAGTTCCACAGGAACTTAAGGAAAAATTTTTTAACAGTGAGGGTGACAGAGCCGTGGGACAGGCTGCCCAGAGAGGTTGTGGAGTCTCCTTCTCTGGAGATCTTCAAAACCCACTTGGACGCAGTCCTGTGCCACATGCTCTAGGTGACTCTGCGTGTGCAGGGGGGTTGGACTAGATGATCTCTAGAGGTCCCTTCCAACCCTAAGCATTCTACAATTCTATGATTCTATGATTTTGAGCAGTATCATTCTGCTGGAGACTTGGGGTTGAAATAAATGTCTCCAATGCCACAAGAATATGCCAGCATTTAGCATCACTCCATCCTCAACTCAGGTCCCGAGTACCCTCTGCAACTGCATGGTTGAAGAAACTTCTTTCATACCCCAGAAATAATACAGATATCATCACTGATATTTTAATGCGTCATAAACAATTCTCCCCATTTTCACAATGAGATACAATTTTGCTATTTTTTTCAAGCTGGGAGGCCTAATACGTTTCTGTTGATAAAAGGAGTTCTTTTAGTTGTTCATTCCTTTCGAAAATAAAGGTTGGAAGTGGACACTATTCAATAGTAGCTTTGGAATGAATGCAGTGTCATATCTCATCTTTGAAAAGACAATACTTAATTTTTATGACAGTGGCAAGATATTTATTCTTCTATTATTTTCTTGTAATTCCTCATCTGTTTTTTTTTTTATTTTTCCACTGTGAGTTACTGACTTTGAGCTAACCTTGCTGATGGCTGTATTGTGTGAGTAATGCTCTTCAGCTTGATCTTATGCTCTACTGTACATTTCCTCATGTGCAATGAATGATGTCTCTTTTAACATCAAGAATTGAAAGAATTGAAAGAAGTAACCCTATATCAGGGAGCTGTAAAAAATCTATCCACACATGTGTTTGTGTGATAAACAAAACCAAGGTTAGACTAAGTATTCATGGATGGGAAGGTTAGTAAATAGATAACATTTTATAAGCCTGTACTTCTTCAGTGGAAATACTGAATTTGTGCAGAATGAATTTTATAGTTGTCTGACATTCTGAGTACTAAAAACTTCTCCACTGCATTTTTTTTTTCCCTGCATACAGTACCTTCTGCAGTTAATCCTTTTCATCCTGTCTTTATTATATGTTCCCCCTCTTAACTCCAGTAAATGTGCGGGTGTTAAGCATTAATTTTCTATTTAAAATAGAATCAGTCTAAGCATCAAAGGATTGATTTTGTGCTATCAGCTGCACAAAGACAAAATAATCCACTGCATAGATAGCACATTTCCACCTCCTAAATGGGTTTGTTCTGAACAGATAATTGAACTTCATAAGATAAAGCTTTCTGACAGGCAGTAAAGGGAATAACATATAGACTTTTGAGTGGCATATGAGTTGAACAAGCATTTTCACCGAGGAATTCTTACTCCTGTAAGAGGTGGCCTGTCTTTGGCCATTCAGCTCTATGAATTATTCATCTAAAGTTAACCAGGCTTATTTGACACAAACAAAGTAAATTGTCGCCTGTGTCTTTCATGTCATGACATTGAAGTTGGGTAGGTTAAAGGGATCACTCATCATTTTACAGCTGTCCTCCAGTTCTTCTGTGTACCTGGGATCTCGGCACTTGCCTATGTGGAGAATTTAGTGTGCGAGGTATGGTGTTATCTTACAGATCCATAGCTGCTCATCACCAATTCACTGTGTGTACACTAAATGCACATCTAGTGCAGGGAAGCATAACCCGTTCTTGGAGAGGAGAAATGTACCTTATAAAAAGTCATTCATAGAGTGCCTTGCAAAAGATTTTGAGAAAGTCTCATCTCAGAGTGTCCAACAGGCTATTATCTCTCTCAGGAAGAGAAATCTAAAAGACCAGATTGAGCAAGGTCATTTTATTCGTTACCTTTATGATCTTTATTATCAAAGAACTGGTGTTTGTTGACTGTGGTCCTGCAATGGTCTCAGTGAAGACAAGTGCACTTATAGAGTACCATATCACATATACATGATATACATTTTGTGCTGTGCTTGTTAAATGGTGAATACCCACAGAGCACAAACTATGCCCATGCTTGACAGCAAAAGCATGAGATACTCCCAACAAGCATACTTCACTGAAATACTTTAATTAACCAATAGTTGTTTATAATTATCATTCACTGCAGTCCTAATGTTCCTAATGTTTTCCAGTAACATACAACATCATTGTTTCAACATTAGGGGAATCTAGTTCCCACTTGATGGTAGGAAAAGAGTCTTTATTTTTAATGTAGGCTAATACATATTACATACATCATTAGGCAACAGTCTATGGGTATTTGGCAAAGAGGAATATGTTGTAAGTGCAATAAGTGCATTCTAATTTACTCTGTAGTAATAAAGAAAGTAGAGAAGCCTCATACAATTTCAGAAGCAGAAATAGAAAGTCCTGCTTGTGAGCCTATATGCATCCTGTATACAGACTACCAGAGGACTTAGCCTTTAGCAGAATTTACAGTGGTAAGGTTTACAATGAAAATACGATAAAGCTATTCATAGTATTACTAACAGTTGTTTCCTTTCCTGAAACATATCCTTAGTAAGACAGAGAGAAGAGTTTTGTTATTTATTATTTTTGCCTTTTTTCTTGCTTACGGTTCCACTGAAATAGAAATGGAGCTTTTCCCCTTGGCACTAACAGCGCCTAAGGAAGGGGGAGCTGCATGTAGAAATGCAATCAGTTGGCAGTAGAGCACAGGCAGAGCGGGTGAACCTCTTGTTATTGCTGGTCCTTACCAACACCTGAGGCTTCCTAACAGAAGGTGCCATTTGTACTCATCTATTCCCAAACCTAAAAAATTGTTATTTCCATGATAGATTTCTGACCTTAATATTGGTCTTTCAGAATAGGAAAGGAGAAAGAAGTTTATGATTTATGTATGAAATCCCTTTTTTCCTGCCTAGGACAAAGCTTACAAGGTCAGAGATTTCTATGATATTTTTATTGGTTGGAGAGATGTACTTTCAGGTAGGAATAAATATCCTTGTGGCAGCTTTTTGGTTTCTTTTTATTTCTATTTATTTATTATTTATTTGGCTTCTTTTTTGGCTTATTTTATGTGTTCCTGCAAAGTCATGTGGAGCAAGAATTGGTGAGAAAATGAAACATGGTTCTACCGATATGTTCCTTCTTTATTTTTTAGAAATTAAAATCACCATTCTCAGGATTTTTTAGAACCATCTGCCTGGCTGCATGAAAATCCCCTTGTCTGTCAGGCACGTGGCAGTGCACAAATACATCTTGGAGGTGAAGATGTGCCCAAGCTTGGACCTTCATTCTCCTCAGAGTGAGGAAGGCTGAAGTGAAAATGGTAGTTGTAGCCCTGAGTGTCCTGGAAGAGCTCAAAAGCCAGTTTCTCAGGGTGTGATGCGGTACAGACCTGGCCACTCAGGCCATGGCACTGCTAGCCTTGGAAAGATCTTTGAACTGATTGAGGTGTAGATCCACTGACCCTAATGAGCATTAGCAGTGCTTTAATCAAGGTGATGAATTCATGAATTATTGTTACTGCCTCTGGTTCCCCTGTCTGCAGGACAAGGGTATAACCCTCACCTAGACTTGGAGCTATAGAATCGTCGAATCATTATTGTTGGAAAAGACCTTCAAGATCATCAAATCAAACCATAAACCCACCATGACCATGTCCCTCAGTAAACAGAAACTCTACCTGCTCTAGCTGCATAGGGGTAGGGTGGTAAGTTCAGACTCCGTAGGTTTAAGTGTCAAGGTATGTTCTCTTTATACTTGCTTTCAATCTTTCTTCATGGGAAATTCTTCTCTGCAGCTCTGTGCCAGTGCTTTCTTCCAGGCTCTTTGCATTGCATGTCAAGGCTTACCAGTACATCTGCTCCTTTCTGCTGTGCCCTAGCAATTTGTGTAATAAGCCATTAGATGACTCAGAATGACACCAGCAGCTGTGGCTTATTCTCCAAACTGTTTTAAAAAAGATTTATTAAATTTACCAATTTTAACTCATTTATTTGTACTGTTGTTTTTAAAGCATGTCCATTGCTGTCCTTCCCACTAGTGCGTTTATTTTTATTTTAATTAAATTTCAAAATTTAGGAATTAGAAAATTCTGTACAAGCATTTCTGATTTCCTTAAGAAGATTTTAATAAGCACACAAATTCATGATGTATTTATACCATTATAAGCCCTATTCACAACTAGTTTTAAATGTAGATCTGTTCTTAATTCCTGTAAATACTTTTTTTCCTGTTCCTATTTTTCTTGCTGTAAAATTAATCCTTTGACAGAATCATAATTACTTTGCAGAGACTGCAAGTGTTCACTGAGTTTTATTTGTATCACTATACTGAGCAAGTTTCATTTACCCATTGGTCAAATTGTCAGGGTTAATACGTTTGTATGAAAAATGCTTCCTGAGAAATGTCTGCATTATTAAAGATTATGAATAAACTAGAATGAGGGCAATTTGTGTGATGAATGATAGTAGCACGTTCTGTGAAATGGAGCCTTCCTTTTGAATCATGACCTGCAAAGGGAGCTGTACTGGTGAACCAGAGCAAGGGCTCCTGCTGAAACTTGCTGGGATTGCTGGTGGAAAGCTGTGGCTTTCTGGGTCTCTTGTTCTTTAAAATTTCCTCAGACTGATACTTTTGGGGCAGCAGAACCTCAGACTGGCTAGCTCATCCTGACATTTGAATAGCAGGGAATCAGTCTGGCTCCTGCTTTACTGGAGTCAAGTGTCCAAAAGTTCATGTGGGGTGGGCTTGGGAAGTGAGCTCAGAGGAGCACCACACTGGCACGCACATCTCTCTTGTGGTAAATAAAAAAGTTCAGATATATCCATATCACACCATGTGCTGATAATAGAGGCTGATCTGTCTCTTTCAGTAATGATGAGAAATATTGAATCTGAAGACACGCAGATCAAAGGAGGTAGCTTCCACCAGGGTGACTCCTAATTGCCCTATGGTAGGTTCAGTTCTCAGAGATCTACGTATGGCGCATATAAGGTCCTGGCCTGGGTCACCTGAGTACTTGATTCAGTTCTTGGCTCAAAGATTTCTCCTTTCCTGATGGACAAATGAGCCTGTTTTATATGGTAGAAAGCAGATATTTGTACTGTTTTACCAAAGACCAGCTACATTCTCAAAAATAAAAAATTAGGTAGACAGACAGGTAAATGGATCTGGGACTTAGCCAAGGTGTGGCTATTGATGTAGTTTTAAAAAACAATCATTGAAGCTCAGTCAGATCAATTACTAAGAGTATGTTTCAGTGAGCATGACATAATTAAATTTCCCACTCATTTTCCATAGCATCTTACACTCTTCCCATGGGAGTCAGACTAGTATGACACACTATAATACCAGGTAGACACAAGGTAATTAAAATATAAGTGTCTGCAAGTGCATGCATTGTATTCTGTGAATAAAATACAGGATATATGGCTGTAATTTCTTCATAGCCTATGGAGTATTTATTATTCATAACTGTAGAGCCCAAAGGTATGGCTTCTATTAAAAATATATATATATCACTTTATATTTCCCTTTCCTAATTCTGATGTATTTATAATTGACTTTTATGCTATACAAGAACTTATTTTATTTACAACATATTATTTATCAATTAACTGTAGTTTTGGATAGCCTCTATGTTTTTTTTTTCTTTTTCTTCCTTTCTTTTTTCCTTTCTTCCTTTCTTTTTTCTCTGTCTCAGTTTTCTTCATTCCACAGTTTCTGCTACATTCTGTTTGTGTTTAACATGAAACATTGTACCTGTTGCAATCTATGGAACCACTCCCTGTGCACCTTCGACTCTGTTGCAGCAAGATTCAAAATCATAAAAAATGGCCCATTATTTCATGGATCAAAATTAATTTCTTATGTCAAGACAACAGAACCGACATCACTGGAATTATGCCAGTATATAATTTCCAATTGCCCTCTAATATCATATCAGGCTTTGCAGGGCTTTATAAAATCAAAGTAAAGTATTATTTGTTTTTATCTGTTCTAAATAACTATGCTCATGGAGTTATGTTATAATAATTATTGAATATCCGTGGCAGTGATAAGAGGTGTGCACATGGCTTTTAGTTTAATGAGAATCAGAGAGAGAAAAACCCAAAGTCATCTTACACTGGTTGCCTCAGCTATTGTTGAAACTTCCACAGATTACAGTGAGCTTAGCTGTAACCTGGGTTATTGCAAGGAGGTGAGGTTTCATGCCAAAGTCTCAAACCTCAAACTTGAGGTTTTGAATTTGGTTGAGTTTTTAAAGAAAATAATTATGGCAAGTAAAGAACTAGAGTAACTTAGTAGTATCATCAGGCAGATCTAGACCTGAATCCTCTCACACGAGCTAGCATGAAGTCTGCTTCCTTTTCCGAAGTTATAAAAAGAAGATATCTGTGGCATTAAAAAGCAAAATAGTTTATTTTAAACTATTTTAAAAACTATTAAAGGAACTTTTTTTTTTTCCTGAGGGGAAGGAAAGAGTTTTAGAGAAAAGCTTCTCCAAGTATGCATTTAACAACTACTCACATCTAACCCCTCTATAGCTTGAAATATTCTATTTAACAATTCTTTAGTCAGGTTATCCAACTGGGCACCTAATCACATGCTATTTGTTCAGCCATTCAGTAGATGCTTTTAAAAACAGTCTCCCTGATATTTTCCCAAGCAACTGTCTAAAGCCTCAAGAACAGCAGATACAATGTGACACAGGGTGCCAGGCATCTCACAGTCATGAATGAAATGCCCATTCATTTTTCTGTTATTTGACTTATTCTGCTTTAAGTCTCCTGGACACCATAGAAATTCTAGTAAGAGTGATTGTGTGATAAGACATCTTTTTTTTTTTTTTTTTTTTTTTTGTTAATGTCCATCTCACTGCTTCCATAACTATCACAATCCTTACTATCAATGGGTGAATTTCTTTTTTTGTTCTGGATATGAACATCCCAGCATGGGGTATCCATTCTCTGTGAGAAGCTGAAGGCAAGGTGGTGACTTTGAGTTTGGTAGTGTGAAATACTTCTGATATGTAAATATATATATATATGTATATATATATATATTATATGTGATAATCCTTATGATTATAAGTGATAATATTCTTGAATATGGCCCAGGGAAGAAAAGGTCTTACCAGCTGGAGGATCTGCTTTATTTAAGAAACACAGAGCAGTATTTATTTTGAAGGAACATCAGGACCTGAAAGGTCTCATAGTGCATTTGATACCTAGGAAAACAACAGAGAAAAGATCTGTTCCTGCAGCCATGTGTGATCTCACCCCAGCAAGTGAATTTGTAATGGTTAAAATAAGCAAGAGGGAAGTTCTGAAGTGAAAAAGATAGATAGACATTATAAACAAGAGGGGGAGGAAGAATTATACTTAGACAGGCTATCCTGGATCTGAGGTCCCCAGGGAGAAGGCAGGAAATAATTAGTACATTTTCCCAGCCTTTTAGCCTATTTTTATAATTTATTAGGTTTAGCTGCTGAGCCTTTTGGTTCAGTTTCTAATCCATTAATTAGGATTTCCACCTTTACTCTGCAAGAGTAAATATGTTTTTATGTTTTTCCTTTTTTCTGTAAGCTTGCTTCACACTTCAAGTGAGTCCAAAATAATTTAACTAACTGGTGAGAGTATTCTTTCTTACACAAGGAGAAATAAAGAGAAATGTGAAGAAAGTGTAGAAAACTTGAGAGCCATTTTTCCCTGCATTTGAGAGAGTCAGTCCAAGAGCTGCATCTCAAGATGCTGGGGAGAAAATTTCCTTTGGTGGTCTTAGTGTGGGTAAGAAGCAGATTGATCCTTACAAAGTGACCTATGGCTTCCATAGCTCTCAGGTCTTACAGGTAGCACTCATATTTGTCTCACTCTTCTTGATATCTTCCCAGTGCAGAGATGAAGCTCTGTTTCACCAGCACGTGGCTGGCTCCAGCTTTCACTCCCTGCAGAGCAGGTGCTCCAAGAGCTAATGGAGCTGCAGATTTTGCAAGTGTTTGGCAGCCCATATGCTGCCGAACAGTTTGTCTCAGATGCGTTTCTGCAGGCTGATGAAAACAAACTCATCCTTGCTGCTCTGAGAGGGCAGGTTGCTTATTGCACCTTGATGCAAATTAAGCCATCTGGCTCTGTGGTGACAAAGACGATGAGGGGGAGCTTTGCTCTAGCAATGCGAGCTCTGCGAGGGTCTAGTGTAGGGTCACAAAGAGGATTGAGGGACTGGAGCATCTATCTTACAAGGAAAGACTAAGTGAGCTGGGATTGTTTAGGCTGCAGAAGACAAGATTGAGAGGAGGTCTGATCAATATGTACAGGTACCTTAAGGGTGAATGTCAGGGCCAAAGTCTTCTCAGTGGTGGCGAGTGACAGGAAAAGGGGTAATGGGTACAAGTTGAAACACAGGAAGTGCCACCTCCATGTGAGGAAGAACTTCATTTCGGTGGAGGTGACAGAGCCCTGGAACAGGTTGCCCAGAGAGTCTGTGGAGTCTCCTTCTCTGGAGATCTCCCAAACCCTCCTGGATGCCACCCTGTGCCACGTGCTCTGGGTGTCCCTGCTGGAGCAGGTGGTTGGACTAGATGATCCAACCCTTCCAACCTCAGTCATTCTACCATTCTGTGATACTTCCAACAACATGCCGTAGCCCTGGCAATCCCTATAGAAGGGTTTGTATAACAGCGAACGTGAAATAGCCAGCTACTGTGAACAGGAATTGTGGAGAGTCACATGAATTCCTTATTGTACATTGGACTCCTGCTTCTGCTGGAAACTCTGAAAATGAGCTTGACTTATGGAACCAGGCTCAGAATCAGACCTCAGTGACAAAATGACGGACACGAGCAGTTCCACAAAGCCATTTCTGCCAGCTCACACCTCCTCTTTGACACACTTTGACAAAGCTCAAAAGTATTTTGGAGGTAGGTGCTGATGAACTCATTCCTCTTTTCTGTCTGTGAATACACTGTATCTTACAGTAAAACATATGTCAATGAACAAATTAACTAGTTAATAGTTAAATTAATTAGCATCGCTGACAGAAAACAGAGGCTAATTTTCTTTAGATAGCACAATGTCTTAAGAGAAATAAATATATAATGAAGTTTAGTCACTGCTTTGAATCATGAATATAGGTGGGAATAAAGAAATCTTATTTTTCAATTTAGTTCCAATAGAGAAGCCACTTTCTGCTACCAAGTAGCCTGAGGACATCCAATCAAGCAGCCAGAATCACTCCCGAAACAGCATGCTTTCAAACATGTTGCACATCAAAGTTTAATAACAAATATTCTTTATATTGCTTAACAAAACATCCTGAAATGTGTGAAATTTAAAAATATTCTAAAAAGACACATTTGAACAATGCAGGAGAAATAGAGTTGTTTTTAATGCAAATCATGGATCAAAATAGATGATTACACAGCAGGGCACCTTCTAATATGGAAACAAGTAGAAAACAATGACAGAGATGTTACATCTGCCTGCCTGAAGCTCCTTAACTATTGAATTTGCTCAGTAATATTCTGCTTTGCTTATTGCAAGCATACGCCAAGTCTGGCTTAGAGTATAGATAGCTGCATGGAGTATACTATAAAAATACTATAGAGCATTTTCCCCTGAGCTGGAAGACAGCACCAATGACCTCCTGACCTTCCTCCCAGAAGGATTTTCCTTGCATTCTCTGGGATTTTTTAGGTGCATTCAGAGATGAGTAATGCCTGTATCAAATGACCTTCTTATGCGGCTTGAGATGGGCTGTGGTAAGAAAGATGCGGAGTCCTCTTGTGCATCAAATCACCTGAAAATACGATTGTACAGGTCGCACTTAAAATAAAGCTTCTGGAAGAAGAGTTAAGCATATTATGGATAATCACTAAGGAAGGATTTTCTCCACTCTACTCATGCCAAAGCAGAGATTTAATGAGATGACCAGGCTATAGGCTAAGCAGAACTGAGAAAAAAATCTAGACCACCTAAGCCTGGCAAAAAGACTCAAACTGTTATCGGAAACATGAATTTTGTAGTAGTCCAAGTTTAATGTGAATTTACACAAGTCTGAGTGTTCTGACTGCTGCATTTGTTCCATCTTCTCTGTGGGAAACAATAAATAGCTTAAGACATTTATAATGAGTGAATCTCAGTCTATAATGTAGGCAGTACATTATAAAAATTGTTTAATGCATTTGTTCTAGCCCCCTGGAAAGGAATTACTCATGGCTTTGACAAGTGCCAAAGAATAGCCAGCCCCTGTTTACACATTATTTTCATGTAATATATGTGTGCATATGTAATTTTTGTGTATAGTGTGCTGTGGGCAAAAACTAAAATTTTCAAGAAGGTGCAAGGTAAATCTAGTGCATGGATCATTCACACTCTGTCCAGTGGCTAAAGTCAGAGCAAGCACTACAACATTTGTTCCAGATAAACTTTCAATATTTGAGCTAACTGATTACTTGCAGTTCAAGTTTAGAAGAATTTTAAGAGTCTTGGGAAGAGCGCTTTCACCAGGAAGGTTTAAATTTTCTCTGGTTTTCAGGGACTAAATTTAAAGCCCAACAAAAATCAGGGAGCTAGTTATTTAAGTAGAAGACTGAATACACATTCTGAATTCTGAAACAAATAAATTAGCACCCTTCCTTTCACCTTCTGAACACAAAATATGCCTTAAAGAATAAAGTCTCGAAAGGTTTAAGATGAATTGAGAGACTGAGACTTAGGTTATAGGTCAGGTAAAATTTAAAACCAAAGAACTCTCAGAGAATAAAATTAGCATCATTCTCATCATTCTCTTCCCCTCCCCCCCCCCCAAAATGATAATTTAGAAAAAATATTTATATGCTTGAGAGTTTTTTTAGGTGTATAATATGTACAGGATGTTTTTCCTCCAAGTCAGAGCAAGTAAAGAAAAAACATCATACTTCAAAATACTTCAAGGGATGCCAGCATTTAACATCTCCTGCCATGTTCTTTCACTTCCGTTTTCCTTCTCCCAGAAGTAATTGCAGGCCCTCACGGAGATGAAAATAGGCAGAGAAAGTTTCTCGTGCTCAATTATTTGCAGTAGGACTCATCTGACTAAATTCTCATGTCTGCATTTGAGTTATTCAGTCTTACGATAAGAGGAGGGAGGTTTTCAGAGGTATTCATCTTGTCATAACAGTGGCATTTCAAATAGATGAGTTGCACTCTAAAAACTCCACTTTCTCTCTACTTACTTAACTGGGAGCCTAGCTCAGATGTAGATGCAGTTGGTGAGGTAAGATCAACTCCAGATGTTCTCTTTCTTGCCAGTCCTCTAAAAACCAGCAACTTCTTTTTCTCCATGCATCTGTAGCAAGAATTATTATTCATAAGGCTGTTCTGAAGACCCAATACTTCTGCCTTCTTTTTCATTCATTTTAATAAAAGTCTACACTTTTGAAAAAAAAAATCATGCTACAAGTAATCGGTAATGGTGTTGTGGAATAGTGTGAACCTATAGTCTGTTTTTCCACCATCTTTTTTAGGTATATTCATATGTTAGGGCATTCATTTACTAGTCAATTTTTTTCATTGTTAATGACTTGAAAGAGAACGTTAATGACATGAAAGAGAAACTGATAGCTCTGTGGGTACAAAAACTGGAAAAAAGGAAGATCAGTTCAATCACTGAGAAAGATCAGCTGGATTTTTTTTTTAATTAAGTTATATTTCAATTTCTGAAAACAAGGAAGCTAATCTCCTACAAGAATAATGGCATATTGAATAGACAAAAGGATTTAGGTTTTATTCGCTATTCATAGAGTGTAATCTCTGCATTGTGTCCCACAGTCCTGGTCTTTGGATACATGCCTTCAACAAGAATCAACTGCAAGATTGTGTGAAACAATGGCATGTTTAATTTCCCTGAGTACTGTGATTCCTTCTGGGAGAAACTTGTATGCATCAAATGGGAGAAGAACGAGGGTGTCTTCAAAAAATTATCATCTCCTTCGTGGTCAATTGACCAGGATTGCACAATGGAATTCACTATAGATATTTACACATTGTGCAGTAAAAATAAGGCTGAAAGGTGAACTGTTATATTACATCAGTATTTCATAAGGAAATAATAAATCAGGAAATAAGGATTCCCACCTAGGGAAGAAAGACATGGAAAAAATATCAACTCTCATGCGAAGAGGGAGGCATGTTTCTAATAGCACAATAGCAGGATTAAAAGCCAAAAACAAACTAAAACTCTTTCTTTAAATAAAGGCTTCACATTTTTCTGGAAGAGATGCTCTTGAGGGTCAATGCACAGCTGACTGGGTACAATTTGTAGTCAGTTTTTCAGGAAGTCAGTCTAGTGAGCTCTAATGGTCCTTTATAGCCCTAGAATCAATGAACCTATTAATGTCTTAGCGCATGCTTTGGAGTTAACAAATTTGGAGTTAAACTGCCTTTCCAGTCCTCCTAATTCATGCACTGCATTTTAGCTCCTTGCCTGTGATTGCAGGTTATCCTCTTGGAGAATCAGGCTATTTTTTTCTGCTGTGTTAACTTACAGTATGGCTCTGCATTAGCAGTTAAGAATTTTGTTATGCTCTCTAGCTGGTGTAAACAAAGAAGACGAGGGTTAGCGATAACAAATCTCTAACTGTTTGGAGAACCTAATATGCCCTGCAGCTTCTGCCTCTTTGAATGTACTGAATCTCTGCCATTTACTTTTTTTTTTTCTGTTTTTCTTCCTTAAAAGAGAAACATATTTTAGGTGTGATTGTTCATTACAGTGGAAGGAAAAATGCATTCCTGCTGAGGAAAATGAAACAAGTGTGTAAGGACTGTTCACAGTTGATAGCATCACTCTGATCATCTGGTATTTCCCTGACATCCTCTTCACCTTATTTTTCCACATAATTTTTCATATATAATGCCCTTTCTACATCATAAGTGTTCTCTAATTCTGCTGCCATCCATGATTCCATAAATGCGAAGTTCTGCCCAGTCAGGCTTTAATTAGCAAAGAAGGTCTGAAGTTGAAAATCTTAAAGGGAATATGAAATACTGGGCTTCTTTACATGCAGTAGAGAGGAAGTCACTATGGAGAGTTACTTGGATCATGCTAAAGCAAATACTGCTTTTGGATCCTGTCAATCTTACATATGCTATAATTTCAGCACATATGTGGCATTTATCTTAAGCACTGAGCTTGCGGAGATGAGTACTAACCCTACTTTGGGGCCTAAGGCAAGTTGTCAGTGTAGCCTGCCCGTGCTCTGGAAGCCAGTTCTTGGGGAATAAGGGCCTAGGATTTATTACCTTTTATATTTTGCTCCATTATTATCCCAGTTTCATGCCACTCTTCAGTCATGCTATCAGCCTGCCTATGTCCTTCACTACTCTGACTCTGGGTCATTGATGATTTACGAAGTAAGCTGTCCTCTTGCATTCCATAGCACACTGTTATAATGTCACAATACATATCTTTTATGTGTATTGTCTTGTAAGAACCCAAATGGTGGATTCTTAGCCATGATATGTGGGCACAGCTCTGGAAAAGCCAGCCTTCACCCACTGCAAAGCTCACCCTGGAAAGTTTTGGTTCTTCATTTCCAGAATTCAGTGGGATGGTTGTTGCAGGTAGTTAGGTCCGGCGGCCGGAAGATGTCGTGCTGTACGGAAAGATAGAGCCCCTAATAGCCAATAGTGTTAGTTTATGATGTAAGCAGACGGATGTGACATTGTAAACCTTGGCTATATAACACCTTGTTACCCATCAATAAAGCCATTTTGTCGTCCATCACATTGATGTCAACTAGTTAATGGACAGAATGGCTTGGGGGTGGTCTTGAACCGGGTCGCTGCGCTGTTAGAACGGCAACAAGTGGTGCCGAAACCCGGGAACGTCATCACCTGGATGAGTGAGCAGCGTGAGCAGCAGCCAGAGGAAGTGGACCACCCCGGCGAAGGGGACACTACCAAATCAACAAGGAGGATGGAAGCCCTCATAAAGGTCGTATCGCAATTACATAAGTACTGGGGGATTGATTGTAAGCCAAAAGATCTAACTCTTGCAGTTACAAGGCTTTTAAAAATTAAGGCTATAGACCAGCCGGTGGATATTCTCCACCCTGAACTGTGGGACAAATGTACTATGGCATTAGCTGAGGAGACAATGTTCTCAGGTTGTGGGAAAAACCTTAAGGCGTGGGGAAAGGTTGTACAAGCCTTACAGAAAGCTATGAAAGAGGAGGAGACTTGGGTAGCAGTAAAAGACTGTTTAATGACCACGTCCAAAGTGGGAATCGGGACAACTGCACAGACTTTGGACCCCCCAGATAATCGCAATTCTACTGAGCCTAAAGGTCAGCAAGAGGGTGAAACATCCCCTCCATGCCCGAACCCCCCCCCACTTACAGAGGAGCAGAAACAGCCGAAATCTGTTTGGAGCGAGCTAGCCGAGGAAGCTAGAAACATTGAAAAGAAGTCAGAGCATAATGACGTCTGGGCCAGGCCACCACCCTATGCCCCTCAAAATGGCGCCGAGCCACAAGGGGAAGGGCGGGGCGAGGGTGCCCCCGGCGCGAGCGAGGCGCCGGAAATCAATGGGAGTGACCGGACAGCTGAGGCCCCCCCCTTGGGGCTTGAGGCTTGGGGGTGGTCTTGAACCGGGTCGCTGCGCTGTTAGAACGGCAACAGATGGTATTTGTTAAACATTATTCAACTTTAGTTTAGTTTAGATTTGTTCAATCACTTCTTTGATGAATAGTAAATCAATGTGAGAAAAGGTTTATGAATGTAATGGCAAATTGCACATCAGTTAATGAAAGGGTATGAATAGATAATCAGGTTATAAATCAAGTCAGAGTTTCAGACAAAATTACAAACTGTGAGAATAAGCCTGACTGGTTAGTCATAACTTCAAAAACTCATTTGTAGCTATCACTTTTTTCAAAATTTATTGTTCTTTGGACAAGAATTGTGTGTGTGTCTGGGCTTATGCTGCCTGGCCAGTTTCCAATTTCCATAATTATATTTACATACATCAAATTTCTCATGTTGTTTCACATTGTTCTGCAGTGATAAAGCTTCCATTAGCATGAGAAAATGACAAAATGCTTTTGTGTTGCTAATGCAGTCTAACAGCTGTAGTTCAATGATGAGCAAATCATCTTTTCTCTTGCATATGCATACACGTGTGTATACCAACACACTATGGATACTTTACTTGGGAAAGACGTGAACAACCTGCTCACTATTGATACATACTTATCTAGTTAATGAAGCACACAACAAGTAAATGCATCCTGCCCTTTGATTGCTGTCTCCATCCTTTGCCTATTGAACTATTTCTCCAAGACTTGCTTTAAACAGGCTGTCACTAATCAGAGCCCTACATAGGCAAGATACAGTATCTGTGGAAAGGCCTGATATCAACATTTATATTTTTAGAATTTAAATTTATTGTAACAGTTTGAAGTTAAAATATTGTCTTCTGACACGATATATTATCTACTGTTTTACTCCTCGTGTCAGCTCTGTCCTGTGTATTTGTTAATAGTAGTTATAACTTTACTCACTGGTGGTATAAATTCACTATAGCTAGTGTTTTGAGTAATGAGAACCATCTGTGGCCATAGAAGGACTGAAATAATCCTAATCTGTAAAAACACTTAGGGGTTGATCCATTTACTTTCCCAGTACCTGATGAAACAAACTGAAATAAACTGATTTCCTCAAACTTTGGTTCTACTAACCAAATATACACAGTCCTGGCTGCATCATTTCAAACAGCTTTCAAGCTGCTTCAACTCTTTTTGTCCATATCCTAAAAATCTCCTCAGTGTATTTGAATAGACTGTATTTAGTGCAATGCACTCACTCATCCCTGCAGAGAGAGATGAGAAAATCCCTTCAGACTTTCTCCAGAGGACTTCTAGATGTAAGCAATCTAACTCTGATGATTCTGATTTGTCTCCTGGAAATGTCATATTTGAAAGTTCACTCAGTTTGTTGGCAAGACATCTGTGTCTTTGTTAGATTTGATTTGAGCCTGAATGTATTGTAGATTTATTATTGCTCTGGTGGTATTGGAGAAATATAAGAACTCTTCTCTTAGAAGTAGCACAATAACCTGAATCAGGCACATTTTTCAAGATCTTTCTTTGATAGGAGGGTAAAATAGATGAAAAAGAAGGGAAATAATAATTTTTCATGTCTGAAGCAGTATGGCTAAAACATTACTGAATCAAAAAAGGTTGTCCTAGATACTATTTTCCCTTCCTGATTCAGACTAAAAGAGAAGGAAAAGGAAATCGATGACCCTTGAAAATATGTATTTAAATATATATATTCAGCTAATGGAAAACAGAAGAATTCTTCTGAGATTTGAAATTCTGGTCCAAAAGACTAGTCTCAGGAAATGTTCATTTTCAACAGGATAAAAACTATTACTTTCAGTGCCCCTTCTTTTACCAGAAATGGATCTTTTATACCTAATTTTAGATCACTATTTATCTTTATATACTAGAACTAAAGACAGAACCAAAATTATATCAGTCATTCCTCCCTGCGCTTCTATTGCTTAAGATTCTGTTCTAAAAATACTTATTTTTTTAGAAGTGTTTGAATTCCACTTGAACAGGACTCACCAGACCATTTCAGACCAGTAGGAGTAAATCCCATCAGAGCTAGGTCAGTCATCCGAGTGTAATTCAAATTCTGAAAAAATACTTTCATATGTGTCCATCTCAGCATCTTATGAGGAACAAGTTACCTACCTGATTTTAGTCAGTGTAATATTACTAATCTCAGTGTAATTTTAAACAAACAGTACTCACCAGAAATTGTGACCACTTTAGCATCCACTGTGGAATATAGGTTTCTCCATCTGAGGGAATTTAGGACATCTGCAAAAATGGTGCACAAAGCTGTGGCTGTTTATTTAAGGGCAAGAGCTTGTGATTTTTCTACATGTTGCTACTGTCAGCTAGTTGGAATTCAATGGGATCCAGTGAATATCTTTTAGTTTTTCTCATCTATCCTCAGCAGTCTTTTATAACATAGATTGTCTGTAACTCTTCAAGTTATCTGTCTTCTCTACCAGGAAAAAAATGAAGACATTTATGGTCAGATTTCTGATTTTTGGCTTAGAGCAGCATTTTGAATGTAGTTTTCCCAAAGCGTATACTTACCATAAACGCAGAAATAGTCAAAGTGGCTATCCATGCACGAACCAGAGCTAAGAGAACAGGAGAGCCAGGATAGAGAAACCAGAGCTGTTTGCACAGGGATGTGAGCACTGCTGTGCTCTCTCTTGTGGCTTC
The DNA here is from genome assembly GCF_059628265.1 of Tinamus guttatus. Taxonomy (NCBI): domain Eukaryota; kingdom Metazoa; phylum Chordata; class Aves; order Tinamiformes; family Tinamidae; genus Tinamus; species Tinamus guttatus. The sequence goes on from NW_028288668.1 coordinate 1,996,689, forward strand.
ACCACTTTGATCTTGACAGCTCAGATCCATACAGCACACATTACATCATATACATGCCCTTGCAAGTCAAAAGAGAGCCCCAACTACCAACAAAAAAACAATCACTACTAGAAAGAAATGAACTAGTTCTAGTAATAAGCCAAGATTTAACAAAAATACGGAGCTACACACACAGTGTCATTTAGAAGGTGGGGATATCTCCATTTCTCAGTCACCTCTATAAGCATCTGGTCCAATGTTTCAAACAGAAAAAATGCAAGTTTTCTTTTTATGAGCAGGAAGGTTGGAGAGATGCATCTTTCTGAACCTAATTGCAATAGTGACAAAGTTAGGATCGTACAATTGGACGAATTTTTAATTAAGTACAAGAAAGTATTACAAATGATGTTTCGCTGGTGCAGAGACATTGGTGTTTATTTCCTCTCTACTAGAGCTTTCACAATCACATTTCATTAGTTGTTTTCGGTTACTTTCATGGCCAGGTAATATATCCAATTTTTTACAGACTTCCAAATGATGAACTCCGAGACTATAACCAAATTTCTTGTTATTAGTTCCTAAAATTAGAAACAAATTAGTTGCCAAATTAGTTCTATCAAATGTCTACAATTTCAAGACATTCAAAGTCTGTATTACCACTTGATTCTTCCATGCACTAATAAACTTTGTGTCAGTTCTATTAATATAGTCATACTATTTCACTCCACATTATAAAAAAATGAAATTCTAAATAAGTTCAGGTTCAAAACTGTCATTTGAGTAACAAATATTACTGGCTAGACCCATACTTTCTCTTCCAGAACAACCTGTCTTGGCTCCCAAGCTCCTTACTTACCATAAACTTTCATTGAATGATTTTTATCTTCTCTAACTAACTCCTGTGTGGCTATAAGGTCTATTGAATTCCATGTTCAAAATCATTACCATATTAAAAAATACTCTTTGATGTTTGACTCTAATCAGATTTGCTTTGCATAGGTGCTTCAAGATCAACAATACTTTTTAAAAGAACTTTCAGAGATTTTATAAATAAGTGGAAAATTTTTAATTAATTTCTGATCTCTTTGCCTAGGGGAAAGAGTTTATTAGTTACCGCGAATGCAATTATCAGGACTTCTGACGGAGAGGAAAATTAAAAGAATAAATATAAAACTCCTCCAAAACGATCCAGACTCCTGATGCATGAGATTGCCCTAGCTTTAACTCCCAGTATCTTGCAATCTCACAGACTATAGATATTTTGGAAACTCCTTTTCATTAATCTTATGTTTACATTTGTGTGTATTTTGTATTATGTTTGCAATGACTATGAAGGTAAAAGCTATGATTTAGTTTTTGAAAAGTCTATCTGAATGTTCCTGTACAGACAGGAACATACAGACATATAACAAAGAAGAACCAAAGAACAATCAAAATAGAGCTTTCATTGTAGAGTGAATAATGGTTTGTCTTTAATATAAAAAGGTTTGTAGTATCTCTTAATTGCAAGTATCTCTTAAAAAGAAAACAAACAAAAAAACCCTCCTCAGTTCGGTAGTTCAGCACTTATTTAAATGAAAAAATGTAGATATTTTGATTTGAAGAGCCATATAAAACTTTACTGGAATTCAGCTCTATTTTTTTCTATTTTTAAATAAACACTTGTGCATGTCTAATAGTACAGATGATGGAATGAAACAAATGTCACATTAACACGATAATATTGTTCAAGCATATTAGGATATGTAGATGAGGTGGCTTTAGAGAGAATAGTTATAAAAGAATGCTGACATCTTCAATTATCATTCTTGCCAAATCAGAAGCTCAGTCTGTATAAAAGTTGGTACAGTTTCACTTTATTAAAATGCTTACATAATGTTGGTAGAAAAGAATGTTAATTGCTGTTCTTAATGTGCACACACAATATTTTCTGTAATTTTAAGAACTTTCTTACTAGTTTTTCAGGGAGATGAAGTTTATTAAAGAACTAGCACATAATTGACCTGTCTCTTCCTAACAGTCAGGAGCCCTGCAGCCAAGGATGATTTGATATTTAAAGCTGCAATTTCCGATTCATATAAATTTGGTGTCATCAAGAATGAATCTGCAGGGAAAAGGGAGAAATGCCACATTTGCAGGAGAGAAAAGTAATTTCTCTGAAAGACTGAAAGGCATTTAAAAAGTAATAAATTATTTTAATAACCACCTAATAGTATATATACACAATCTTCTCTAATTATTAATCAACTGTGGACATGTTCACTTTTATGAGAGAGAAGGCCTTTGTGCTATATAACTTCCTGCTTTCTGATAAGGTTATAATTTATTACTGTTTCCGGTTGAGATTGATCACTGAAGAGTTCTCTCTAGCCTTTTCTGCCTTCTTTTAGTGGGAGGAAAACAAGCTCTGCCACTATCCACAGCTACAAAGTCTGGACTGACAGCACCTCCTCCTTCAGAAATGCTGCCTTGCTTCCCTGTGCGCGCACGCACACACACACTTTTCCTGCAGCATTCTGTGATCTTCAATCTTTTCCACTGGTTTCAGATTTTTGTTGCAGGATTGTATCCTTTTCTTTTTAGCTCTCACTGCATGCATAGTCTCCTGGACTTTGTGGAGATCGATCTCCTATGAGCCAGCCTGGACCAGCTGCAATATTCTTAAGCTGATGTAGTGCTGTGCAGAAGCTAATAAGAATCCTATTAATTTACAAGATAAGGTTAAGCATCTTGAGCACAGCACTATGCTGATAAGCCTATGTTGCTTCTGATTCCCAGGCTAACTTGGATGTTTTCAGATCATGTACATCTTCACCTTGCTTCACTCTGCAGCAAGGTCAGACAATGGTCCTAGACATTATTTTTAGAGCTTTGTCATCCCTTAAGACTCTGGTAGCAACATCAATAGTTCCCTCCCGCTCTCTTACCTGTAACATCCTTCCTTCTAGGCTGCTTCAGAATTCAGTTATTTACCTTTAGCATATGTATTTCTAGAGCATATATTCAAATTTTAAAAAGTAAAATAATATTTACTGAAAAATCTTTCTTCCTTTGAAGATTTTTTAGATAAATGACAACCCATGTATGAGGTCTATCATAATTCCTGATGTAAAGCCTAATCAGAATTAAAGCTTGGGCTTGGGCTTAACTGTTAAAGACTTTATTAAAGTTGTCAAACTGCATGTCACTCAGTTGGAGAATTTTCTTTTTAATAGATTGGAAATAAATTTAGATCTGTTAAATTTGTTTTGCTAATCCCCATGCTTCCCTATCCTCCTTGTTATGATAATGTTTTGCCTCTTTCTTCCAAAAGAAGCCAGGATTTGCACATAAAAACAACACAGGGACATAGAATACAGGCAATGTTTCTTCAGCCACTGTCACACATCTCTTGAGAGGCATCCAGAATTCTTCCAGATTCTGGGATTAGTTGTGCTGAACTCATGAGATCATCATTTCTCAAACAAAAGAATTTATTAAAGATAAGAAGTTCTATACATGTAACAGACACTAGACTGCACTATATTATTAGCACCAAGCATTCTACAAGCTACAAGTATAACAAAGCTAAAGATATAGTATAACTAGAGAATACAACAAGACTGAAAAAGAATATACCTATGAGAGAATTACAGTCAAATCACCAGTGGCTGCTCCCTGTGCCTGTGTTTTGCCTCCCAGCACAAGCACGTGCTCTCCAGGTAGCTGCTCCAGAACCCCCTGCCTTCACCATGAGAAGCCTTTATACCCTTGGACCACATGTGCCTACAAGGAGTATATGTGCAATGCTCATGCACAGTTTGGTTTTGCATTGCTGGCATTCGGATAAACATGTGAGAGTAGAATAGGGAGACTACTGTGAGAGTAGAATAGGGAAGTTAATTGTTAACGTTAATTGACAATTAATTAACATGTCAATTGGCATAATAACTGTTCCCAAATGCTTCAAGACAAATTCTCTGAGCATAAGAAATAAGGAAGTTTTTTTAATGACTTGTGGTTGAGCGTGTGTTCCTACTGCAGGTTTTCCTGTGGTTACGTATATATAAGCTAGGCATTTATGTCATATACCTTCTGCTGTGTCTAATAAGGTTCACACAAGGGCTCCTGCCTGCCTGACATTCGCAGCACTCATAGGAATCCTCTCTTCTAATCTGCAGGCGGTTTTCATGAAACCTCTAGAAAACACTTTTTTTTTTTTTTTTCCCTAAAGACTCCTCTGCCAAATTTGGCTGAAATCCTCCACATAGTTGCAAGTTATAGCACACATGCACATTTCTGAACTGACATAAATGTCTGGACCATGTCAGCAGTATACACCAAGTGGAAAATTGGTTACCTTGGAAATCCAAACAAAATCAAACATTTTTTCTTCTGTCAGGCAAGTGTTAGATATTCTGGCTATACAAAACACTTTTGATGAATATCATTTTGTTCTGTTCAAAAGAAGCAAGAGCTCAGATATGCAGTAATGGAGAAAGTCTACATAGTACTAGGTACTTTCTGTGATCAAAAGAGTAACTTATCTTACTTCCCAGGTCTACTAGAGATCTCTTGTAGGACCAGGGACAACTCAGGGCAGGGTTCAGAAAGGATGCTTAGGAAGCAGCTCCTTAGGGATCATAATAACCCAAAACTCTGCCCTTGGCTCTGACCAGAGGATCCAGAGAGGCAGGGTCAGGCACAATCCATCTTTGCACATACCATGGAGGTGGTCCAAACCTCAGGAGGATGTCCCAAGTGATCCTCAAGAGATGGCTGTTGAGGAACACCGCGCACTGTACATGTTCATCCTCCTTGTAGTCTCTGCAGACCGTGAAGACATGTTTTCATCTGCTCTGGATACAGGTCTCACCCTCATCTCCCAGGGCAATGTTTCCTTCTGAGCATGATGCGCTTCGTGCTAAGAAACTTCTGGTGGCCGTAGTGCTGCCCGCTTCCTAGCACACCACCCTAGATTTGCTACCCAAGAAGCAGAAAATGCACCATATGCATGATGGATGGCAGATCTGGCTTCCCCTCCCCACTCTCTCAGTTATTTGTGCTTCTTGAATATGGTGATTTATAGATTATAGAACAAAATAATACAGAATAAAACCTAATATCTTCTCCTCCAAATAAGGTGAGTTAGGTTCAGATCCTTCCTATATTTCCTTTTCCTCCTGAGTACCATCTTGCTGCAGCCACCAACATCTCTTCCTGGTTTCCTACTGTCATACATAGCCAAAAATCATTACGCACACTCTTTGCAACGTTACTAAATTTCATAACGTTCAAATAAAGTTCATCCAAATTCACCTTAATTAAATTTGCCAATTTTACTTTTAATCTTTACTATCTTAAAACTATCTTTTGGTCTATTAACTTCAAATTAACATTGATCTTCCAGACCTAGGAATCAGGTCTGGTTCTATTTCTATTCTTTTTGTAATCTAGCTAATATATGAAAGGAGCATGACATGTTAAATATGGAGAGTAAGTATGAATAGTGGTAGTTAAAATATTACAATGATTTTCCCTAGATAAAGAGGATAAAATTATAATAGTGTTGCAATTCTTCATTTTTTATAAAAGAGCTTAATTCCCAGGCTGGTCATTGGGCAGTGTGTGCAGTATAAGTTTTCTCTATTACAGAGAAATTGAAAGACCCAGGTTAAATGCAAAGCTGAATCCTTTAGGATAAAAATTAAATCTTCTTGAGAATTTCTCTGTTCCAAACAGAGGAAAAAATGCAACACGAAGCAGAAAGAAAAGCTTCATAACTCATCTCTGGAGTATTAGAAATCAAGATCTTTAGTTACGGTGCAAATAAGAATACCCTACACTTTTGTACAGTTCTTGTAGTAGCCCATTACTACTAAACCTGTTCTGCTTTGGTATTCTGGGGCAATTCTAATTGAAATAGTCATACAGAGGTGAAACTCTATCAAAAGTCATTATAGTTCTGCCAGGTGAGTTTATCGGCCTGAAGTTGAAACTCAGTGAAAAGTTGAAAGATTAATAGTGGTCAGTCAGTGAAATCTATTCTCACTAGTTTTACAAGGAATCATATGCTCTTGGCCAACTCACATACTGGATGAACAGAGAGGAGCAAAGCAAAGCATGAGAAAAAGCATAAAAAAGAAAAAGACAAACAACATTTTGATCACCCTTTCCATCTGGCAGATGGCGTGGTGTGATGTGCCACACAGGCAAGGACAGGAATCAGGTTGGTGCAGCCCATAGAAGCAGGGTTTGTTCTGGGGGTGCTTCCCTCAAGTTAAGAAACCCTGGGTGTACCATGTCTGGAGCTATCACACTCAGGATCCTGATCCTCCAGCAATCCCATTATTGCAGAACAAACCAAATCAGCAAAGGAAGTGATACCTGATGGAGATTTTGAGACAGCGCAGATTCAGATTGCAAGCATCCAGGCACTGTGGTGTTTTTCCCCCCGGTGAGTAGTTGGTAAAATCATATGAGTCACTCTGGGCAAGGGTCAAACCCATGCGAGACTCAATTTGTACAAAAGCCAAACCTGTACACATGCATGCAAGAGTTAGACAAGAGTCGAACCCAGTCTGAGGGGGTGCACTGGGGGACTCAGAGGTCCACCCAGCAGGGAGGAAGACCGTGGGGTTGGGGCTGAGGGACCTGTCTGTTTGTGTGTGTCTGGGCATGAGGGTGTGGAGACAGTACTAGGTAGACTGGATGTATAAGGCCAGCTACTGGGGGGAGATCCACATTGCATGCATGTGTATGTATACAGGTATATACATATGTATATATACATACAGGTTGTTGATTAGTAGGCTTTAATCCTGATGAGCCAGAGAGAGGAACGAGATGAGGCTACTGGTGCTGTCTGAGTTTATGAGCACTGTATCTTCTGTATGCGCTGATCTGTGTGGCCAGCACTGTCTATATAAGTAGTGTGTATATGTGCTTGTGTGTGTGCCTATCACTACTGGCTGTCTGGGAGAGCAAACAGGGAGCTTGGCTGCCTCACTACTCGTCAGCTCCTGGAGTCGGCATTTCCTAACAGCAGGAAGCAGCTCCAGGGAAGTCGTAACTAGATCATAGTGTTCAATAGCCCCTGGTGAACCTACCCTAGATCCTGCTTGGAAGCATTTGCAGTTTTGGTCTTTACAACATTCCATGTAAAGGGGTCCCAGAAAGGAAACATGTGCTGTGGGAAAAAGTATCCCCTTCTGCTTGTTCTTGCCTGCTGCCTAACAGCAAATTAATCTCAGGATGGAGATGGGTTGTCCCAGGTTGCAAAGGAGAAGGTGTGTTTTGGTGCTTGCAATAGTGACCGAAGGGGTCCCTCCCAGGCACTCTGTGATCCCTGGAAGTTCCTGCTGGGAAGTCAGACATGGCTTTTCCTAGCAGAGGCATTTCATTAGCTGAGCACTAATGTGCAATTTCCAAAAGGACTGTGTCATCAACACAGGATATCAGAAAAGCATCATTTGGCAGCCCACATGTTATACAAGACCCTGTAGAGATCCAAATTCCAAATCCTCTCTCTGCAATAGCCTGAAATTCCAGCAATTTGTGCAGAGACTGCTGTGTCCTACTTGCTGCCACACATAGTCTTAACTCATCGCTAAATATAGGCAGGTCTACAATGGTTTTCTAACTTCCAGGTATGTTTGGAACTTTAGTAAAAATGTTATGTGGAAAGAACATGTGGAAAGAGTTCATGAGAAATGTGTCTGTAGGCTTTGCTTAGTAGCTGTAGGCTCTGTAAGATATGCTTAATATAAAGGAAGAACAAGGAAGAACAACATATCAGGATAGAGTATGACAAGACATTAATTCAGAATTTGCAGAGAACCAAACTAAAAATATTATTTCTCCTAGCCCACCTCAAATGGAATCTCATACATATTTTTTAAGGTCAAAGCATAAACACATAAGCACTTGAAAAACTAAGTGACAAAAGCAGATTATGTTTTCTTTTAAATCGAAAGATTGTATAAGGAAAATTCCTGCCTGGAATACTAATTAGAAAACAGGATTCAACTCTCAAATCAGATGCAGCAAAGAGCTGTAGGCTAACTCATAAATAGATAAGTCTCCAAAAGGTTTAGGTCTCCAGTTCAGAAAAGAAAAATATTTTTCTTTTCTAAATTAGCTTAAAAAATTTACTTTGAAGCATCCTTTAGCAATAAATATATATATATATACACAATAATAAAAAAGACTTAGAAAAAGGCTCCTGCAATCTCAAAGCAGATTTATTTTCTTCCTTGTTAATTTTGAATTCTATTCCTACTTGACACTTCCTATCAAAACTCTTTTTTTTCCCACATCAAATTACAATTATTTTTCCTTTTATTGCAATTTCACCCTCCTTTTGCATTTATTCTATTAATCTGGTGTTACTCCCCAGTCATGGTTCTATAAACCATGGATCATGGCTGCTTTGGTTATCTCTGTAGTCATTTAGTAGTGCTTCAATGAAAGATACTCTCTCCTCCCTAATCTTCACCCAATTTTCTTCTGCATGTATGCTGGAATCTGTCTTATTTTTTGCCTGAAAATAAGTTATGTATCAAGCAATGTGTAATAAACTCAATTGAAGTACCTAAAACATTTCATAATAGGAAAATTTGGAGGTTGTTGCCTCATTTAGCAAGAGTTACCTGGCCTACTAAGGTCCAGAAGCTCTGCTACCTATTCTGCTGGGTGTCTGGCAAAGTTTAAAAGTTTTCACTGGTAGCATATAGGTGAGTTATAGAATACATGAGACCTAATGCAGGGAGCCCCAATATGCAAAGCATAATCTGAGTTTTAGAGGCTTTACTGCAGAAGATTTTATGAGAATTAGAGAAAGGAGCCAACCTAGCAAAGTCTAATATACTCACTGCAGTTACTTGATGGTAGTCGTAAATATCTTGTCTGAATCATGTAGGGCAAAGCAAAGCAGCAATCTAGGGTTTTGGCTACAAAAAAATTCTACAAGCACCATATTTGGGATTAACGATTATAGGTGTCAGTGAAACCTTCGCTTCCTTCTCTGCACAGCATGGAAGGCTGAACTCTGTCAACTTTAGCTTTTAATCCCCTGACACATAAGAAATGTAAGGTTGCTTCCAAGAAGGGCCTGCTCCAGAGTTGAGCATATGAGCTTTTCAATGCATTGCTTTGAGAGAGACCTTCCTCTTGTTCCCTCCCATTATTGCTATAAAATGAGGATGACAATTACATAACCAGAGTACACACTTACTTCCATAAACCACTTCATAGAGATACCATGGGGAAAAAGAGAGAGAGAAAACAGGAAGAATAAAGGCAGGAAAAGTTTTCTTCTTTTTTTCTGATTCAACCATTTACAAAATGTAAGTTAGAATAGATGAACAAAAGCAAATATGAGAAAAAGAAAATGGCCTTCTATTTCACCTAAATGAGCTCACTCATCTCAGTAATGCCACCATATGCATTATTGAACCTATTAATCTATTAATGACACCATTCTTATTGTAAGGCTGTATGTACTATGTAGCCCTCTGGGAAAAATGCAGAGTGCTGATATTTAGAAGAATAATAAGGGAATTTACTGAGTTCAATCAATGGGTATATTTGTGAATAGAAAGACTTATCAGTTTTTATGAATTGGAAGGCCATAATGAGAGCTTGGTTCTTCCTAATTACTGAAGCCTTGTAAGAACAGTAGGAATTCAACTAGAATTCCAGAAAATATAAGATAGATCTCAAGTCAAATTATGGATCTGAACATGCTAGTGCGATGTTAAACTTTGATGGGTATCTACTGGGAAGAAATTTTCCAGACTCTATCACAAACTCCGATTATTCTGAGTGCTTGCACAGCTAAATTGTTAACCTTATTTCTAGATAACAGGACTCTTCAACTCATCGGTCTTCTAGCCCAGCAATGGATGCTTCAATCATGAAATCCTCTCCTGTGGAGCTGTACAGGATGCTCTCATGTTTACTGTGACTCTCAATACCTCTCAAAGAACAGAAGAAAACATTTAACTGAGGAAATGTTGTCTGGTACCATCAGTTCAGCATGTGTATAGCTGGCCCAACAATAGCATTGCTGTAAAACAGTCAGTGGAAGATTATTCAGGAAAGGCAAGATGAGCATCGAGCAGAGTAGGCAATATTTGTATAGGATGCTGCTGTCTTAGTTAAGAGCAAGTCTTTCTGCAAACTTGAAAATAAGGACTGCAGAGGTTTGCACTTACAGAGTAAGTTAAATGGTATTTGCCTCTGTCAAATGAATCAAGAAATCTGTATAACAAAACATCCTACATTAACTCAGATAGATTTAGCTATAACAGTTCTTGGATCTGTTTTATAAGGAGTCCCAAAACTCCTCATAAGCACAGCTTGTGCCAAGCTCTGTTGGCACACCTGAAAGCACATCTCACTGAGAACTGGAGAAGATGACAGAGGAGCAACATGGTCAGGATGCTACATATGCCTTCTGCAGAAATTGCCCCTGTGGCCCCCCTGATTGGGCTCTCACTCCTATATTGATATACAGACATTACTAGACTGTCATTTGAAGCGTATCCTCGTTGATGAGCTTACAGGGTTTTATGTGAGCTACCACAAGCCATTCCCTACCCTAATATAGTCAGGCAAAGAGCACATCATGACCCCAAGCTGCATAGCCAAATCAGTCCCATGTCAAACCAGAACAAGATGCACCCCATGCCTTGGATTATGCTTAGCTGAAGCACAGCACAACACACCAGCCGCAGACACACGCCTGCCCCTTCAGAGCAAAGGCAGAGAAAACACATGTCAGTCTACAAAATACCATGTAGACAGTCTCAGTGGGATGTGAAACATAGTGAGCAGTAGCAACTCCTGCTGCCCATCAACAGCTAGAATTTCAGGCCTGCTTATAAAAAGCAAATAACAGATTTAAATTTATCTGCAAATAATTCTCTGTGTGTTTCTCTAAACATGTATATGTCACCCTGGCATTATCTATCAAAGGCAAACACTCACTGGAGATAAGTATTTCACTTATGCTGTAAGCATCCTCTAATTCACATGGGTACATTTAATGAGCCATCAGAAAAAAAAAAATCAGCACGTCAAGACTACTTTTTACATAAGCTGAGAGGCCACATTATTGTATGGCTAATCCTCACTCCATCTGTTTACACACTCAAGTTGAAGAATGAATCCAAAATGAGCAAACATTTTTCTTTCCTTGTTCTCTGCTAAAAACCTGATTCTACCAGCTAGACCCATCAGGAAGCTGGGAGCAGAACCTGAATCTGGTGTTAAAAAAAGCCACAGCCAATATGAGCACAGGTGGCAGAATTAGGTCATTAACCCTTGTACCGGTGTCCTGTTTGAAGGAATGTGGTCATGTTGTAGCACACTGATGATAATGATTAGGAGCTGGCAGTAAATTATATTTTTTCAAGATTGAATCTAGCAGGGCTAAACACCTTGGAAAGTTATTTCTATGGAGAGTTCTAATGTCTTGCTGAGTGTTTTTAATATTTTTTGTCTCTCCTCCCCTCCCCCCTTTTTTAAAAAAAGAAATTGAGAACAACACCATTCCTAGAGATGGTGGCCTTGACTCTGAAAGGCTGGGTCTGCTCCAGGGCTATCTTACCACCATGCTGTCCTTTGGTTACATAATAGTGAGGCATCTTCATTTTTTGACAACAAGCCCTTTACCTTTTCTGATGCACAATGGATATCAAATGAGCACTTTCTAACAAAATGTGTCCCCAAGTGGCCCTTCACAGATGAGTGAAAACCAAACCTTGAGGAAAAACATTAATTAAACCATGTTCTTGAGAGAATTCCCTGTCTTCATGGGTCATTGTTTTTACCAGCTTTCATACAAAGGTATTATTCATATATTGCCATTTTCCCCAACCTATTTTACTTCCCAGAGTGAGTCAGCGTAAAGGCATGTCATTGCTTTGTATCGTGCTTAGGGCATGAATTTTGACACTGTTGTTATAAAAATCACAACACTCTGAGATCTATGCTGAAGGTACTCCACAACAGGCAAAGGTTACAGTTACACATGCTTTACATCATCAGACAGAACTCATCATAAGACAGAACTGTGGAAAAAATATAAAAATAAATAAATAAATAAAAGCAATCCAAGCACTCATTTTTGTCCCCAGATTGCCTTTGAACTCTTCTGGCACAAATGCTTATGTGACTGCTTACTAAGTCAGACTGGGTGACTGCCCTGACTGATTTGTCTTTAAGCAGGTCACTTTTCAGCTAGACCAGTACCCCAATCCAGTTCACTAAATTATCATAAAATTGTCCATGACAGATTATTCGTTGAACCACAGATCAAAAAAATAACAAGACTAGTGACAATAGGCTTAAATTCATCAAATAGAAATTCAGATACACCAGATTATCACATCTCCATTTGAAAATATTTAGGGATCTGCAAATGGAAAAATATTGAAGGTTATATAGGCTGAAAGTATGATGCACAGCCGTCTGTATTTATAATCAGTGTTCTGGTAGGGGACCTGCCCCGAGCATGAAATATGGAAGTCTATGGCAGTCACAGTTCAGTAACAGGTTACTGCCTGACACACTAGTTATCTCCCACAGGCTATTCTGTTAAGATAAGAAAAATTAGTCACTAACCAGGGGCCACACTGTCTGCAATCAGAATTGCCATCCATTGCCTCTGTTAAGGCTCCTAAGTGACTTTCCATTGAGGCAGGACATCATCTGGTGCCTTGGCTGGGGATTACTCACATATGCTGCACACGTATGTCTAATAGGCCTCTGGGGCATGCAGAAAGCTCGTCCCGTCACAGAGCCTTTTAGTGTTCCTCTGTGACACTGTTGTCTGCAACAGCTGCCAGTGTCCTTGGGTTGTGGCCAAGGAGAGACATGACCCTCAGGGCTGTGTACAAGGAAAGTCCAGTAAGCGCTGGAGAGCACCAGGGCTGCGGTTCCAGCCATTGCCTCCTTGGCATGCATGAAGCAGGAATTTGTACCCATCCACTCTGGAGCCAGTTGCAATCTAGTCCCTGGTAACAGCTTTTACAATAGCTTTGTTCCTCAGCTTTCTTGGAATAGTCATGTAATGGAGCAAATAAGGTTCAGATGAAATTGCCGGCTGACAGAGTTCTTGGTGGAAATATCAACCATGCCCTTCTGTACTTACTTCATTTTCCCCTCTCCTCCCTGGTGATTAAAAGTCAGCTCCTTTCTTTTTTCTTTTCCAAAGGAAGCTGATTCTCTCCTCCAGCTACAGTAGTTCCCTTTAGCAACACAATGTGGTGTTGCCCAATCCTAAAAACCCTTCCAGCACAATTCTTCCTCCACTGCCTTCCCAGCCCTGCATGTTGCAGACTAGAGAATTGGCCAGGCAGTGTTCGTTTATGATACCTATATATATGCCACCAAAGGACAGAGATGGCTAAACACTTGAGAAAAGAGGAGCAGTGACTGCCTGGAAAAAAAATCTGGTATAATACTGCTGGAAGACCAGAAGTCAAGCTGAGCATTAAACATGATAGTACATGCAAAACCTTGCAGCTTCGTAAAAGTCTAATCTGTAAAACTAAAATTTTACAAAAAATCTCCCCCTTCATAGTACAAATCTTCTGCTGTGGTTTAGGATTACTGACCTTTTAGTGAGCTAAAGTTGGCAAATAATATACAGTGAGCAATTTCACTGAGTTTCAGTTATGGGCTGTGAGAAGCAGCTGAGACAAGGTCCAGAGAACACCTACCTACCAGAAGCTTGTCAGTGGAATTCAGGAATCTGAAGGATCCGAAAAACTTACCTCACTGGAGTAGCTGAGTTACCAAGATATTGCTTTTGTGGCTGAAGTACTGCTTTTGCATTTGCCTAGAAGAATCATTTTCTTGTATGAGCTTGGCAAGTATATGGTTGTACTCTAGGGTGAGTGTCCGAGTCTGGCCTTTTCAGTGACTAAGCCTCCACCTTTTCAGTGGTAATCAGCCACTTGTTAAACACCCATCTGCCACTGCTCTCCATTCAAGTCATCTCTTGAGAAGAGGATCCCTGCTATTTATGCCATAGTTTACTAAGTAGACCTCCTCCAGACTGGACTTTCTGGATCTGTCTTCTCGACCGTATCCCTGACCAGCAGAAATGCTTCTTAACTCGGGGTTACCAAAGAGGCGTCTGCCACCACTCCAACTGGTATGTGGCCATGGTGCAAGACTCTCAAGCCTTGAAGGAAAAAGATTGAGGAGGAGCTTGCCTCTGGGCATGAGGAAAGAGCCCAAATAACTAACAGACAATAAGACAGGAGTATAAAGCATTTACCTTGATTTTACTTATAATCTCGTTAAAATTAACAACCATCATAAACCCTTCAATGATTCAACTAATTTTCTTTGTTGTTTGCAAAATACTCCCTACAGAAGACACAAAAAACTTATAAAAAAGTTAATGCTAGGGAAAGTTTTAATAACTGGAAGTGACACTTAAAATGTTGAATTCTTTTAGAAATACTCATTGAAATGTTTTAGAAACACTAATGATGGGTTTCGGAAGGCATAGCAACAGCAGAAGAATGATTGCACCTCATGGTGGTGAAATCTCTGTGGATTTTTCTCAAGACGGCAATGCAGATGGCATTCTACTGCAACCATTTTATGCAAGGTGGTTTCAGAAGGGGAAATGAAAAATAACTCAAAAAAAATGGCTTCTTTAATTGAAACTATAGGGATGGAGATGAAATTTTGAATTTTGATAACACTTAAGTGCTTATATACCTCACAGTAGTGTGGCATATAGCAGATGACCATCCTCATACCCAGTATGTGTCTATATCTTTGAAATTTGAAGTATAATCAGAATACAAACAGCTAAATATTATCATCAAACTGTTTCAGTACTTCCAAATGCCATATGTACAGGCACATAGTGTAATGAGTGCTTTCCATGCAAAACAAAAGTGGGAAAGAGAGTATGCTATAGCATACGGGACATGGAGCAGTGATATTCAAAGGCCTTTTCAATTAAAGCTATGCTAAACCTCACTGTATGTCAAAGGAAAGATCACGAGGTTCTAATTCCCTCTTCAGTTATGGGCTATGTTGGAAATTTGACTTATGACCGATGATCAGAGCCAGGTCATCAGCAAAAGAGGTAAATGTCGTTACTTTGATCCACTTGCTTTGGACTATGCTTAAGTCATTTTTGAAGAAACAGAACAATAACTAGTCACTGGAAAAACAAGGCTGTTTAGCAATGAAATAAGGAAAGACATCAAAGACAACAGTGATATGGGGTCAATACAACAACTTACATAAGATATTTCCTCATCGGAACTAGACTGCACTAACCAGGAATAATATATGTCCCTCTGCAACATGCTTTCTAAATGTGAGCCATCCAAAAATTTGACATTTAATAGCTCTTGCATCCATTAATTCACACTGATACTTCTTTTCAATAAAATTCTGGTTCAAAAACTTCATAGGAAGGTTTTGAATTACCTTCACCAAAGCCAGAGACTTCTGTATTACATAAACCAAAGAACCATATCCCACAGTCCTTGAAGTGGAAGTCTTCACAATTTTGTAAGCAATTAATCAATAATAGGTTCAAGAGCTGTTTTTCAGCTTTCTGGGGCAAGGCATAGTGCGTCACTAAGACGGCTTGTAATAACGTTACATATATTCATCTGACTATGTCCTTTGTTTTTGGTTTTGCTACTGGTTTATGGCACTTACACCTCTTAAAAAAAATCTAATATTATTCATATATAGACATGAATATGTACATGCACGTTATATTTTGTGGAACAGCTGAATACTGACCAAAGGGCACAGATGTTTTGTCTTTAATCCATTTCATAATAAGAGCTGATGTAATAATGGGACAAAAGAGGCAGGTAATAACCCTTACCCGTAACACATCCACCTATCCTACCTCCCTATCTTAATGCTGGTGCAAATGAATGACACTAAACTGTCCACAGGATACTCCTTACCCACTGAAAAAATGTAAGTTGTCTGCTGTTGTCTGCTCATCCACGGACAGATGAGCAAGCCACTGAGCAAGGCAATTGTTTCACAGCATCGGTAGGGTTAAAATGAGAAACCAGAGATACTAGCATGCCACAGCCCAGTTCCAATTAACTTCATAGAAATTAGTATACATTTAGTAAAAGAAAAAAATACCCTGAAATTATTGGGATTTAAAGATAACATGAAGTTTAAACAACAAAGTAAGCATCTATAAAGCAGCATGTCTAGTACATAGTCTAGGGACCATCTCAAAGTCAGGGGAATAGAAATGGTAATTCAGGAGACTAAAATCAAAGACAGCAAGGGTCTGCTTTGCATGAGTATTTGCAAGAGAAAGCTCTTAGTATTTATTTACTTTCTACGTGACATTGACTTTGATTTCAGTAACACAGGAATTAGCTTATCAGGAAAGAGAAAAAGGTATCTTCCTCTTCTCCTCCATCTGTCCTGTTGCTAAGCCTTGGTGTGTTACACATGCTCCAAGATATGCGACATATCTATCACATGAAAATGATCACATGACTTCCAGACTATATGATAATCTATCACATGAAGATATATATATAAGATGTAAAGATAAATATATAACATATGATCATATATGTACTCACTTCCCTTTTCTGTGTCAGCAAAGAGGCTGGCGATGGGTTCCTCAGATCTGAAACAAGTTGCTACAAGCAGGGTTATCTAGTATAAAGTGTCTGGCAGTCTTTATTACGGCAGCATTGCCAGTTCTGCCAATAATAATGGCTTTTTCTCAAAGCCCTCCAGAGCACTTCATCATCTCACATGGAAAGGAAAAACCCTCTTCACACTAGCTAGGCACAGATTCAGTGAACAGCATGCAATATGGAAGCTATGATGGGCTATTTCAGGTTAGGGAGTAATTATTTTTCAATATTGTTAATTAGGGAGTTTTACTGAACTAATGACATTAGACTTTGTGTTAATTTTTTTATCATTTTTTTTAGAGGAGAAAAAAGAGGAGAAATGAGATAGAGGAGGATGTTTTTAATCAAAATGTGAAACTGCAAAAGATCAGACTACCATTTTTTCTGCCTATTTGTAAAATATCTTTAATGCAAATAAAGAATACAACCAATTGAATAAGCACTATGATAAACAAACAATGCTTCCCCCCCAAAAAAAAAAAAAAAAAAAAGAGTTGATTGCCATAGTACCTAGAAATAAGTGAGTCTAAATTATTTTGCATGCATTTTGGATTTGTGTTCGAAGTGATACTGATTTAAATATGATGATTTAATAGGATAATCACAGGGCCAAAGCTCTGTTATCACAATTTTATGGAATAATGGTTCTATCCCTTCGAAGCTAGTAAGATCACTCTTTCTTCTAGCAAAGAATACTTCCAGCACATAACATTTTTGCTATGACATTTACTTTTCCAGGTAGCATGCTGCCAATCTAGAAAATAGAGACTGAAATGAACACAACGTTGAGAATGAGAAAGACTGAGATGGAGTACGCAAGTCATTTTTCATCTCCTTGAGCACTTATCAAT
Organism: Tinamus guttatus; assembly: GCF_059628265.1. NCBI lineage: Eukaryota > Metazoa > Chordata > Aves > Tinamiformes > Tinamidae > Tinamus > Tinamus guttatus. Next base: position 2,014,174 of record NW_028288668.1, read on the forward strand.
CATATTTCACAAGGTATTCTCTAGTCCTAGATCATGTATCATAAAACAATTTCCCTCCCTCTATACACTGAATTCCCAACTCTTACACTTATCCCCGTGAAAATTATCTTGGCTATATGTTAGCATACTCACATATACCCAAATTAATTGTCAGCAGAAAAACACCCTCATAAAATGTTTCAATGGTGTTTATACTGTAGGATAAGCCTCAACCCTAACAGCATTAAAGTTTTGTTTGCTTCCAAATGTAGAACTAAAATTTCACATGTCTGAAAGAAGACCTCTCACATATAAAGGCAGATGTCTTTCGTATGTAATACTTTTTGGTGCTTTCTATAATTAAAGTATTTCTGTTTTCTTACAGCAATTTACCTTAACGAATTTGAAAAACCATTAAAAATGCTTTAAGAGATTAGTACATTTTGTATATTTAACATTCAGTGCGTTAAAAAAAGAGCATTTTATAAGTTTATTGTGCATTCATACACAAACAACAGTCTGTCTTTCCTGAGCAAAACTCAAAAAAAATGTATTCACTACATAGTTCATATTAATCTTGTGATTTCCCATTAGATTCTTATGCAAGTGTGTCTTAGCTCGGTTAATAATTCAAGTTCCCTTGAGTTTCTAGGATGGGTTACTTCATAATTGAAAAAATGCAGATGAGCTTAACAACAAATAGCAAGGGCAGGTGCTGTCATTTCCATATTTCTTTAGGAAGGAGACTATCACATTAAATAGAGAACAAGGGCTTCAGTTATATCCAAATAATTAATCTCTATAATCTATTCATTCATCTTATCTACCTCTCCATAAATTAAAGCAGTCCATATCATGGCAGGAGCTTTTGAGCACCAGGGGAGAGAATATAAAATATATTAACATTTGAAGGTGCCACTCACAAATCTTGTGGACTCAAGTTTGTAATTTAGTGTCATGTGGACAATGACAGTAATTGTATAAATTTACCAGCACACAGGTGTTCAGAATTCAGTTTTGTTAGTGACTCACTGGTCTGAAAGGTAAGATCTGTCACTCAAAATGTACAGAGAAGCTACCCGTACTTAAATGGCTAGTAATTCTAGTTTAATGTAATTCATTTTGTTTTTTTGGTATTCCAAAAATGATATACATGATAACTTGAAGATGTTAGATGAATTTATTTAGGTAGCATCAATATTCTATAACACAGGAATGGTAATAAAAGTAATAATAATAACAACATCACTACATAAAAGACAGAAGTGTAAAGAAAGGATGGGAAACATAAACCACCAACTGTAGAGAATGCTTCCTTCATTTCTGATTTAACATAAAGGTTACCATTATCACTGCCTGCCCCAGATTAGTGACTTTCTGAAGAACAGTTTTGCATCCTGAGTGTCAGTGCAAAATGTTTTAGAACAGTTTGTGGAGCTGTTGTAAGCAGACCTGCAATTAGTCAAGTCTTTCAAATTTTATTGAGAAAGAGTGGCAGGTCATACAAAGTGATGTAAATCTCTGTGGGAGACAGCTTTATAGTCCCACATCATTTAAGGGATTCGGACTTATTTCCGTAATTGAGCCATTTATTCATTTTGCAGTCCAGATCTTCCTAAATAATAAAGGACATGTAAGTCACTGAATTAAGTCTGTCAAGAAAAAAGTTGTAGTGCAGAAGTAATAGTAGATGAAATCAGTACACAGCTCAAGGCTACGCCTACATTATAAAGTCTTAATGGGAGCATTTATGCTGGTACGCATTTTCTGAAATGGCAGGCTGGGTGCTTTCTTCCAGCTGTGCAGTGCATCATCATGGAGATTTAATAAATAAATAAATAAAATCATTCATTTTCACCTAATATTTTTCTGCTCTTTTGTCTCTGTCACATCATTGCTGTAGCCACGGATGAGTCTCAACATTGAGGACTCATGTCTCTTAGAGCTGCAATACTTCATTTCCTTATCTGTGAAACTGTAACTACTGCCTTAGAGGTAGTCAGTCCATCATGTTGCAACTGTACTGATTAATCAAGGTAAAAGTTTCTTGGCTGAACACAGTTCAGGATTTCTTCGACAATCCAGATCCAAACTTCCTGCACCAAAACATCAAAGTTTTATATATATATATAGACATCCACAAATGAAACATGAAACTGCTCTTTACTATCAGACAGCAGGCTGTCAGTTTGAACCTGGTTGGGGGCTGAAGAAAAATTAAAATAAAACTGTCCATGTCCACATCTCCTGACGAAACTCTGCTCCTGGGCAAAAGATAATGTAAAAACAATGGAGCTGTTAAAAGGGGAAAATACTCTAAAAGCTAACACAAAGGCTTTTAGCTAATGGAGTAAGAATCTCTCTTCTGCCTTCTCCAGCCTGTTGCCAATACTGTTTCTTGTTATATTTAAGTGCTCACTTGGCAGTACAGAGACAGACTGGATATGAAAGGTGGAACTTCAGACTCTTCTTTCTCTTGAGGATCTCAGCCACTAATCTTCTGAGTCACACTCTCTCGCACTCTGTCTTCGTGATGTCATGAATCTTGCATCCTGTTTGCGCTGCACTGTCTCAAAAAAGTTATACGAGTGTTTTTATTATTTTTCTTGATCAACCCAGAAGTGAAAGTAATTGGTGAGAGTATTCTAACATCAAACACAAGCTAGATTTAAGTACCCCCTGACCTGGATAGTCCCAAAGCATGAGGGTTTTATTCGGTTTGGAATTAGGGCTCTAAAATCTGCCTAATTCCTAGATTTGTTGCTTATGGCCTTTCTGAGATCTGACTCAGAAGTCAGCTGCATAAACCAGTGGCAGAGCTGAGAACTCAATCCAGATCTCATAACTCTCAGAACAGTTTTAATTTCTGGGGTGCATTTCTGCCTGAGGGCCCAGAATGCTCTCGTTCCTGTTAAGTCTCATATTACATTGTACATATAGACGACACTGTTCAACATTTTTCATACACATTTTTTCACTTCTTTTACTGAAATATTGACATCTTTTTCCTTGCCTCTATCCTGGCTACAGCCAACATCCCTTGCTAAATGCCTACTGCATCCCCTTTTTGCACATCTGAGAGCCTGTATGATACCAGATTGTTTTCAGTTACATGAAAAGGATATATCATAGGGTTTCCTCTGCTGAGGCCATTGAGAAAAAAAAAATTAAAATGAATGGAAAAATAGGAACCTTAGGACTATACCGAGAAAAAAAAATTACAATCTCTATCCTAAAGACAGATTACTAGAATTTGGCTAGTCAGTGCAAAATATGTGAGAAAGACCCTTAATCTTTTTTGTTATTGTGTATGTGGATTACTTGGTCCATCTCTTAATATTTTGGGAGTCTAGTTGCTATCGCTTTGCAATGAAAAATGTAAATCAAGTTATATTGTGGGAGCCGTGAAAATAAGTGAAAAAGCTGTGAAAATAATTTTTTGTTAAGTATATTTTTTTTTCTCAGAATTCCTGTTTTAATGAGAATACAGCTGAATTATAAGTAGTTTGTAGGTCAACAACTCTAAAGAGAGTGAAATGGTGGGGGGAAAGCAGTTAAGCAGTTGGTCTAAGTCTCACACTGCACCCCCTTCTAAAATATGCTGATAAATATACACACATTAAAAGAAAAACTGAATTTAGTCTTTTTGTACTAGCCTCTGTTTTGAACAGGTACAAGGAAGAGGTCAGTGTTTCAGTCTCTGTGAAAACATTTCTTTGAAGAGAGATTTGCTTGCGAATACTTCATTCCAATGAAACTCCTATAGAAGTGTGTGAGAACCAGTATAGACAAGTGATTTGGCTAAACCTCTGTCTAGTCAAGTAATTGGAAAACAAAGATTCAGCAGCATTTTTTCCCCTAATTCACACATTGGAATATATGAAACGCTTACCTGGGGGAAATGATGCCAGATGCTCAGTACACTCCCTGTTGAGCCTAAAGATTTTGCAGAGCAAGAAAGCAAACCACAATGGGAGAAAATGTGGGAGAGTCATTACATGGAGTAACTGAAACTGGGTGAAGGAAACCATAGAGAGTAGGTAAATGGTCATGTTTTTATTAATTCCTCTAACAACTGTGTCACCAACACCAAGAAGAAAAGGCAGATGTTCTCCATTAAAGTAATACAGCTGCCAAAGTCAGAGTGTCGCATTTAAAATGCTGAAAGGAAATATGTGCGGCCTGCCCTAACTTCAAACAGCTCAGATGAGCTTGCAGAAGAGTCATGTTTTAAGCCCACTGGCAGTGCTGGACCCTGAGAGTAATATTCAGTTAACTAAGACTTGGGGTGCTGCAAGGTTATAACTCAAGTGAGGGCAGGTTTCTGCTTTTGCACTAATTGGACAGTCCTTGTGCATTAGGCCCAGCAACTAGTGCTTTCTTCCTCACTGCTAAGGAAACCTGTCAGGTGGGCAGATCTGGAAGGGGTGTCCCAGTGTATATGTAACCCAACAGAGTGCTGTGCCGAGAAATCTGAGCTGAATCAGCCAGCTTGTTTGCCAGTTACTATGTTAATATGGCCTTCCATTTGCATTAATTAGCCTCTCTGATGAAGAACTGCACAGAGCAAAGCTTTGAAGATTACAGAGCAGCAAAAGGGAAAAGCAAAAAGCTGGGGAGAGACAGAGCACCACAATGAGGCAGCCGCAAAGCTAGTTGTTTCTCATCGAAAACTCAGTCTTACAAAACATTTGGCAGCTAAAGATAAATATACAGTAATATTTTAATAAATATGTCACTTTGACCTCAGCAGAATGTCACAAATTAAGAAATTAGGCTTTTCCCTTTTCCTTAAAAGAATTAAAATTTCTTGTGACCTAGTTGCATGTTACAGCTTATAATTCAGTTCAGATTTACATGGGCCCATCCTATTTTAAGTGTTTATTAGCAAATACTTCACTTCTGCTGAGTGACACAGTGCCTTCGGGAATTCAGGGTAACTCCACATGCATAGCAAAAGAGTTTGTTATGAACATTGTTATTACCCTGAGAGCCAAGTTAATTTGTAGTGTCTGAACAGCTAAGTGTGACTTTCGAGTACTGCATGTAGTAGAGAATGATGCCTTTATAAGTGCCTCAGACAAAAATGTGTACTGCATGCTCTTGAATAAAGATATAGTCAAGATACCAGTGATCACTGTGAGCTGAATTTCTTTAATTACATGCAGAAAATATTAGGGAAATAAAATGTTGATATAATGTAGTAATTGTAATCTGCGTAAATTCAGAATTTCATGTTTACATTCCCATTATAATCAATGGAGAGAAAGCAGCTTTGAATCATCTTTGACTAGAAAAGAGGCTGAGATGGCTAGGCTAGAAGGAGACATTTGGAGCACAAACATCTGACTGCATTCATCAGATATACAAGAATTTACAGGATTCATCAGCTGAATCCTTTAGGGTGTTCCACTTCCTTATTACTCTCCAGTAATTTTCTAGTGTTACTTTCTACATTTTCTAGTATTACTTTCTATTTTTATATGTGTACTTCTCATGTTCTGCAAATTAGTCTTCATCATCATACCTTCATCATTGTAGAAACCAAAAGCAATGGAATGGGAAAAAAAAAGAAGAATATTATCTTTACTGAATAGTAATACCTCTCACCTCATTAAGGACAGCCCTTTTCCTTTGCCTAAAGTCATTCACTCAGGTGAATCAGCAGATACAAAATCATTATAGTTAAAATGAACAAAAACCTATATGTGCAGATAACCTAAGAGTCCTTTTTAAGGGAGATACCTGTCACTGTGCAGAAACAAACTGGATTGCATCCATAACACTCTTGCCAATCACAGAATCGCAGAATCACAGAGTGGTTAAGGTTCGAAGGAACCTCTAGAGATAATCTAGTCCAACCCTCCTGCTCCAGCAGGGATACCTAGAGCACATGGCACAGATGGCATGCAGGCAGGTTTTGATCTCCAGAGGAGACTCCACAACCTCTCTCGGAAACCTGTTCCAGTGCTCTGTCACCCTCACAGTAAAGACCCTCTTCCTCATATAGAGATTAAACTTCTTATGCTTTAATTTATATCCATTACCCCTTGTTCTGTCACTGGCCACCACTGAGAAGAGTTTGGCCCCATTTTCTTTACATCCTCCCCTTGGGAATTTGTACATATTGATAAAATTCCCTCTCAATCTTCTCTTCTCCAAGCTAAACAGGCCCAGCTCACTTAGTCTTTCCTCATATGACAAATGCTCCTGTCTCTTAATCATCTTCGTTGCTCTATGCTGGTTCCTCTCTAGAAGCTCAATGTCCTTCTTGTGCTGAGGATCCCAGATCTGCACACAATACTCCCGGTGAGGCCTCACCAGAGCTGAGTAGAGGGGCAGGATCCCCTCCCTCGACCTGCTGGCAACACTCCTCCTGATGCAGGCCAGGATCCCATTGGCCTTCTTGGCCATGAGGGCACACTGCTGCCTCATGGTTAACCTGTTGTCAACCAGGACTGCCAAATGCCTCTCCGCAAAGCTGCTTTCCAGCAGGTCGGCCCCTAATCTGTGCTGGTGCCTGGGGTTATTCCTCCCCAGGTGCAGGGCCCTACACTTGTCCTTGTTGAACCTCAGGAGGTTCCTCTCTGCCCAGCTCTCCATCCTGTCTAGGTCTCTGAATGGCAGCACAGCCCTCAGGAGTATCGGTCACTCCACGCAGTTTGGTGTCATCTGCAAACTTGCTGAGGGTGTGCTCTGTGTCCTGGTCCAAGTCATTGATGAACAATTTGAAGAGCACCGGGCCCAGTATTGACCCCTGCAGGACACCACTGGCCACAGGCCTCCAACCAGACCCGGCATCATTTGTCACAACCCTCTGAGCTCTGCCATCCAGGCAGTTTTTAATCCACCTTACTGTCCACTCATCTAACCCACACTTCCTGAGTTATTCTGAGCAATATTTTCCCCCCCCCTACAGTAAACAATGCATGTATTCATCAATACGTCAGAGAATTCATTGGCTTGCATTGTGCATTTTCCTGGAATGCAGAAATGAGAAGTAAAGATTGTATTTAAGAGAAAGATACTACTTTGCTTGCTCCTCTTCCTCTGAGTCTCGCATTACATCAGACACAAAGAAGATTTTAACAATTTGTACTAAATATTCTAGCTGCTTGATGTGCTCCAAGACTTATTTTTAAATTACTTTGCTGAAGGACTTTACAGAGCAATAAGTTTGTGTTGGTTGTGGTATATGTGCAGTATGAAATATCCAAGTATTGAGCATATGGATCACCAGTTCAATGCTGTAGCACTAACCCAGGAGATTTCCACAACCCTAAGAGAGAAATATTTAATGTTCCCATGATGAAAACACAGGGATGAGTGATTGATCAACATTATCATCTGTATTTACCAATAACTTTATTTATGAAGATTTGGCATATGTCTTAAACTGAATCTTTTTTCTTTTCTTTGTTTTTTTTTTTTTTTTAAATATGCTTCTGAGTTGCTAGAATATATTCCCATTCTTTTCACCACATTCCTTGAATATATATCGTGGATAAAATTTTCAGACAAGACTATCAGCAAAATTAACTTGATTTTATGTAATTCAAATTCAACCCACGTAAACCTGAACACTTACAACAGTTCAAAGTAGAATCATTGCAGTTTAATTTCTTCATCTTGGCTTTCTGTCACAACAAATTAAGTTAGATTTGCTGTTTTCAGATTTTTATGGCCTTTTGTGTTCTTGCTACTTAAATTAAAGACACTTTTAATCTGTGACATGATGTCTAACAACCTCAGGAATAAGTTATGACATCAATAGGATTATGCTTTTGTGAAAACGATGACAAGTCACAATCAATAAGACACTCCACAAAATGTTATCAGCAAAAGAGAAATATGAAAACCATTTGAGAACTTAAAAATGGGATGACAATAATGTTTATATTTTCTCTTTTCAGTTAGTATTTTTGAGATTATAATCAGAACTAGAAAGAAATAAATGGTTAATAGGGATAATATACTCAACAAATTAAACCCCTTCTGATTTAGATAGGTGGCTTCCTGAACTTCTGGAGAATATGCTTGAATTTGTTAACAAAATCTGTGTTTTTTTATGAATACTTCTAAGTATTAAACTAAATTCAGTTTCTTCAATGCATTTGCCCTAAAACAAGTCTTTCGAATTAGTAAGTTTCCCTTTTAAAATGTGTATCTTCTTCTTTAGTTCTCACTTGGCTTTGTAGCATCCCTATCACAGAAGTTATCTGGGCCCTTTGTGGCATTTTTGTGATGTATAGAAACACCATCTGACAACACAGTGACAGATCAGGTGTCCTTTGCTTGTAGTTACATGTCAGTGCTCAAGTGATGGATAATTACCAGTGACAGACCCAAGCCTGGAATGGGAGGAATCAAGGGTCAAAAAATGAGAGGGAAATGACAGAGCAGAGCACTCAGGAAGCATTCTTAGAGACAGCCTGCTATTCTTCTAGTGATGACAAAAAAATGTACATAGACTACATTATTTATTTATTTTTTCCCAGGAAATATGATACCATAAATTAGAAGCTGCTTGTTCTGTTCATATTTGTGGTTTGTGGCTCAGAAATTTTTGACAAGGGGAAATCATTGCTTTCTTCTTGCCTAACTGGCAGCAATTAGCTACAATGCAGTGAGAGAAGTTTCTGTAACCGCAGGCAATGGTAGTTGGAATATTTATTAGACAGTTTTTTTCCACTGATAGCAGAGGAAAGAGCAACTCTTTCCCATTCTAGCAATACAATAACTTTAGGATTGCAACTTACTCCTAGGGACAGATCACTTTTATGGCAAAAATGTTGTCTTTAAAGAATGAATGTTAGTATAAAGTAAATTGTGTAGAACGTTCCCATAAACCAGCAGCAAAGTGATTGTGTCTGAGAAGCAGGAAAGCAGAGCTACACAGACACTTGAGGCCCTCTTTTGACAGGAAATTCTAAGAAAAAATTGTGTTGCAGCACTTCTTGACTTTGTGCTGAAGAATCAGCCCATTCAAAACAGACAGAGCAGATGATTGAAAATACAGTGTTGGTTTTACTGACAGTTCCTGAACAAATACAGATTGCCTACTTACATGGGCTACTGGATCCCATACATGGGCACTAAGGACACTCTTTGGAAGTGAAGCCATTGACAAACTTTTCTTTTGAGCTCAAAAACCAGGTAATGGGCACAAGGACTATTTCTGGCAAGAAAAGTTCAGCAGAAACATTGTCAGTAGCATCAAATAGAAAGCAATAGGATTCTCTGAGTAGTAAAGTCCTACCGTTATCCTGGCTTAGTGATCTAGTTAGCCTAGTATAACTAGGCAGGTGTGAGTGGGAGTTGTGTCTTGGTCCAAAAAAACAAGGATGCTTCTGATGTATAGAGTCTCATGGATTCCCAAGCAGAAATTCAGATCCCTGGGAAATCCCAACACACAGGGATAATCAGTGGAAGATGTTGTGCTTTGTGCCTAATGACAATATTAGATTTAAAAGACTTAGCTAACAGAGTGTCTCAGAACAAGTAAACACTGGTACTTCTCAATGGGAAAACTAAGTCAGTAAAAGCTAAGTGGAGAGAATGAATGGCCTAATCTGTCAAAACTCAAACCTGCCAAGAAGTGTTAGACATTTTGCTGAGACGCTCCACCAAAGTGAAACATCACACTGGTAAATAAAGCTAGCAGCTCTCCCTACAGGGGAGTGACAGCATTTACCAACTGAGCAACATAAGGCAGAAGGCAAACGACATGAGGGCTTGGGAGGATAGTGATGTTCACTGCACATTTTGTAATTTTCCCCCATGTATATTCCATTCTCACTCTTTTGCCATCATTTCATGATGGTATAGAAAACAGCTGTTCTTAAGCTTTGTGAAGGGGAAGAAAGGAAAATAAAAGATCCCAGACTAGTTAAGCCGTGAATCTGCTGGAGGACATTTGCTTGGCTGGATCTCATCAGTCTTTTGCGCTATGTGCCTGCCATGAGACCCAGCCTCAGCAAGTGTTAAAGATATTTGTCTCTCCGTAACACACACTAAAGGGAACGCTCTTTATTTTATTGCTCTTATACGTGCGATGAGCAGTTTTATTTCTCTTAATTTTGCTGGCTCTCGATAATATCTTCTTACTTCTATTGATTTCATTCTTAGAATTTAATTTACTTGAGATGATTTATAGTGTGATTCCTTACATGCACATTATCTTATCCATCATCATTAGTATTGGATTCAGTATTGTGAATTTTTAACAGTTGATATATAAAGGTGTAAAGCAGAAGCTTCTTTGCATGCTTTGAGTTAATTTTTAAATTTTTGTCTCCTTATTTGCATAATTGCATAACTTCTTGGAGATAAGATTTCCTTTAGGCTCATTATTTTCCTTTTTCTTGTTCCTCAGCTATCCTAAAAAAATAAATAAATCAGCATAAAACACTCTTTATTTGTTGTTTTGCTTGTTTTAATTGGTTCACAACCTCTAGAGATACTTGTTTCATTCTCATCTGCACAAAGTGAATTTCAACTATGTTCAGTTTTTCTAAAAGCCTCAGTAATTTAATTAAAACTTAGCAGATAAAACCCAAACTTGCATACTACATGACTAATTCTATTTCCTGTTTCTGGAAAAATATCATGCTCAAAATATTCTTTGCTCCAAAGCAGAAATTGCAAGCTGAATAAAGACGACACAGAATACTAATTTTCTGATACTAGGTAAAGATCAGTTGGAACTTATTCTACAATTAATATCTGGACATATATTTCTGAGAAACTGGCCTTTTAGGTCTGGAATTATGAAGACAAAAGCTCTCTACATTTTGGACTAAGATTCTGGTCTAAAAACTTCAAAAATAGAAAGATTTCTTCCTAGTCTTGTAAATATGAGGTTCTGTCTTGAAAATCTTCCATCATTTCTCTTTTAATATAAACCTCCAAAGTTATTTCCTTGTTTTGTATTTCACATTATCCAGTTCTATTATCATCTCATATCTACTTATTTCAGCATCTTCTGCTCTCCTCCATAGATTTCAAAGGGTAAAAGAAATATAATTCAATTTCATACCCTCACTGAAGCCATTTTTTTCACTTGATGTTAGAATGACCCCTTGCAGTATGTGCATAGATCAAACAACTAAAAAACCTGTTGAGATACAAAATGCGCATAATCCTACAGTGGCATTTTATGGAATCTATTTTCAAAATAGAAACACACCATAACATCTAAAGAAACCCTGACACATTTATGGTTTACTGAAAGACTGATGCTAAAAACATTGCTAATCTTCATGAGAACTCTCAAGTAAGATATTTAATACTCCTTAGTCCTCATACAGCTCTGCCTCTTAATTCTTGTGATTGACAAATAATTTCATTGGCGGACACTATTTGAGAAAATGCTTATTGTAATGTGCTTCACACACGAATTATGCCATTAGAAGAGGAAGGAAAAAGGGGAAAAGCCCCATCTCAATTTGACTTTTTGTCCTTGAAAACTCTATCCATTTATAAGAAACTCTCCTTTTGATATCATCCAGGTCAAAAATCCTGACTCCTTTAAATGATATCAACAAACTGGGGAGCTCTCCTGCACATTGCAATCTCTGCAAGTTGACCAGCCACCTGTGGGGCATTCCCAGCCATGCAGGAAAATCCTGGGACCTCTTAGCAATTCTTCATTACTTTCAGCTATTTTAAGCATAACTTTCTAGTGTACTAGACTACTACTTACAGAAAATTAAGCAAGTGTAAGAGTTTTTATAAGTGCTCTTTGTTCTGTGTTTACTTTCAGTATTTCAGGTTGCTGCTTGTTGAATACAACAACTAGAGCTAACATTGGCGTTTCCTAAATTCTCCATGCATAGAACTACAGCTTTATTCTTTTCTAAGCAGAAGGGTTTTCGTATATGGTTTCTGTTTGTGTAAATGCTTTGCAGTTTGTTAAGACAATTTCATCTAACAGTTTGGCTGGAAGGTGGGTGGTTTGGATGCTGTTTGTTTTCTGTTTTTGTTTTTCTTTCTTTCTTTTTTGATTTATGTGACTGAAAGCATTATGAGCCTTTGCATAAATATTACATGAGCGTGTGGGTTACACTCTCTCATGTGGCAAACCTACACGTAGAGCTACAGCAGTAAGATGCTTGCCATGCTTACATAATGGGCAAGCAGTTAGTGTAATTCTGTGTGCATTAAATGCTTTATGGATCAAAAACTTTTCTAACAAGAAAACAGCTGAGAGAATGTCTCCCTCCTCCTTTTCAGATCTGAGGGCTTAACCAAACACTTCTTATAGATCAAGTTGAAACTCTTTAGAAAGCTAGTGTACCTCAGTGATTCATTCCCCCCTGGCAAAAGCAAACTCTGCTGCATTAGCAAAGTGTTCAGACCTCTGGTACAGTATGCAAGGCAGGATTGGAATGGAAGCATTTACAGAAATTATAGATGTCATTTTGACAGAAATAACCCTTCTTTTTACAGACTTTTTTAATCAAAGGCTGTGATGAAGTAATATGTGAGTGGGTAACAGCATTGTATGTGATAGAAATTGCCCTTAAACTGAAGATGAGTTTGGTCTAGTGGCTACATTGTACTGTGCAGTGCAAGCAAAACAAATTTCCTTTATCCCACATTTCATTTTTCATATCCCAGCGAAGCATTTATCCACAGAATTTCATTTTTTTTCTCTTTGTGAATTATCCATGTACAAGCATTGATTTCTGTAAGCGTTGGTTGTATGCTATGACTGAGGAAAGGCATTCCAGGCTTTGTGTTCTAGACAAATCTTGGGCAGTATAACAAATGCTTTCATTTTCTAGATGTATATGCTGTCATATTTTCAGATTTAAATCTTCTACAAGCCACTTGCTTCATTGCTAAATTATAACTTATTTACATTAGAGATTAACCTAACAGTTAGGAATACTGATTCAGGCCTTTAGATTTTTTTTTATCCATAATTCAATTTAGCATTTGCCAAAAGCACTTATATATATATATGTACATGTATGTGTGTGTGTGTACATATATATATGTGCATACATGTGTAATATATAGTAGATATCAAATATATCTATTTTTTATATATAGATATATATTTAAATCCCTTTCATTAACTTACGACTTCCTACATGGTTTCATATTGACCTATAAATGGTCAATAATTCATTATGGAATTCATTATGGAATGGATGTTTTTTCTTTTCTAGCTTGAATCTGTTGTGATCCCCCCAAAAAGAAAGTAAGCAAAAGAGAAAATTAATGGGCCAAGATGCATTAATTGAAATTAAATTGAATTCTTTTGAAACTGTCCCTATTTGAAGTTGAATGTCAGTTGAATTAGCCATATTTTTAAATGACTAAGTAGCATCCTCTATAATTAACATTGTTTTTGAGGTAAGCTTGGAACAAGAGCTACAAAGTAGAGTCACAATTTGGTTCCTGTAGTTCAAGGAGCCTATATGCAATTTTGAAAATCTTTTTAATGTGAGAGACTTTGTGTATATCCGTGTGAAGATTTTATCTGAAAGAAAAGATAAGCCTATTTGCCTTGCCTATTGATTGTTTTATTATGGTGCTTCTAGACAGCAGATCACAGCGATTTGGTGTGAACAGTCAGATTCCAGAAAAGGTGTGTGATCAGCTGCTCAGGCAGCTTCCTGCCCAGACAAGGACCCCTCAAGTCTGACTTCCAAGGGTCAGGCAAGCACACAACAGATCGCTCAGTAAGGCTGACCATGTGTCCCGCCCAACTCGGGATTTGTATGACAGGCCATTTGAGGTGAGTAAGAAGAAACAGAGCAGAACAAAACTGGCCGTGCAAGGGGAGACTCAGGGAGAGTCCATGATTTGGAGGACAAAAGTCTTTAAAGACAGGGATAACAGAACCTCTGGAATAAAAAGATTTGACGAGTAAATGATGTCTGAGAGAGATGACAGTGCTTATTTTTGTTCATGCATTCCTTGCTCAACAGTTACTCAGTTTTACAACCTATATATATCTTCAACATTTGCCTCAGTTATGATGTGGCTCTGGAGAAGGGGAACTTCAAACCCAAACCTCCAAAAAAAAAAAAATTGAGTGAAGCTTCAGGGTATCTCATGCTGCTCCTGATTGCCTAAATCCTATGACACACAGGGTTTGGTAGTTCCTGTCCCCTTTGGAGCACCTTCCTACCATGTAGGCATAGCCATAGCATAGTCATGCCCAGACCTGATTTTTTTTTGCAGCTTTTGTAGCAGAAAGTCACACTTTAAAGTTCTTGGCAGGTGCAACATCAGTCATCCAGTGAGTTGTCTATCCTCTCACCACTGAGATGTTGAGAGGGATTCATCAAGTATTAATGATCTTCTAGGTTGCTTGCCGTGAGCTATAAAGCTGCAGCTTATAATTCTGTTTTGAAAATAGTATATCTCTCTGTCTCTGTACACATTGAAGGTGCTCTCAGAACTAATTAAAGGGCAGGAAAACAGGATATGGCCGAAAGGTTAAAAAACAGAATGCCACTAGCTACCTATGTCATTTCTTCAATTAATTTCTTGAAACCTTTTCATCTCCAGCCATGAAAACACCTCTACAAAATGTGCCAGACAATGTAAGTTTGCTAGTGAAATAATAGCTAAGAAATCTGTGAATTGGTGAAAAATATCTCCAAAAGACCTTACCAAATAGAAAAAAAAAATCCTTGTCAGTGCATATAACGTAGTTTTTCTCACATGATACACAGATGCTCTGAAAATATAGCCTCTTGAGGCCTATTAAGTGACTTGATAAGCCATCAAAAGACAATTAAAAGTCCTGATGTCCTCTGATGACCCAGCTTGCAAAAGAGGCAGTACGCTCAAAGGCCTCTGTGTGTGTACGTGCGAGTTCATGTATTACTACATAGCGGGGGAGAGCAAGTACGAAGAAAAGCATTAGATGCTTTAATCTGTCAAGACCTGGAAAGGCAAATGGGGGATAATAAGGACAGCAGAGGTAGTTTCTCAATATATTTGTGTGCAATAAGGAGGTTAGAAAGCTGTTTCTGGGATCAGAGGCACAGACTGCTCTAGGGAAAATATATGCATTTGTGTTCACTTTCTGTAACATTATTCAAGATCTTCCTGTCTCATTTCATTTGTGCAAAATATAAATGTAGGCAAATTAAACAAAACATTCTTGGTTTTATTCTGTCTATTTTCTTATTCCTAATAAACATTGTTCATCTCATTGAAATTGCTGTTCAGACAGGCTGCCCTTAGGGAGAAAACCAGCCTTCAGAGGGATGCACAGAAGGCAAATGAAGTTCCAGTTTCAGATGGGTAAGTGGTACAATATCTCCTAATGCTAGCATACATATTGCCAAAAAATTGTGGTAACTAGCAATCAAGATTTTACCACAGGACCAGAGTAATACTTGCAGAACTATTTTACATGTTTCATATTTCTTAATTATCATTTGATTTGATTAATGATCATTTGCTTTGATTAAATCTTTTATGATCTCCCCAATAGCACTCTCATTTTAAGAGAGTCATCTGAAGGAGTGCCTTCACAGAAGAGAAAAACAACTCTCTCCCTAAGAGCCAATCACTACTATGAATATCCCATCATTACAGAAACAGCATGAGATGGGTCTTGATAAAATACAAACACTTTGAGGATGCTCAGGAAAATAAAAACATGTTATCTCTTGGAAAGAAGATAATCATTCAGCTTGAATTACATCCCTGGATTTTATTACATGCCAGTTGTTTGTCTTTGGACAAAAATTGTGTTTTCTTCTTCATATTTGTATGGTCCACAGCTCATTAGCAGTGATTAAAAATCACAAATTAAAGTATAAAATATTAAAATTATCATATCTTATCATTTACTATAATTTCTAAGTAATGTCAAAATCATACATATAAATGCATGGCTATGGATTATATATTGGTTATTCATCGCATTTTACAGTCACTTATCTGGATAAATGACAAAGATATTCTAAAGGTCAAACGTGAAACTTCAGAGGCAAAAAATAAACATATTTTCTTTGTTGGTGAACATTTTGTTTGCACTGTGCATAAGTTGCCCTAAGGATTTCTTGCTGTTCTCAGTAAGTCAACAAGCAAACATTTTGAAAATGATTAGTATTGATTTTGCAGAATATACCTCAGTTCTGCTGGAATACCTTCTGTCTGCAGCAGAAAAATATGTTTATTTTTTTGAACAAAGGGCAATTAATGTAGTACAAGTGAACCCAAAAATATTGGTCTTGATTATTTCCCTTTTTTAAATTACTCCAGGTACTTCTATTTATTTGGTTTTACCAGTGTAGCTGAGAATAACTTTTCCATTAGCTATATCCATTAGGCAATCCCATTAGGTATTCAATCAAGGTTTAAACAGTTAGATGAACACATCAAGGAGAAATGTGCTGAGAGTTAGGGGTTCTTCTTGGGTCAACACCAACGCATCTTACTGCACCTTGGGCAAGATGAGTTCAGCTGCAGGAATGCAGCACACCAATTTGACTTGGTGGTACATGGTTGAATATAGGCTCTGCATACTTTATGTTTTGCAGAGAAAGGGTTATTACTGAGGGTCAGTTTGTTGCCATGTTCAGAAAGAAGTGCAAAGCTGTTGCTCTTGTTGGATGTCCTCTTTCCCTAAATTCTTATCTAGGGAAATCCTGCCACAGCTTTATACTGACATGACTACCAGCACCAACATGTGCTAGTGCCCTTAATGCACCTCCTTCCCTACAGGGAGAGTCTGCAAACACTAACAAGAAAGAACTGGGGCTGCTAAGAGCTTGCTGCTATTTTGTAGTAGCCCAAGGGAGGCAAGGAATGAGGAGGAACTGAAGTCTCCTTTCACTACGAGGGGAAGAGGTCTCCATGGGGCCCTGGGTGGCAACATAATGTAGAACAGACTTCACCTGTCAAAGTTCTGCGAGCTGAGAGGCTTCAGAAGGTACTGAAAAATCCAGATGGAGTTTCCTATATCAGTTTTTCCCCTCTCAGGAATAGTGATGACCAGTTAACAGCCTGAAGTTTGGTTTGGTTTACTTATTCATCCATAAAAACTCTTTCAGAATAAAACTAGTTGTTTGTAGACTAATTAAAGAAAGTATAGCTCAATGTTATGGGTTTCTTGGGAGCTAGGTGTCATTCCTCAGGGAATAGGCTCTTCTTAGTAATAACCATCAGGGACACACCAGTTGCTTCTGCAAAGTAAAGGGTGTTGACCCTGTACTAAGTCAAATAATAATTGACTGGTACAACCAAATTCTTTTCCTATAGAAATATATTTTGTCTGTGACTTTTTCCAATCCAAATTGCAGATTTGCATAACCTTTGCACAACTCAAGAACTACTGCTTGCAGATAAGCTCATTATCATTTCAGATTTACTATTCAAAATCATAATTTCTTGCTGAAGCAGGTCTTCAGCATGTTTGCTAAAGGAGATCTGACCTGCTTCCTTCAGGAAAGATACATGAATGGCAATCTCATGATAGTAATTCAAATATTTCATGCTTTCACAGATACATATTCACCAGAAAACAGCTTTTGAATTCCTTGCTTCAATAGTCAGAAATGCTACAAAATGTGACTTCCACATGTAGTGAATATTTTTTTGTCTCATACAGATATTATTTTGAGACGATAGACCAAAATTTGCCACTTCATTCCTCCTTCCATACTGTGAGTGAAAAACAACAAAGTCAATGATTTTATAACTAATTCCAAAAGGAATCAAGTTCAATACCTGATTTTCTTCTGTTTTCCTTCTCACATTCAAGCTACCTTTTTTTGTCCATTTGATTGAATGCGACTTATACCATTATTTCTTACACATGAAGATAATGTCATTGTTTTAAAATATCACATGAGAATATTTAGAATATATAAGGAAAAGTTATCCATGTATTTGTCCTATCGTCAACAAAGAGCAGAAACAAAAAACTTGTTAAGTAATATTCACGTGAAAGTGGAAACTATCAAGTAACTTTGTATCTGACCAAAGAACTAATTTTGTCAGACCAGGAGTATTATGATCTTGAAACTAGCAATATCTAAACTATCAGAGTATGTTTGGTATATTTCTGAGAGCTATTGTACTGTTTTTCAACTGATAACAAGGCATATTAATAGTTAAACTTTCCTAGGTAGTTAAATATCCAAATTTTAATATTAGTGTCATCACTGATATCATCAGATGGCACTGTTACACATAGGTGTCCAAATTCTTTTCCTTTTTGTGAACAAATATTGATATTGGAATGACAAGCTGTAAGTCACTATGCATATTTGTTTTTATGAGTTTTATTATGGAAAGTTCCAGAAATAAATTGTTTAAAAAAGTAGCTGCGTAAGCAGCATTTCACTCTCCAATAAGACTTCATTCTTCAGCCAGTGACCTGGGCATTGAAGTTGGACTACTAAAGATACCAAAAAAGGATTTAAAATTCACATTTCCCTATCTCCATTCCTGGAACATCTCGCTGTAACAGTGAAGTTAGTTATAAATAGAATATGTCTACACTGATTCGTAATTTCTCCTCCACTACACATTGCTTTTTGCTTGACTAGATTGACTGTCAGCTGCAGATATTCACCAAACTGAGTAAACAAGGCAACTGTCTTCAGTGTATTCCAGGTCTTCAAGCAGAGTTTGGTATGATACAATACACCAACCATTTTATTTTCCAAAGTGTTCATCAACTAAGCAATATTAACTATAAATAGCCAAAATGGTAGGAGTCAGCTGTGCCAAGCACCCAAGGAAACTGAGGGACAATGCCATTTATATATCATTTATCCAACAAAAGCTTTTAATTCCTTCAGAGGTTTCACTCATCAATATTACTCATTCCTTGGGATTCTGAGTGACTTGATGAAGTCCTGTAGACTTGTTTGATACCCTGCATCAAGTACCTGACAGAAAAAATAAATAATAAAAAAAGGGACATGGCTCACTAAACATGTATTTTCTCAGATAACATCTGTAAAATAGGAACCTAGCCAACAGCAGAACATCTGATCTTTAGAGTGAATATCCTGTCTTTGCCTCAAAGTGAATTACTGATCTGAGACATTAATGTAGAAGCAAAAATGCCTATGGCAACTGTTAGGAGAATATGGCTTTTGTGGATTATGAATCTTATCCTTTTGGAGCAGGAACATTCTCAGGGACATGAGGGAAGATGGATTATTCAATGAACTGAAAACCTACGCAGATGTGCTACAAAACTACCCTCCCCTGTTACCAGCAAAGATCTCACAGGCTTTGATACTTCACCAGATTTCAGGAAGCAGACTGTGATCTTACCTTCTTTCTGGATGAGGGAGTTTCCTGCTCAGGTAGGGAGCATAACATTTTGACAGAGCTACTTCAAAGAGATTTTTCCATTGATCTAGTATCTTGCAGCATCCTGCAACCTCTAAATAATGCTGTCTGTCTGATTGAATATCACAGATTTCAATTTGTTGAATAAGAGCTGCAGAAATAATGCTTGGCAACAGGTGCCTCTCAGATGGTTTTCTGAGTCAAACATGGTCCTTTCTGTGCAACAAGTTGACAATACTCTCATTTCTCCTGTGTAGCTGCCCCTAAGCCCTAAACTCTTTCTACCCACCTATTAATATGCCCAATGTTATGATGATTGACCTTTCCAAGTATCATTAATGGTACTTTCCAGGTGCAGGCAAAATAGATCATAGACTGAATTATTACTCTTAATGT
Source organism: Tinamus guttatus (assembly GCF_059628265.1). NCBI lineage: Eukaryota > Metazoa > Chordata > Aves > Tinamiformes > Tinamidae > Tinamus > Tinamus guttatus. Next base: position 2,033,839 of record NW_028288668.1, read on the forward strand.
TGATAGGAACACATTCCACAGTCATCTAAACTGACCCTAGCTGGTCTGGCAGCAAATGTTGATGAGTACGGTAGGGTTGTGGTGTGCGTAAATAGGGCCACTAAATACACACCAAGCCCCTAAGGAGAGAAGGTAAAGCAATCAAGCACTACGGAAGAAGTTTATCGAAGGATAACGGAAATCATGATTATTTCAGTCATTTTCTAGGCAGTAGAGTTCATCTGTTCTTATCTAATGAGCCTCTTTGAACTGGAACTGATAAAATTTGGCACTCTGAAATTGCCAATATCAAATTTTGTGAATGCTCTGAATTGAGTGATTTCACATAAATTCTCTTTATTTAGGGTATGTTTAAAAATATCTAGACATTAGGGAGTTTAAGTACTAAGCTAGTGTTATCTGGCTGAGTGCCAAGCAGCATTGACTCCAAAAATGAAATTCTTACTGAGTTTGTGTTCACTCTTATTTCATTTTATCTTCATTGCATGAGCCATTTAGCCTAGGTAGCCCAGCAGATCTTCATAAACCCTAGAAAAAGAAAGTATCTTTAAAATCTAAAATTCATAGTTTTACTGAATTCATGCTTATAACAAAATAGATGTTTTCTCAATCAGCTCATCATCATTTCTACATCAGGACACTTCTGTTCAAGATCTTTACTTCATTTAAGACAAATGATAGTAGGTCTTCAGATCAAAGTTTAGCCAGCCCAATACGAACTTTTTATTTTGTGACCTATGTGCTTTTTGAAAGGTCTTCTTGATCATTCTCCCTTTAGGAGGAGATAAAACTCTTCAGCTACAAGAATAACAGATCAATGGTAGGTACATTATAATATTATGACCACATCATCTATATCCTGAGAACTTGAGTCAGGTTACAGCAGATTAATTTTGTCAAGTGGAAAAAAGTCGCAGTCTTCTGTCCAGTACCTACAATTCTTTGTCACTACTTTTGTTTTATTTTATTCTGTATTCTTTATTCTCTTTTTTTCATTCTTAATCAACACTGACTCTCTAATATGTATGAGACATTAAGTTTTTCCAGTTGTATTTCCAGTAGAGAATTAGGGGTAGTAGAACTACAAATATTTTGAATATGATTCATTTTATATGTAAATAAATTTTAGTCATGCAATACAAGAACATTAAGCAACATGCTGGGAATTCCCCCTTGCAGTGACCTCAGCCCAATATTAGAACAATTTTGCCCCAAAGAGCAGCAATCATTAGAGATCAAGGCAGACAGAAAATACTTCTGTTGCTCACAGCGGAGGCTCAGCCCTGTGCAAAAATCATCCATGTTCAGGACTGCCGATTAAATACTTCAAACAGTATTTTATTTTAATGGGACTTCATATGCAGCTCATATTAGTTCATTTAATAACCATAAAATAATGACCACATCCAACTTAAAAATATTGTGTTCTATTTTTTCATTCAGTTTAGTTAATATATCTTTTTTTTTTCTGTACAGGTACTCCATAAAAATCCATCTACACAATCCAAAAATAAATGATTAATCAAAGTTGAGTAGACTGAAAAGGACTTTTTCTAGATTTCACTTGAATTTAAAATGTTCACCATTAATTTCCATTTCTTTTTAGCTCATGTTCGTTGGGTGAAACACTATGAAACACTGTGGAAGTTTTCTTCTTATATTTGAAAACAAAAGTATTATTTTATTCCATTGTCCATTAGATGCAATGAGTAGTGTACTGGTTTTGTTTTAATCTGATATTCTATCTTTTCCCAAGAAAGTATTAATATTCCTTAACTTGCATCTGTTTGTTTTCACTCTGTTCTGATAAGCTTTTTGTTTGTTTGTTTTCAATGCATATGTTATCTGCTTTTTGCTCCTTGAAAAATGAAATAATTTATCCTTTGTTTTAGTTGTCCATCATTATATTATTTCCAGAAGTAGTTTTTTTAAAAAAATTCCTGGCCTGTCTTTTATAGGCTTATTTTGCACATGGCACTTGCCGCAAAAATTCTATAAATGTAGATAGAATTCTGCATATAGTCATTACTAATTGTTATTATTATTAACCTAAATTTCAAAACTGACCCTTAGCCAAAAGAAGGTGGCTAATAACAAGAGCTCTTGTGTCCTCATTTGGGCATAACACAAAATTCCCAGGCAGAACTGTGTAAAATACTTCTAATTCTTTTTTGAGCTTCATATTTCTTCATATTTTAAAATTTAACCCTGAGCCACTCTTGAATTCCAAATCACATTTGTCTCCTTCAGACTTCTCCACATTCGTGTGCAGAAAAAGTGAATCAAATCCTATGGATCATTCCACATGAAGCAAAGTAAATAATTTAGTCTTCCAAATTTAGCATCTTTATTAGCCTACTAGCAATATAGATCTGACTGGAGAAACCCAAACAAGTGTTTTCTCCACCAGATCATTTGAACCTATACCCTCCGTGTTCTCTTTTGAGAGGCTAGTATGGGGTTTGTCCCCAGACTATGACATCTTCCAACACTCAGGCAAGTCTTCTGTTGAGCACAGCAGGTATCTTTCACTCAGTCACAATAGCTAGTAATTCCTTTGGATGAATAATTCCATATTATCCTGGTGACCCCAAAAGATGGGCAGGAATGGTTTCCCTGAAAGTGGAAGGAAAGTGACCTCCTAAGTGATGTTTAATCTTTATGCAGATGACTCCCCACTTGTACTGAAGTCCATCTTTCTGTAGCAAGCATGCCTTCCATCTTTGTTTCTAGTCTGGATCTGTGTTCTCTGCATTTACTCTTGTAAATTTACTCTTACTGTATCTTGCCTTGAGCTCCTATTTTGCTTCTTTTTTTTTTTTTCTTTTTTTTTCCTGAGCTTTGCATCAAATCTTTTAACTTTCTGCTCTGCTTCCGCCATGTCTTTCTGCTGTAAACACCAGACAGGACTACAATTTTGCCTGAATCCCAAAGCTATTGATTTTAAAGCTTTCTTTTGTAAAATTCATATCATTTGATACAATGATCCCATAAATCTGTGGGACTGTCCATCTTTATATTATTTCCAGAAGTATCTTGTAAAAAATACCCTCTTCTCCCTCTCATAGGTTTATTTTGCACATGGCTCCTGCAAGAAAATAATAATAAAAAAAAAGGAGATGGAATTTTGTATATAGTCATTATTTATAATTCAAACACAGGATGGCTCCACTGAGCCAGTACTGCTTACAGGTATCCCCATCATCATTCTTTTCAAATATGGGTGTTTTACGTTATATCTTTTTATCACATTTTTTCCTCTATATTTCTTTTCAGTGAAGTATTTCTTCCAAAATCAAACACAAAGTCAGCAAATAGAGATGTATAAAGGCAATATGTGTCTGTGAAACATAATCTGCAGCAAAATTGTTCAGACAAAGAGGTATACGTACGGATTGGCAATTTATCATTTTTAAATCTATTCTGAGTACCTAGGCAAGCACATTCTTAAATAACACAAGATACCTTTTTTTTCCACAATATTTGTAATTAAAATTTGTGTAGTGCTGAACCACAGCAGCATATCTGATGAGAATCTAAATGATTCTCCGTATGGAGGAAGGCAATACTTTTTGCATTATTAACATGCACTCTCAGTTAAAAATTCTTGCCATCAAATCAAATGCTGTGAAGAAAATCAGCCTCTGTATCAGTCTTCACAAATGCTCCTGACACCTACCATATGACTCACTCAGATGCCCTCACCAAAAATCAGAACGTTCATTTTCAAAGCAAAAGGAAATATATACAAATGTGATTCACTAACAGTTCCTGAGGGAGCAAATAATTGCTCCAGACTATTTCATCTTTTCCTAGAGAAAGTAAATTAAAGAATAACTCAAGTGTGCAAGAAATACTGCAAAACTGATGGTGGGGGGGGGTGCAGGAGGGGTGGAAATCACTTTATAGTGATATATAAAAAATAGTGAAAATATCTCTTTAGGGAAAAAAAAAAGCAAGTTTAGTGTTTGTGAAATGTTCAGCCCCAGAGAATAAAGATGCTATAATCAGGGAGCAGGCAATGTGCTCCTGTGGCAGCTGAGATTATCACCACATTACTCAGCGATTCCTGCAGCTGGGAAATCACATCAAGAGGTCAAGGGGCACCCTGACTTTCATGTTTTTTGGCAAAGCAAAACCTGACGATGCCTGTTGTCACTGTGTTTTAGTAATATGGGCTCTGTCAGTTTATTCACTAGGAGTTGGACAGAGACCTCAATTTATATAAAACACTGAATATCTAAAACCAAAGCTATTCAGTCCAGGCTACTGCGTCAAACATGTTTCAGTATCTAGGATATGTGTGAATGCATTAAGAGGGAGGATTACAAATCTAGGGGAAATATTATTTGATTGACACACACCTGCAATATAATCAGGCAGAGATTGCTGGAGACATATCTCTTTTCCTGACAGCCTGAGGGTTTTAAAAGTTTAAAACTGTTAATTAAACAAAAACTCAATTTTCTTGCCAGTCCACACTAGAAAGAATCTATCCAAGAGAAACTCTTTTGATATCTGCAGTGTTACTAATGACTGCACATTTATTGACTGACATCATTCCTTGGTTATCTTTTTTTTTTTTTTTTTTTGAAAAGGCTGATTAAGAAGGTTGAAGTAACTGGAAAAGAATGAATCTTTGCAAATGGTCAGTTCCAGTCTTGACAGAAATAGGCAGAAAATATATTAGTGCTAATCATTTTTCTTTTATGGTGAAAACTTACCTTTTTATGTGTGTGACTGCTCCTTCTTTGCCCCTATGTGTTGCGCTCATCACAGAAGTGAGGGTATCAGCTGGCTGCAGTTAATTTGGATTGCCTCTTCCTCTGTGTTCACAACTAGGCTCTGGACAACTGTTTCTCTGGGATTTGGATATATCAGATCTTGCATGCTGAGTACATAGAAGGCTGATGTAGTTGCCAGTGCTGTGTTGTTAGCTGCATTGCAGCTCACAGTGTTTTGTATAGCAGAGCAGAAGATCAAAGTTGGAAAGAGACTGAATACTGGGCAAATTTCTTTGCCTCAGAGACTGCTGGTCAGAAAGAGGCAGGGAATATTTTCAGTTGGAAAGAGTCATTGGCTTTTTCACTCTCTTATCTATTTTAAACTTCTTTGATGGTATTTATAGCTAAATGCCTTTATAAACAAACATGTAAATAGAGAAAACATTTCATAGATTTTTATACTGAGATAGAGGCTATGCTGCTCTTATTGAAGTCTCTGAGGACAGTGTTAGGGAGTTATTTCAAGGTCTAAAAAGGCACAGTAAGACTTGCAAATGATCTTGTGACATTACAGAACACTAATCTGAGACACAAGAGACTGTGAAGTGTATCTGCAATAAATGGAAAATGAAAAAGTGAGGCCAGGAAAAATATACCCATAAAGACTTAACAGAATTATTATTAAGATTAGGAGCTGTCAGCTAAATAAAATTGCTATTAATTTTACCAACAAAATGCAGTACCCCTAGAGGAGTTGTTCTAAGCAATGCTAGTGGAAGCTCTGAGCAACAATGAATTAATTACAAAAATAATTCTTTTCTTTCTCTTTTAATAACCAGAATTTTCCTCATCAGCCTTGTTAAAGAGACTTGTGGCTTTATTATCTCTAACAGACAGAAAAGAGCAGACAGAATAAGATGGTACTTTGACATCAGCTATTTCCCTCACAGTCCACAGAGATGCGTAGTACCTCATAATTTGATAAGAGAACAAAATTTTTGAGTTTTTAACCCAGTCACTCTTCCCTCTGATTTTTTTTTCCCTGGAGCGCAGAAGGTGTTGGGGCTCTTACAGCTGAGACAGATAGCAATACATTTATTAGTTTCAGCAAATTCCCTTACTGGTCCAGATGAAATCATTTTGATCCCACCTTGATGGGCATAGCATAAAACCTCAGCTGATCAAAAGCTGAGGAGCTGATGTCTTCCTTTGAGAGTACCTGTGAGTTTTGCCAAGCCTGTAGAGATGCCTTCTGAACTGACCTGTCGACAGCAGTGATCTTGTGCTGAACCCCTCAGTGACCCAGCAGGTGAACTCTGGATGCAAAGCTGATGTCTGACAATGTGGGGGTCTTGCCTGCTGGAAAAAAAGTGCCTCAGAGCACATATTAAATAGGGAGCTATCTTGCACACAACTGGTTTCTGCCTTCCCAAACCCCTCCTATGCCTGTTGCTACTGGGGAGGGTGCCTCTGGCTGCTCTGGCGGGCAGGGATCCTCTGCCTTGCCAGGAGATTAGAAGTCCAGTGAAAATGTTTCTCAAAGAGCCATATGGTGATAGGGATGAAGGCAGAAAAGAGAAGCTATGAGTGCTCAAGGGACGGATGGAAAGGAAAGGTCCCCCAGAGGGACAGATAGGAGATCTGGAGAAGGAAAGCATTCCCATGGACCAACAGCCCAGCCTCATCCACAACCCAAGGAACAGTGTCTTTCCCCATGATTTAAATCAGCAAAACACCAGTGAACAAAAACATCAATGTGGCCTCCATGACCAGGGTGTCTCTGGGCATCTCTGATGCAGGGGGCATATGCAGCTCTTGATCATATCACACCATCACTTTCCTGCCTGGTCTATTCTCCTGACTGCCATAAATCTCAGCAGAACTAGGGCTTTTGATAGCCCCTTAGAAGAGGTTCATGGATCGGTGCTTGCCATGCACCACTGATCCTGAGCGGCTCCCTGCATGTGTTACTGCTCTCACTTTCTAACGAAAGATGCAAACAATGAGGTGCCCAACAGTCTCTCTCTCCAGCCACAGAAGACTCCTCCAACCCCAGCTGCTGGCAGCACCAGCCCGGCTCGTTCTTGTGCCAGGTCCTGAAATGACGCATAGGTGATCCTGGTCCTTTTGAATTTCAGATTTTCTTCAGTTCTGCATTTGAATTGCCAAGGGCAAGCCTGTCCTGAATCGGCTTTGCATTTCTAAGATCTCATCAAAGATCTCATAAAATATTTTCTTTTCACTTGTTAATTTGGTGAACTGGTTTTCAATCTGTATCACAGAGTTCAAAGTGCTTTGGTCTTACTGCACTTCGTGACTACTGGACGTACCAAACATAGTAGTACTCAGTGACCATCACAGTGCCTATTGTGCTCAAAATACATAGGGCAAAACAGCCTGAAATGAAGCAACCTCTCCAAAATTCTTCTAAAATGTTGATTATAAAGAAAATATAACCACCTAAAAGTCAGATTAAAGGTACTTTCATACAGATGGGACTTAAACAAGTCTGTCATTTATACTCAGGAAAAACGTTTTTTGGTATTTAGATCAAATCTTCACTTCTGAGTACTAGGAATTTTTTAAGACATCTAACAGAAGTCTCATCTTATCCTGATCAAATAAAATACATAAATGTTAAATCAGTCTTAAAGTGTTTATAATTCATAAGAAATAATTTGACTTTGATTACTCCCTCTTTATTAATTATGTTTAGTTATTAGTTAGTGTCCTAGATAGCTGTTTTAATTATGTTTGCCAACCATATTTCCATACCCAGAACATATTAGTACTGAGTGTATCTAACACATACACATGTGTAAAGGAGTAGTGAGAATCTATTTCAATTAAATCTCCATGTTTGTGTTTAGTTACCCTTATGACATTTAAAACCTTTATTAGAGCTTATTTGGCATGTGGCTGGCTTTAAAAAGTCTTAGCTCATGTTTTCATGTGGGGTTTGCAAGATGTAACAGGTTTTTTTTTCCTGTTAAGGCAATCCTATGGGATGTAAAACATAGGAATGAAAATTGTCTAAGATCCCTGAAACTCATTTCTTGAAAAGTGTATGTTTAGAAAAGAAGCAAAGGACCTTGTACAAGCTCCAGTTTTCTTACTAGCTCCTGCTCCTATTCAGTGTCCCCAAGAAAAGCACATGAAGGGCAGTGAACAAATATTATAAATGCTTTTCAAGCAAAAATGTCTGTGTTGCATCAGTAGGCAACCATAACACCTTCAAAGAATAGTGACAATGATGTGGTAACTAATGCTCCACAGAGTATTCCTGAAAAGTTCCTAATCTCTTCATTTCTTCTTATAAGCTATCAGCATTCAGCTGAGACTACTTACAGTGGTCACAGCCATTCCATTCTGCATGTATCTGTGCTGCTGTTTGGACCTTGTCTGTAGTCTGCTTATTCATAACAACTGAATACTACAAATGTCAATAAAATCACTTAATTATAACTTTTATTTTCTTCAAGCACAGCTTAAACACAATATTTAACTAGACTTCGTTACAGAAAAAGTTGAAATCACGTCATTGTTATAATGTCATTGTCAAAATCACATCACTGTAAATTTGTTATAAAGAAGAAAAGGCTGAAGCAGGTGCTAGTTTCTGTGGAGGACTCATTTTCTTTTATGAGTGAGTCAACACTAAGTGTCTGGTACAATAATTCTGTACATATAAAGCACTTGTTCTGGAGGAAGGAGAACTAATATTTTTCACATGATGAAAAAACTTTTTAAAAGAGACCATGCTTTAAGTACAAAATGTGGTACCTAAACAATCAGAAATGGTGCTATCATATGTGCTTTTTGTTCTTTTTTGTTCTGGTATTTCAGCTCCAGTAATTAATATGTCTCCTGGAGTTAAAATAAAATGTGCATAATTACCGTTTGCAATTTTTATTCTGGTGTGTGATTTTTGTGCTCAAAAGCTAAGACTTGCTTTATTTTTTATTGAATATTTTTGTAGGTGAAAGTTTTTCTGGATATATAAATACCTTTTCTATTCAAATGGTTTTTCTATTCTATTTGCAACTCTTCAATACAAATGACAAGTAACTAGTTCTAGTTACTAGTTCTAGGCAAGTTTGGTATATTTGGTTTAATTATCCTTCAGATTTAGAATGTATTATTGCAAGTTATACAGTGTTAATGCTTAGGTTCATTATATTGATTTTAAAAATATACCACATCCCTAGGCCCTAAGGCCTAATCAGAGACACACATCTTCACCACCGACTTCCCAGAAACGCTAGTACTGATCTTTTTATGCGAAACCAGGTGGAAATTCCTATCACTTGAAAAGTAACTTGAAAAATGTAAATGGCCAATGTACAAGGAGTCATTCTCAATGCATATGGTAGGGAAGGAGACCTCTTTTAATAAATCCTATAGTATAACTTCAGGCACATAGCTATGAGCCATTAAGTAGAAACTAAAAAGTTTGTAGCCTTATCTGATGACTCTCCACTGATGAGTGAAGAGTATATTACAGTGGATGGAGAAGGTCCAGTTCATGTCCCTCTTCCCCTAGCAACAGCATTCATCCTCATGTTGTTTTCTGTTCACTAGCACAAGTTCACTAGTTCTACTAGGTACCAAGATGACCAACAAGCCAGTAGAGCTTGTTTGCCTTTCTATGAAGCAGTAAGCTGTATTTAGTGTGCTACAGGGGAAAGGAGGAATTTTAAACATTAGTATAATTGGATCAACAGAAATGTTGCAGCGAAGTCTTAGTTTGTCTATGAGAAGCTTGGATATTTCTCAGTTGATCCTAGGATATAATGCAATTTAAATATTTTGCAAGTCTCCTCAGATCATGTGGAAAATGCATACAATTAGTTTTTAGGTGTCTGAAAGAAGCATGTGATTAATAGTTGGCAATTATTTCCTTCAGCTGTAAGATATACTTTCAAGAACCCTTAATCCTTATTAATTGTTAGTTGGAATACAGATGCTTAATAGATGCCAAATACTGGATCTATTCCATTTTCTTCACAGTGTAGAATAATATGTTGCAAATAATGAAGACAGAATGTAAACCTGTTTCAGACTCTTTGCAATATTGGGCCCAGAAATTACTGGGAAAGTGTGAGAGCCCAAGGTTTTGGAAGACAGTTTGAGTCACACTAGATACTGAGGAAAGGCAAGCACTACTGAAAGAGTGTTGTCATAGGAAAAAATGAATTTGGACATGATGACTAGACATTGGTCATGGGATATTATGTGACTTTTCAGTTAAGCATAGTTGAATAAAGTTTGTGCTGGATGACTGAGTCCTGCTAGATCCCTGTTCTAGACAATCAAAGCACCAGAACAACAGGTGATGAAGTTGGTGAAGGACTAACGATTGGAAACTCTATGACTTGAAATCACTTGTTTTTTTATGTCAGAAAATGAGCACTGTGCATTGTGGGGATGTGTCCATGTTGCAGAAACTACTCTGACTACAACGAGTTCTTGTGGCAGGTGGATGTTTAGCTAGAAACAGTGAATGAAAAGCAAGTGGTCAGAATGTATCCTTACCAGGCATGAAGAATTGTGCTATATATGCTCAGTGGATAAAACGAGTGCCTCGCACAACAGGAAGGTTCATGAAGCACTGAATATATTTTAGAAAATGAAGGTAACTAGTCTGATGAAAGAACTGACACTGATATTTTTACTCATTTCTTCCTGTCAGGCTTTCTTTCCTGTAAGGCAAAGACATATGTTTTGTGACATGAAGACAATGCAGAAACAACTGCTTGAGCTCAGGGACATCTTGAAACAGCAGCTTTGATCAATTTATTTCTCTCTCCACTTGAATGGGTGTTGAGCCAGAAGCACAGGAAGACCATCACTGCTGCCAATATTAGCAATATCTAAAGTACTTCCTTCCAGGCCAAGGTCACAGAAACATAGAATCACAGAATGGTTGAGATTGGAAGGGACCTCTAGAGATTATCTAGTCCAACTCTGCTGCTCAAAAGACCAGATTAAAAAAGACATTTGAAACACTTGAAGATGTGAAATAAGATTTTCTTATTTATTTTGAAACTGGAAAGTAGAAGAACCTTTCTTTTTTGACAGAGGATAGAGACAAAGATCAGCTGTGAATTTTGAAAAACTGTGTTTGACAACCTGGCAACATTGCTAACCATTTTACTGTCACTTGCAATACTTCTAAGAAAATGAGAGAAGCCTTCATATCCACAGGACAGGTCCTGTTGGGGCATATAGGTAGTTTTTTCTCCTGGAGAAGGATTCAGCTTTCAAAGTTTTAAACCTAAAATATTAATTCTAATCCTGAAAGCAATGAGACAACAAGTCATAACTATTCCAGTACATCCAAATTTTCCTGTTAGGCTGTTTTCTGGACCTTTCTTTATTTTCATTGCTCTTCCCAGGATTTTTTTTTTTTTCTAGAAGACTTCTGGTGACTCTTATCTTCTTCGAATTTCATTGGTCAGCGCTCAACTTCTTTGCTACACTTCAGCAGAGGTCAAAGTTGAATGGAGCAGGATTACTTCAATTGACTTATTGCCTATGCCAGTTTATTAATCACTGTGCAGGCTTTGCCTTTACATGATCGTTTTGAATCCTGTTCAAGCTGTGATTCACAACTTTAAATCTACTTCTGAAGTGCTCCTACATAAAACCTTTGAACTCTGTCCTGTATTTGAGCAGTTAATTCTTCTTGTCTGAGTTCACAATCTTACATTTACTCTGATTAAACAGTAGCTTTCTTTCTTTTTTCCAGAGTACTTTCTTGTGCATCAGGATCCCACTGAACTCTTACCCTGCTTCCCAGTGTACTAGCAAACCCCATCAGTTTACTGGCGTCTTCAAGTGCATTAGGTATATTTTCTATGCAATCCTCTAGGTCATTAAAGAAAATACCTGACAGTACCAATCCCTTAGGACTCTACCCTTAGGGCATTATCCAACCCTTTTGTGAGATGTACCCAAACCACTGTTAATGACCTCCTAAATACAGTTTTCCAACGAGTTTTGCAATCATCATATTTTAATCAAAATATTATTTAGTTTGCTCGTGAGAACTGAAAGTGACATAGCGTCAAAAAGTTTATAAAAGTCAAGGTATATGACATGTACTCTTTCTCTGTTATACTGGGTAGAAAGAAACTTATTTTGTTTGATACAATTTGTTTTATGAAATTACCTCTGACTTTTACTATCCTCCATGTTTTTTTCTTAGATCCATGAAAGAACTTTGCATGATAATTTGTAGTAGGATAAATTGTCATGGTGCTTTTGTTCCACTGGTTGGAACAATTAGGAGCAACCAAATTCTATATCATTATTTCTAGTGAACGGTAACTGACAAGCTTGCACATAATCACTTCTAGCAGTGGTGGCAACAGGACCAAAGTTTTACCTGTTTAGATTGTGTACCTTAAAACTGTTACCAGCAAAGCAAAACAACTTGGTTAGCTGTATGAAAATATCTACAGATATGTCTGTGTTAGCTAATCTTTTACTGTACATGTAAATATAATACTGTGACAAAGAATGAACAATCCATGTCTAAAACTTCATTCTGTTTTGTTTAAACTATAGCACTAGAAATAATTTGTTGTATTGCCACAAATGGGCTTTAGACCAAACCCCCTTAACTGAACATAAAACCTCAGACTTTGAGAATTACTCAGGGTTCTACAGCCTTGTACTTTATCTGAGTATGTCAGCCTTCCTCTTTGGAGATTCATAGCTATTACTATTCCAATAACAAACAGAAATTCAAGCAATTGATAGAAGTATACAGCAACAACTTCTATAATTGGATTGTCAATGAATATAACCTATTTCTGCTACTAGCTATTTTCTGAACCAGCATAATGAATATGGGTTGTAAACCTCTAAGATTGGGTTATGGAGATCTTTTTCCCAGGCGACCATCACAGAATCATAGAATAATAGAATCATTAAGGTTTGAAGGGCCCTTTAGAGATCATCTAGTCCAACCCCCCTGCACACGCAGGGTCACCTAGAGCACGTGGCACAGGACTGCGTCCAAGCGGGTTTTGAAGATCTCCAGAGAAGGAGACTCTACAACCTCTCTGGGCAGCCTGTTCCAGTGCTCTGTCACCCTCACTGTCAAGAATTTTTTCCTTAAGTTCCTGTGGAACTTTTGATGCTTCAGTTTGTGGCGTTTCCTCTTGTCCTATTGCTGGCCACCACTGAAAAGAGGCCAGCATCATCCTCCTCACTGCCTCCCTTAAGGTACTTATAGACACTGATCAGGTCTCCTCTCAGCCTTCTCTTCTCCAGGCTGAACAGGCCCAGTTCTCTCATAGGGCAGATGTTCCAGGCCCCTGATCATCCTTGTAGCTCTGCACTGGACTCTCTCCAACAGCTCCACATCCCTTTTGTGCTATGGAGCCCAGAACTGGACACAATACTCCAGATGTGGCCTCACCAGGGCTGAGTAGAGGGGGTCGCTCACCACCCTCAACCTGCTGGAGACGCTCTTCTTAATGCTCCCCAGGATCCCATTGGCCTTCTTGGCCATGAGGGCACACTGCTGCCTCATGGTCAACTTGTCATCCACCATGACACCCAGGTCTTTCTCTGCAGAGCTGCTCTCCAGAAGGTCAGTCCCCAGCCTGTACTGGTGTCTGGGGTTATTCCTCCCCAGGTGCAGAACCTTGCACTTGGCCTTGTTGAATTGCATGAGGTTTTTCACCGCCCAGTTCTCCAGTTTGTCCAGGTCCCTCTGGATGGCAGCGCAGCCCTCTGGGGTATCAGCTACTCCTCCCAGTTTGGTATCATCAGCAAACTTGCTGAGGGAGCACTCTGTGCCTTCATCCAGGTCATTGATGAATAAAATGAACAGGACTGGGCTGAGGACTGACCCATGAGGGACACCTCTAACTACCTGCCTCAAAGAAGCAAACTTCATTTTTCATTTCAAACTTCTCATTTCTTTTAACCCACATTTTAAAGAGAAATCACAAAACAGAATAGTTAAAACATGATCTCTCATGATTTTATATATATATATTTTTCTGAATTAACATCCTAATTACAGATTTTAAAAATACTGAAAAAGCAATGAGAGGATTTTTTTTTCGCCTGGATGTATGCCCCATTCACTTCAAAGTAATGAGTGAGTAGGAAAGGAGATGGCAAAAGAAAAAGTCTGCACAAGGATGTAAAATAATGGGATTCTCTCTCTCTCTCTCTCTCTCTCTCTCTATCTCTTTAAACACTATTGAGTTCCAATCTGATCCAAAACATGGTTATTAGATGTGCATAGAAAATATCATGGAAAGTGAGTCTTTATAGTGCTACTTCTTATCTTCCCAATGCATCATCAGCAAACTTACTGTTCTTTTAAAAGGAGTTTTATTTTATTTCTTTTTTTTTTTCTGTGGATTATTACGTGTAAGTAGTTATACTGTAGGGTTTTTCAAAACAGTGTTAAAATTCTTCCTGCCTTTTTTTTGACAGCTGATTTTCTAACTTTACTTTGTGCTGTATGATTTTTTTGAGATATCCCCTACATATATACATATAACTATTTCATGTATAAAATGTGTTGAAGTACATTAGAGAAATATTTTTGAAGTTCAAATTAAATATGATAAGCTATCTCATTCTCCACATGTCTCTCTCTTTCTCACCTATAAAAAAGAATAGGATCATTTTCAATCTCTAATAACATTTGAGAAGTGTATTTTACTATGTCAAGTTATGCCATGGGAGTTGACAGCTAACATCCTAGCTTAACTTTAATGTCTTATGAGATCTATGAGCAACTGTGTCATGGCTTAGTGCAGGCATTTAGTTATTATTCAAGTGTTTCCAAGTGGAGAAAAGAGTATTTCTGTGTTTTTGATGTTACTGATTATGTGTTTTATAATGCTGCTTATTTTGAATTTTACAAAATATTACATTGGAATGTTGATATACAGAAATGAAAACACGTTTTTTTAATATAAATATTATTTCTAAAACATTAGAAAATTGAGAATTTTAGTTCCAAGGAATTTAATATTGTATACAACAGTATGAGACATATGTTGTATAGATGTTCAATGGAAGAACTAAAATTTCAGGGAAAATGCAAGGAAAATGTTACTTTATTTTCATGGTTATTAGATTTGATTTATGGTAGGTCAATATGACTCAAAATAGAAAAAGATATTATATTGTACTGACTTGATAAGACTTGTCACAATAATAGAATATATCAGTTGCTTTTTAGTAATTTCGAAAAGATATTAGGAAGTAGCCTAGTAACAGGAGATAAGATGTACACATATCATTATGGATATGCATTGTCCAACAAAAAGGCCCCTTTCCTAATGCTTTTTCTGTTTCTGCATGTTTGGCAGCTTTTTTTCTTGTTACAAGACCACCTGACAAGATTATTCTCACTGCCACCTTCAAGAATAAACTATATACAGAAGGATATTCTATTAAAATATGAGAATAAGAACATTCTATTAAAAAGAAGAGAATGCTATTTCTGTATAACCTTTATTCCACAGACAGGTCATTTCTGCAGCATATATGGACCTGGCTGTCATTAACATAAAGACCTTTTTATAGCAAATCGACTCTATGAATTACTGCTTTTCTCACTGGCATAGGAGCATAACAATGCCCTTAACCTTGGATTTGCCTTATTAGCATGGCCTTCTGGCCAACCCAAAACTATGGACAAGAATTGTTGTGCATCTGAGAGGCTCAGAGTAAAAGCCAAATATGTTCTCGAACATTCCTTGCCTGTCTCTGTGCGCTCAACTTTCCCATTCAACAGAAGTATCCCCCACGTACCATCCTGAGTACTGGCCTAATGGATGATCATGCAAAGGCTTCAAGTTAGAATCGGTATCGAGCTTGGAAATTCAGTGGCAAATAGTAACACTGGCGAAGTTCTTCCTAACAGCTACCATACCAGAGTATTTACACACTTACAGTTTTATTTTGATAGCTGCCCTGGATTTGTAATATTGCTCTCCATTTCTCTTTGTACTAATAGTTTATTCTATGTACCTGCTCTTCTTGGAGACAACTAAACAATACACCAGTGTCAAATACAATTCAGAGAGAAATAATATTCCACTCACAGGTATAAGAAATCAATCCACTTCGTAAAAATTCCCTAGTACAACCCACAAGAGGAATACTACTTCCTTGCAACTAAGTGTGGCTAGGGAGGTGTGAGAAAAACATTGCTGTTCTACTGCATTTTCAGAACAGATGTATTGGCCTCAATGCTCTCGACTATATTTTGAGACTATGCCGCAGATATTTGATTTAATGCAAGAGTATACAAATAATAACAAAGCAGGAAAATGTAATGTGCAAAAGTTAGTTATTGTCAGGTTTAAAACTGTTCTTGCAACCTCAGTATAGAAATTCTTAACAATTTCCATTATATGTGCAGACATAGGGATACTACTCTGATACAACATTTTGAGTACTGGCTCTTGTTTATACAAGATAGTAAAATGTAAAGAATGCTGTTGATGCAATTTCCAAGATTTTCCTAGATACCACTGGGGGAAAAAAAAAATCTTTCTTATTGTAGATGGCACACTGCTTTCCCATTGACATCTCCAAAAGCTTGAGCTGGTTCTGAGTGGCTCAAGACATGGCTGAAAGACTTCCTCAGATGCACACTTGCAAACATAGGGAGATTTCTGTCTTGTCAGATTGGCTCAGTTGTGTAGATTACTCAGTGAAGGCAGTCCCCAAAAGAAATACAGCCTGGCCCTAACACTTTCTCCTTCCCTGATGCAAATAAGCTTTCAGTGGCTTCACTGGGGATTTTGTGTGCACATAAAAATCTCAAGTTAGACGCAGGAAACAGCACACTTCCTTGCCTGCTCATCTTTCCTCCGCTGGCAGTACTGCCAGCAGCACTTCTACAGAAACACAGGGCACAGATGACTCTTTGTCTGAACGTTTGTCAACATGCGGTTCTTCTTTCGGCGCTGCCATCTGGATCCGTCGGCAGTTCCACACACAGTCGCGCTGTTGGCTCTGGGGCGGCCTCAGGGACTCTCTGTGGCTAAGATGACTTGTCAGATTAGATACCGGTTATGGTTTGACTTGACTTTGATCTCAAGAGCCCTTGCAAAATTTTCTTCTGTGAGAGAAAATGTTTTTGCTATTTTTTCATTTTGAGATATGCACAAAGTAATTTTTGAAAGGAGGCTTGCTGTCTGCATACCGTTATTATGCAGAAATCTGACGGCTGTATTTGGGGGTTAAGTAATGTAGATCTTTGCTTATTCTGTAAGCACCCATTTCCATCCTCTTATTACTATGCGTCAGAGAAAAGGTAGAGAAACCCTTGCGTTACCTTTGCATTGTTTAGAACATTCCAATACTGGCCAGTATCTAGAAATACTAAAATATTACCCTTCTCCTTTTTATTGATGATAAGGAATTTGCATGCCTCCAGTGAGTGTAAAATGTTTTTGATGTCAAAGTCCAGCATTTGTGTTCTTTACATGTCTAATACCATTGGATTTATTTGTATGCAGCAAATTTGGTATTTTCTCCTATATTTCATCTTCAGAGCTACACATGCAATTTTAAGTCTGCATGCTGAAAAAAGAAAAAGGATATCAGGTGGCTAAATAATTGATTAGCATTAGACATATAAAGAATTGAAAGGCTAAATTAGGAGAAAATTGTGGGTTATAAAAACACAGCAAAACAATAGGATTCATTGCATATCATTGGGAGAATTAATATTCACTAGACTTTTTTTCTGTACCTCATGTGCTGGACTCTTACTTATTTAAAAAAAAAAAAAAAGGAGTTTTCTTCCTGTCAGCTCTCCAGGAAAATACAAGAAGTAATAATCCAATAGTTTTTGAGCAAGTATAAGAGAGCAGTTTTTAAACTATTTACATTAACTAAGGCAGAAATTCAGTTCTGTTTGTCATCATAATTCCAAGAGATTTAATGAGTTTATGATAATTTTGACCTGCTTCATTATTCTAATAGCATTGTTTATCTGGATTTTATCCCAATACTGTGGAATCTTCTATGGTTACAAACCAAGGGAACAAGTCTCCTATACCTCTTTGGATTGCATCTCACTTTCTTTTAAATCCCTTTAAGAGAAACAGAAGGAAGGAAAAGGTCTGAGGGTGATAGTGCAAGGCAGGAGGAGGTGAGTGAGGCTGCACAGTGTGCCATAGCCTTCCAAGGCTTTCTGTGTTTCATATGACCCTACAGGTTGAAGAGAAATATCAGAAAAATAATTAAAATCTGTATCTGCAGGCAATTTAAAACATTGGTGGAAAGGAAGGAGCAGTGGGGTCTGCTGAAAAAAAAATATTTTCCTATGATCTCCACAATAAATTTTTAATATGTTTTTCACCTAGATGCAACCCATGGAACTAAAGGAATGGTCATAGCTCCAGCTCAGTGTCTTTTTAGATAAAAAGTCTTGTGGAAGCAAAGACCACACACATTTAAAATAAAAGGTAGTCCCTCGCAAAGGGTGCCAGTGCGTGCTATTTGTTCAGGTCAGACAGTGCAGATTAAATAAGCAAGGAAACAAACAACCAAAAAGACGCCATAGGTGCAGAGGTTACTTTTATATATATATATATATATATATATATATATATATATATGTATATGTATATGTATATGTATATATTTATATATACCTGAATTTAATGCAATCTTGCTTCAGACTCTCAGGACCTCTGATTTCTCTTCCTGTCTGACTTTCATGTTTCCTGCTAGCCTCATCCTTCAGTTGGTTCTATTTTCTCTTCCTCCTATCAATGCAGAGTGACCTGCATTCATATAGTGCAGAGTGACCTCTTGGCTCACATTCCCCAGTGCCAAGGGTCTAATCTGTGCTGATAGCACCTGGCAAGTGGTTACGCACACACACCCCTACGTTTGGTCTTTACACATACATATAACCAAGGTGTAACATGTGACATAACATTCAGCCCACTGCAATTTTTAAGATCCACTGTTTATATTTAAAGTATCTTGTACTGCTGAATTAAGCCGTTTCGATAAGCCTCTGTTATCAGAAGTACTTTGTACCACTGAGTTTAATGAAAAAAAAAAAAGGGGGACAAAATCTTTCCAGACATTTGTACTGAAAATGGATAATACTAATTTCTCACACTAAAGCAATCTAATTATTTCTACAGGGACCCTCATTTAGAGGAGTAATTTGCAAGTCATGTGGGAACATTTGATCTCTTTGTGCGAAGGAGGGTAGGGCTGTGCTAATTTCAAGCAGAGACAACCACATAATTAATTGACCCAGCAGGCAAATGGAGTTCATCGAACAAGGGTGCCCAGAGCTGCTAGTGCCAGGGAGTGACCTCTCACATCCAATTTTACACTGTGATAACTAACGGGTCAGCTCGGAATCTCTTTGCAATTAAATATTTGTTCGCCAGATTTAAAGGGAAAGCACAGCTACTGCTTCCCACATTCACTTCTGCTTTATTCACCCCCAAATTACAAGTACCTGACACAGCACGGGGCAGACAGTGTGCAGGGTGGTCGTCTGTGTTCCTCTGCCCATGTGTACATCCTTCACAAGGGCATCCTAGGAGCTGGAAGCCTGGAGGCTTAATATGTTCCAATATTCCAAGGTCTGGAAATATTACTATCTGGAATAATATCTGAATAAAGATGTTTCAGTGCTTCTGTTTTCAAAATGTGGCTATGTGGTTAGAGGTAGCAATGTTTTCTCTCCTCAAAAATGTTGTTTTTATCCTTTTAGGCTCTGCTTCTTCAGAAGGTTTATTCGCGAAGGATGGTTGCATTTTTTTCACTTCATTTCTTCAAGAATCATGTCACATTTTCTTCCCATGTGCTGTACCCTACTGAGAAGTAAATCCGCAGAAATAATTCTGATCCTATCCTATTTTATCCAAAAAAGTCACCATTTATTAGGTGTAGTGATCATTTTGAAAGGAACCGTAAATAAGAATAGAGCTGCTTCCCGCTACCACAGTTCACATCTGTTTCCAAATCTTGACAAAACAGGAGGACACTTTTTGTCCTGATCTTTCTCTCCCATGCTCTATTTCCAAAACCATATATCAAATTCAGCCTTGGACTGTTTGCACTTAGCCTATAGTTGTTACAATAAATCACCTCAAATTTTCACCTCAGCTTGTGTTTTTGCTTCACCTCCTTCAAAACAGTTGGTTTCTGGCTGGCTTAACTAGAGTGCAGACTCGGTGCTATGATGTTACTCCCATTTAGGACAGTCTTTAAGTGCAAGCAGTTTTGCAGGTTCAGAGCAGTGCTCATTGAGCAAGGAAAGAGCGCTCCTTCTCAGAGAAATGAGGATCTTTCTTACACAAGTAGATGTTAGAGTTCTTTCACATGTAATGTAGTAAGCAGGTAAAGAACAACATAATAGACATTATGTAGAGAAATCCTGAATAAAAATACAGTACAAATGTACTGCAGCTGAAATCCATTAATGACAAATAAGCAAAGAAGTATGTCTTTTATTTTAGCAATCTAAATCTTACCTTAAAGATCACTAATATGTTGCCAGTCTATTAAGGCAGAAAACTTTTCTAGGTTATCTAGAGTTCAAAGGTTAAGTTTCAAAGAAGGTCTCAAAAAACTGCAAGAGAATATTGCCTCAGGGCTCTTCTTTTATTAACACTAATATCAAAATTCCTTCTTAATAAGGAAAGCGCATATTGTTTCTTTTACCGTTTATTGTTGAAACCAGTTTTGCCTTACTAACAGAAAGTCTCAGATGAGCTCTCCCTCTGACAATTTCTATTTTGTATTTTATTACATAATGTCTATGGCTCTCTTACCTGAACACTTCTAAAACCTATACTTGTATTAGATAAGACTGCATCCAGTATTATCTCATGCCATCTAATGTGCTAAAATTTTACAGTTGTGATTCTGAAGGCCCTATTCCACCAAGCCTCTGCCTCAAACCCTAGTCCTCTATGCAATGGCTACAAGGTGTCAGGGAGGAGAAAAAAAAAAGTGTTTCCACTGCAAGACAGGACACTGAGGACCTTAGTGCTGGAAGACACTACAGATGAAACAGGTACTCTGCTTTCTCTTTGTTGTACACTTTGATATAGGTTGCTTTGCCTTTTTTGTTTTTTAATTTCCCCTGTCTGCAAGTCTATCTCTTTCTGCAGGGAACTTGAGCAAAAAATACTATTGTAAGATTTTGTGAATGTTGTAACATTTTCAGAGTAACACATCTGCTCTTTCGACATATTTTTATATCCATATTTTAACAAGGCCACTTCACAGTCAGCAGTGCTGGAGGGCGAATAGGAGCTCTTTCTGACACTGAAAACTTCTGAAAATCAGGGCATTTCCGCAGATGACTGGGGAGACTTGCGAGTCGTACAATATAATACAGAGCGTATGTCTGTATTAATAGATTAAATCATGCCAGGGGATGTGAAACTGTCCAATATCATTCTCTCAAACAAACCCCAAATGTAGTTTCAGAGTTAGCATAGGCCAGAGAGATTCCCAGTAGACAGTAAAATGTAGCCAAAATCTTCTTCTAGTGAGTGACTTCAATAACATGGACATGGGCCACTCTTTACAATCTGATTTTAGTGTCCTTTATCTACTGCAATAGCCATCATCTGGAAGTCTTCCCCTCGGCTTGAACAATCTTTGACTTTGTGATATGCTACCTAACTGCAAGAATTTGGGAAGGCCTTTGAGACCTTCTGACAGATGGAGCAACAGCCCTTCACTCTCTCTCTTCTCCGGACTGGTGACAGGCCTCATCCATTCTACAGAGATGCTCCTGCTCTGCTCTGGCAAATGGAAGGCGGGTCTGAGTCCAGTTATCCATATCACTCGTTTTGCTTACACAGAAGCTCTTGATGAGGCCAGATCAAATCACACCAAATCCTGGAAGAAGAAAATTCAAGCATGCTCATGACAGCAAGCCCAAGCTGCTAGTTATGCAGTCAGAATAGATCAAGCATCAGTAATGCTCAGCACTACAGAGCAGTTAACCATTTAAGCACTTTCTAAGCACTGTGGCTCCAAATATAACCAAATCTGATACCGTCAGTGGGAGTTCATATTTTTAAAACACTTATCTTTGAGAAATATCCATGAAGTCTTCACTTCTACTCCACAATAACTGATCCTCTTGCCTCATGCACATGCATGTACACTTTCACACAGAAGAGGAAAGATAAGAATGTTGTAGGCAAATTTAATGGGAAGATCCAAGTATCTAACCATGGCACAGCTAGTGGACTTCTATTTCCTCTGTAGGTCTAAAAACAGAGGGGAGAGGGAAGAGGAAAGGGATTAATAGGATCTGACAAGGGCATAGGGAAGGGCCTCCATCCTCTTCATGTCTTTAGGGTTTTCTTCTACCAAAGAGTATCACTCAGATAACAACATCAGCAGAAATGGATAAGGGTTTTAACATCCTTTTGGTTAAAAACTGCAGAACCTGAAAGGAAAAGATACATCAATGGCCATTAGCGTTCTCCTTTCTGATCTCACCTTTGGGGTCCCTTGAAGATGTTCATGCCATAGTTATTATCGACTGTCTCACACGCCTGGAAAGATGAGGTTTTGGTGAGATACAGCATCCAAGTAAGAATGACAGATTGCAGGGACAAGCTGGTTTCAGTAGCTTGGGAGATAGTGAAATGAAATCTCTTCAGAAAATAGAGTGCACAAAACAGTTCTGGTAAAAGCTGCCAGTGTCACAGAATGACCTCGCACATCTGATTCCCTAACAGCAAATACACAAGGGGCTGCACAGCGTCTTGTAGGTGCTAGGTTGCTTTCCTTGCATGATCAAATATAAGGGCTGAAGCAGTGACTGAGACAGATAATTGCACATGATAGTGACACTCCTATCCACTTACTCTGTCCAGATAATCTTATGAAAAAGAGATAATCAGGAGGAAACAGGACAGTATAAATGAAGATAATAATGACACAGACTTCCACTGGAAAGTGTTTTCAGATCAAAAAGGACTGTATGAAAGCTAAGCATAGAAATATTAGTAACATTATTTGTCATACTAATGAGTTATGGTTTTTGAATGAGGAAATTCAGACTGCTTGCAACTTTTAAAAGAGGAAAAGCCCTCTTGAAGGAACAAATTACCCCTTCCTTCAGAAGCAGCTTATAAGTTTGCCTAAAACATATTCTTCAGCATTGCATTAACTCAATTGCTTTTTACATTTTCTACTCTCATTCTAAAGTCATCTTTGAAAGTAAGTGACATCATAGCTATACCAGCTGGAGCACAGCACAAACACGGTGTCCTGGAGCAGGAGTGCCAGACTTCAGGGCAGCTTTAATTAATAAATGGTTTGCCTTGCCAGGCACAAACCAGTTGGGTATTGACCCGCTGAAGAAAATGGAGCTCTTCCGTGAGTAATATAGTACTAATTAAAGCAGTGTAAGTATGTGTTGTGAAATTGCATAGCAGGGAGCCATTGGAAGTAGGAAGGTTGTTGGGATTTTGTTTCTTTGTTTACTGCTTCTCCCTTTATTTCTTTACTGTGCGCTTTTCAGTCTGAACCCGTCAGGATAGCTAGGAGGGAGCTATACTGTTGCAGCAGTGAAGACTCCCTCACGGCCCTCCTGTATGTGGTACATGCACTTTCCATAGCCTCTCCCTTTGAGTAATGTGCCAGCCCATAGCACTGCTGAAGCAAAAAAGATTAAAGGGGGTTACAGACAATTTTTGGAGGTATGTTGACCCTTGTGTGTACTGCAGAGTGCAATCTGTTAGTAAAAAGTTTATTTACAATGATCCTATGCCGGCCTCTGTTAAAGTGAGAATCGGTATTTTGTTCCATCCTCTGCATGGTCACTGGTTCCTCTACATGGGAAAATCTAGCAGTGATCTTTCTGCAATGTGATACTTGTCACATGTGATTTCTCCCTCTTGTGCACATGCACAAACAATTCTTTCTCTGTTGTTAAAATCCCTGTTGGAATCGCTAGTGCTTCTGCCTTGGAATAAGTATGCAATATCTTTAGGTGTAAACAGGTCTGATTAGGATTGGACAGTGCCTAATAGCTGGATGTTCAGCTTGATGACAGGCAGGTAGGGGGACTTCAACTTGATGACAGAGCAATTCAAGGGAGGCAGGGGTCCTTTAACCATTACAAATTGCAAATCATCTGCATGACAGATTTGGTTTCAAGCCTACAGAGCACTGCCAGATAGTTCTTGTGGCTCTTTCAGGTCAGAAAGTCCAAGGTCCAAATCACAGCACCAAAATACCAATACTGAGAAATTCCTTATAGTCTGCATTTTCTGCTTTATTTATTTATTTGCTTTATTTGCTTATTTATTTGCTTATTTATTTATCTGCTTTATTTATTTATTTATTTCACAGAGCTAACTGAACCAGCCCTGCTGTCTTTAAAACTTTAAGCTTCCTACAAATGATGCACACACTAAAGCTTTTACCTTGGCTTGTTGTGTACAAACTTCTGCCAAGATAGTGTTTGTCTTCGTCTTCCACTACAGCAGAAGACACCAAAGTTCACAACACTCCAATATGCTAGTGGTTTGAACGGACTCCATTCTTCAGCTCTGTCCTGAGATAATGATATTTTAGAGCTTACCTATTCCAGAAGACACAGTACTAAAAGTAAATTAATGTAAACACTGGAAAACATCTTCAATACAACATATGTTGTACAAATTAGCATCAGAAGATGTAGATGATAATAATAGTAATAATCTGTATGTAACTGTAAAGTGATCCTTGTCCATTTTTACTCATAACTAAAGTATTCTTTGGGATCTGATCAGTTTTCTTTCCTGATTTTAGATCCTTCCAGTCTGAGGCTTCTCATATTTTGCCCTTCATCCCACCTATAGTCTGCTTTGTTTGTGTGACAAAGCAACTCATTCACAGATTCCATTTAAACCAGATAAAATGTCACTTTTCTTTCAACACAAACATAATTTCTTGGTTCAAAAAGAACCTACTACTTTCTTAGGTCCTCATTTCATATTTGCACTAGATTACTTTGTAAATAATAAATAGATTAGATAACTAAATACAGATTTATCCCCCAAATAAAACAAAATTTCCCGTTTAATTAGAATTAACATAGAAGGGCTTGAAAATATCACACTAAAACTATAAATTATTCTTAAAAGTTAAATGAGGAGTTCTACAACTGCTTCCCATGCATGTGTGTTTACTTGGGCAACGCAACCCAAATCAAAACATAAGTCAAACATTAGGGACAGGATTCATCCAACCAGCTGTAACCTGCTGCAACATACACATCTACATATACGCGATTTGATTACCCTCAGGTACTTCTGGATCTGTTGTAGACAACTACTTACATGTCATTTACAAGTGCTTCCTTGACTAGTGACTCTAAGTCCTTATGTTTGCAGCCTCTAATATCCAGGTTACACACTTAAAATGATGGCATATTGTGGTAATTAAATTGGAATCATCATCAAGGGTGCATTTGCTTCCACAGTTGCAGCAATTGAATTACATTTTTGCCATAAAATTGGTCTCTGTTAAATGAAATGAGTTTTTTCCTGCTTCAAGGTGCTACAAATTTCCGTAGTCTATTTGCTGTGTGCACAAATGAAAAAATACTAAAACAAGTACTTTAACAGCTAGACCCACAAACTCGTCTTGGATGTCAAAAGCTCTCCTGGTTTCTTTCCAGATTATGTATCAGCAACTCTGCAACTCCTCAGATGGTCAATGGCATTACAAAGCGAAGGGCAATGGGAAGCTAACAGTTACACAGATAGAATAACACAAAATTTGATCTATAGAGGATGCATAAGATGAAGAGCACATTACTCAGAGTGAGGCTCCTCAACTAAAAAAAGCAAGGCAAGATTTACATGAAGCATTTGTAACATGTTCATCACCTGTCATTTTATCATTATAGTATTTTTAACACAAATATTTTTATTGATACATATAGTTAAAAGGAAATAATTTAAGGTTTTTTTTCCATATAAAGTTATGAAATATAGCATGAAATTTTCAGATTTATTACCAAAGAAATATAGGCATGGCATTTGCCTAACACTTACCCATTGTTGAGTCACAGGCATGTACTGAATCTCTGTTGGTACCAACGGAGGGCATAAATCTTGCAATTAGAGCTTAGCGCAAAAACTGCTAACTGCAATACCTAATTTTAAGACAAAAAAAAATGCCACTCAGACAAGTTTTTATCAACTGGACATTAAGAACAAAGAAGCATAAATCAATAGTAACAGTAAATTCACAATTGTCGTTCCAAGGATTCACTTTGTTGTCATGCAGTCTGCTCTCATGCCCTGTATCTCAGGTGTCCTAGTTTTAGTATGAATATGTTGAAAACACATTGTTGAGAAGAAGCAGTTTATTAGAAGACCAGCATAGCAATTTCTACTTGAGATCTATTTCCATTAAAATCATGAAATGGATCTATAATGGGAGAAGGAATTAGGGGTTTCACTTCCAAACTTCAGTTACAGCCTGAACTGAAATGCTACTATAGATGCCCACAATAAGTGCTATGCATAAAGTCATAACTGGCCTCCTCAAATCCCTATGCAATCAGCAGAGGAAGATAGAAATTAAATGTGGTTCTGAGTTTTGGTCCTTCTACCCACCATGAGGTCTCCTCTCCAGGGAGCAGTGAGCACTTACTGCATAGTAGCCATACCACAAGTGCGTATAGGAATACTAGGCACTTAAAATAACTGGTGCTTAATTGTGTAGCTGGATGCACCTAGTTTTTAAGAAAGGATTTTGTAAAACTGCATGCACCATGAAGGGGCACAGCATGTCTCAGTGCCTTTCTGCTTCACAAGGAGTTGGTGCCATATCCACTGCACTGTTTGTCACAGTAGCCCAGTTCTCAGCATGACCATGCTCTCCTTTGGCCAGTCTCTAAGGCATTAGAGAGTTATTATATTCAAAGATTGCACTGGCAAAGGAGATCAAGATGCCTTATGTTTTTGACTTATGCACCCAGAAAAGGATACCCAATGTTGGAACCAAGATCTAAGACTGTCGAAAATCATTGTCCTTCAAGAACAGATTTTTCAAAATAAATGCCCTGTTTCATGATAATTCCTGATAAAATTTCAAATAAGAAATCTTGTAACTAAGCTTTGCTCATTTTATTTAGTGTTGCATTTTAACATACATTAACAGCCATTTACTTATGCTTTAGTATTATATATTTTGATTTTGATCTTGTTGAGACATGGAAAGTTCATCTTTCTGAACTTAGATTTCTTTGGGCTCTGTGGAAAAAAAACAAAACTTCAACTTTTGCTTCAATCTACATAGCAAATATTGTTTGAAATAACTATCTTTTAATCCCAGCTCTAGCTTATAATCCTCAATGCATCAATTTCTTACACACAAAATATGAAAAACAATACTTTGTTATGACTAGCTATGGAGACACTTTACAGAGTGTGCTGAATTTTTATTCTACCTGCCTCTCCCCTTTATTTCTTTCTATGTACTTTATATGACTTTGAGCTTATCCTGCAGCCTTTGAAGACAACAGTAAAAGATCAGTGGGAGCAGAACTAAGGCCTAAAGCTCTCTGTACCAGAAATGACAGCACATGAGCTGATTGATTCATCTGCAAACTACCCTTTGGCTTCAAGGACACTCCATTTAGAGACAACATTCCTCCTGTGTGCTATCAGTGGCAGGATCATGGCCATAGGCTTTCTGCAAGTGCTTTGGGCAGGGAAATGTCTCCCCACATTTGTATGAAAAGTGACATTAAAAACCAAGTATGTTGTGGCAATGAAGTAATAATAATGCTGAATTTTAACCAGAGTGCACATTTTGCATCCTTCCACCTCCAAATGCTGTGCACATTTTCAAATGCATTATGCGCAGCCAAGTTCAGGCCTTTAAAATCTGCCCTTGAGAAATATCTGCTAATGGTATACTTTATCTCAGTGAAAATTGCTTACAAAAAAATACTTCATAAGATTGTTGTGTTCTTTATCATCTTCAGATCCCCAGATGCAATTAATTGTAACGCACTCTGCTTATTGCATTGGCTTATTCATTCTACGGTTTTTCAGTATTACTTAGATTGATTTAAGAGTGCTGATGGATGCCCTGACATGGTTACTTATACCACCAGCTTAATAATTAACTATTTATTTTTAAATGGAAATAAGTAGTTTTCTTCAAAATTGAAGAATTTCTCTGGAATACAGGTCGCCTGTACCATCAAGTTCTGCCAGTAGCTTATGCACTTACCACATTGTTTTTTTGCTCACTGTATAGATAGCTTTAAAGCAAACAATTATTAAAAAGATAAATAAAAATGTCTTTCATGCCTGACCTGAACCCACACAGATTTTCAGATCATGAGTAAGAGAAGAAACAGGATTTGGAACATGCAATCAAATATTCGGATGCTAAGATGCATCACGGTCCTTTCACTTGGCTTACCCTGCAAAACAACTGTTCCTCAATCTCCCTCTAGTAAAATCTTTAGCTAATAACCCTTCAGTAAATTAGAAAGTATGGTCTCCGAAGGCAATCATTCCCTTAACAAAGGAGGCTAAGACGTTTGCCTTAGGGGACCCATAAATGCTGCTATAATTATCTAATCTAAAAATTGTTATTGCTGTCTATAAAGGTATTATTATATAAACAGATCAAAATGCCTAGTAGATTTTAATATATTTGAAGAGCAAGTAATAGATGACACTTTTTTGCATGACACACAAGTATAAAATATATTGTCCAATCTAAACATAAAGCGACATTGAAAATAACATTAAAAATGAAAACATCTATCTCCAGTGTGTTTTATGAATGCTGTGATACAAAGTATATTAGTCGATCTGCTGGGGACTGGAATTGGTTTTGAATCACTTTCCCTCAAGCTGAAAAGGTGTACTACATCACTCTCACTCGGTAGATTTTAAAATGATAAGTGATTGTCTAGATCAGGGGCATTATAGTTAGTATTCAATTTTAAATCTTTTAATCACCATGACAATACTTATGTCTGAAAACTCCCCTTCAGTTTGAGGCAGGAGCTCTTTGGAATAAGTTGTATTCAGTTTAGTAAGGGCAGCAGAACCAAGTGTTGAAATATTTTTTCTTTTCTTACAAGAACTGTTGCTCCATGTCTTTTTTGCTTTGTTTTTTTGTTTTGTTTTGTTTTGTTTTGTTGTTGTTGTTTTGATTGGTTTGTTTTTGCTAAAAATTATAGGTTGTCTTTTAGCCAGAGGAATCTCCACTGAGCAGGAATCCAGATTTACATGCTCTGAATTGCTCCCTGGAGGAAACTGCTTCTTTCCATCAGCTACACTGGTCAGGGTTTGCAAAATTAAAGTAGTCTTTTAATTGAGCTCATAAGAAGCTTGACTTTCTAATTATTTTTCTCTGATTCAGTTTTGCCAAGTAGATCTTCAGGGATACATTCTTAGTTTCTACTACAAACCTATGACATAAATACTTGACTTCCACCAGAATCTGCGATGTTAGTTCGGTTTCCTCATGATATCAATGTAGTTACTTATCTCTATGCAGTACTACTTAATTGAAAGTATGACTGGAAATGAGTGAATAATATTCATAATATTTAAGGACAGATCCAGAAATGTCCCATGAACTCACTTTGGCAGTACCACTCTTCTTCTGTGTTTTATGTGAATATTCCAAAACCCAGTATGGTAGAAACATTGCCCAAAAGAAAAAAAAAAAAAAGCAGATTGGAAACAAATAGCAATATATGGATGGAAATGACTACCATATTTTAATTGTCAGTATTCACACTGGAAATTCAATCCTGTGGGTTGTGTTTATTTAGTTATCAACCAAAAATATACTACATGATTAATTCAGCCAAACAGAATACATCAGATTTAAAATATTAAGTATTGTGAATTATTCTTGAGTTTGGGAATCTCTCTCAGAAATTATAGGGATTAGGTACATCTTGATTGACTATAGCCATCTAAAATGCAGGTGTGTATGATCAAATGGACTCCCTTTACTCCCTAGTCAAAGGGGAGAAAGAAGCAGCTTCAAAAGCAATACGCTTCCTACCATAGACATCTGTAGGAGAAGAGATTTAGCTTTCTAGGTGGAGCCTCCCGTGACTAATTCATATTTAGAAGTTTTAGAAACCTAAGTGAAGGCATCACCACTGAATAACTTCTAGTAGCATGCTCTTAAAATCTCTGAAAATTGTAATCTAATAGCAACAAAAGCCAAGGGGGCTGGAGCTCAGGCAGTGGATCTGATCTCATCTGTACAAAATGAAAAATATCGAGCAAGAAGTAGGAAAGATGTAAAAGAAAATAAGACACTTGAAAGCTAGAAAAACAGAACAGCACTACAAACATTTTCAATAAGTGTAACCCACTCTGTTCACATGTTTCTGCCTTTCAGAGGGATAAAGATACTTTTTCTATAAGAAAATGTATTTATATCTCATGTTGTAGAATACCAGGCAGGATGTAATTGTCCTGGTCTCTCATCATGAGAATGAGAATACAAGACTGCTCATCCCTTTGCTGTTTAAAACCTTATTTTTCACTTCTTATTTGAGGTAATACAACTGGTGGGGAGTATCTGTGTATGTCAGGTGGTCATCAGATAGGACTGGGGCAAAGTGAAGGCAAAATGCTTTTAAGGCTGTTTGTTCAGAAACAGTTGGTGTTTGAGTGATCAGAAACTTTCTACTTACCTGTTTGAACCCAGGATTAGGCCATAGCTCTTTTCCATCATTGTTTGCTTCCATAAAGATACAGTAATACTTCTACAGTCATTTCACACTGATACCTTTGGCCTTCTATACATTGCTTCATCACAAATCTTCAAAGGAGCTTCCTCCATCCACCTAAATTTCTATAGTGAGGGTGTGTTGTTCATAACTATTAAAAGACTGTGAAGAATTTTCCTATTTTAGTTGCCAAACAAACAAACGAACAAACAAAATCAGTAAAACCCTGGGAAAAGTTAGGATTTCCCACGTGCAGAATAGAAATCATGTCAGAGAAAAATGTCTAATCGTAAAATAGCAAATAGTGCCTAACTTTTATCACTCATATGACACCAGGGAAGTGCGATAGCACAGATAAAAGTCTCATCACTCATATAACAAGTGGCTGGCTGCCACTGGCTACTTTGTCATTTCAGTGGTATATTTTACTTTCTGTGTTTTCAGGAAACCTAAGCAGGTTACAGCCTTCTCTTCTTTGTTCTTCCACCTCACCCTTTCCTCACTTCCAGCAAGCACCAGGGCTGCTTCAAACAGGACACAGATTTGTCATCTTTATTTTTGGTAAGTGTTTAGCTTTTGAATATTTCATTTGCCCTCTCTAAGCAATACTTATTCTGATCCTTCCCTGCATTTCAAAGGATTATTCTGGACGGGATTCAGAACCTCCAAATAACGTACATGCAGAGCTGAACAGATATTGCTGGCTGGGAAATGTGTTGTTCTTGATATGAGCAGGCGATGAGATCAGACAGCCTAAAAAAAAAATCTCCTCAATTGTCAACAGTGCTCTTACTTTATCGAATTAAAAATGCTGATCAGTTATTAAAAACACTGTTGAGGGTTCATTTTTCTCATGTTGTTTCCTGCAATGCATTTTTATCACTTTCAGCAGAATATGAAATATATATATACATATATATATAAATTCAGGATTCAACTCTGTGGCTTTTCAGTCTAATACCATCAGAACTGACAGTTATCTGTAACAGATATTTCATATAAAGTTCCAATAACTACAGAATGGATATTTTATTTCCTTACAAGGGAAGTTCTTTTCCAATTCCTACCAACTAGTATTTGATCAATGCCTGAAGCATAAAGATTACATCCTTCTTTTGCTTTTTGTTTTGATTGCTCATAAAGTTGCTTAGCTGTTTTACTCTATCAAAGACACACATAGCATATAAACATGTGTATCTCTCTGACTGTGTGAGGTTTTTTTCTATTAACTTAGAGAGAGAAATAAAAAAACTTGTGAAGGATTGAGACAATACCTAAGCTACTGAAAACACATCCTAAAGGCTTTATTTCTACAGGAGGAAGGAACGTACATGGAGGGAGACCGGGAGCCACTGAAGCCTCCCTTCATTTAGGCACTTATCCTTAATGGTGTTTCAGAGTAGGGTGCATAGACCTCTTCCCAGATCATTGCAGGTTATGATTCTGCCTCCATTCTCCCAGTCTCCTCCCTTTCTGGAAGGAGATGGGAAAATCACAGTGCAGTGTGTCTGGATGGCAAGGTGTGCAGCCATCCCTGCTGCTACCTCCCCAGGAGGGATGGTCACCATCCCACCTCATCTTGCCCCTACACAACCTGGTGACACAAGTTCCATGTGCTTGCACCGTATGTTAAATCTTTCCATTTCAGTCAGCCGGCCTGTTGTTCTACCTCACCACATTCAGCTCCTGCATGTGTCCCAGGAAAAACTCACCACCCGTTAATCCCTACCCAATCCCTACCGGTTCAGGAAGATTTGCCAGAGCAGTCGTGGAGTCCCTGAACTGACAGCTTCACCAGCACGGAGAAGCACCTCAGGACTCAAGCATTCCAGTTGTCTGTCTGCAAACTAATTGTGATAAACATGAGGTTTATCTATGAGCAACCTAATTAAACAAGTGCAATTATGTCTGGAAAACAAAAGGTTTCATATTTTTTTCCCCTCCTTTTTTTTTTTTTTTTTTTTTTTTTTTTCTGTATTCAGGGAAATGAGCAAAACAGAAAAGCTGCAGTTGTGCAATCACGGGTGTTACAGTGTATATACAGTGATAACATGAGCTACACTATTTACTGATGCACTGTGAAATTTCATGCAGCCTTTTTTTTTTTCATTAAAAACTTGATAGCTCTGTTGGAAGAAATGAGAACTACATGTTAATTTGATAAATATTTTCTGTCATCTCTAGAAGACAGGTTTTGTTTTTGCATAGTTTTCATTGGAGCGACAGAGCAGAAATATCTTTTTACATTTCAGAACCATTTATCTTCATTACTTTGTTAATATGCTGTGCCGTTGCCACATCTCCAATCAACCGAAAAATATCCTGAATAGCAATAAGAGGATCAGCACCTTCTAAAATAATTGTTTGATCAGGTATAAAGCGTCTCTTTCATCCAGAGTCTTTATGTTAATGACTGGGTTTAATTAGACTGGTTAGAAGTCAGAAAGAAGCAATTCTTTCTCAGCATAATAAACTGCTAATTACTAAGTGCACAAAAAGGTTATGGATAAAGAGGACTTCTGCTAGCTATTAAAGCACACAACAGAACAACTTGCATTCTTCTCACATTTCCTGCATTTGTTGCAAACAATTGAAAGGCTCTTTCCAAGGGTTATTGCACTCTCTTTCACTCTCACTACTCTGAGATAGAGAATCAACTTTAATGCCAACAGTGCCATTTCCACTTACACAGAAAGTGTTGTGGCATTTTAAGCAACCTTCTCAAGGCCCATTATAATAGCCCATCAGCATTTCTATTTTTCTGGAAAAATCATTAGTTCTTTTTTTTTTTTTTTTCCCTCATTCAGAAATCAAACAGCAGACATGCTCATCAGAAATCCTTGAAGAATAAAATTTGCAAGCATTGTCTGTGAATTTCTTTTCATTTCAAAATGCCAAGATTTGGGGTTAAAAAATGTCAAAGTAATCACAATTACAATAGTGAGTGACATTGTAATATGATGTTAAAACAAAGGTAGCTGCTACTTAATATTTTCCTTTTTATAGCAGAATATTTCAAACTTCCATTGCAGTGCCCCACTTCCTCGTATCACTTTGTCTGTGCCATTTAGTGAAGAGAAATAGACCACAAATAAAACTTTCTAGAGATGTTTCCTGTTTTCCTATTAGTCATTCTTAGTGTGAAAGCTGGGGATTTCAAGCTATTCAAGTTCCTGGGGCCTGAACTATGAATGTGCTTTATTCTCTGCTTTTGTACTGGTGTTCTGTGTTGCAAGGTTTCAAAGATAATATTTAGACTGTTGAAGTCAGTGGAAACACGGATGCACAATTTCATCTAATATAAAGTACATGTCCAGAAGGATAGAAGAGCTGAAGGACAGCTAGTTCTTTCAGATCTTTGTGTTTGAAATGCAAGTCCATCAGGTGTGTATACAAACACCAAAAAGTTTGAAAAATGTTTCATTTACCCTTTTTTCAGTGTAGAGCTATAAATATACATTAGGATTTCTTCAGTATGGGACTTTTCTCTTTTTTTTTTTTTTTTTTTCATGTTTCAGTGTTATGCTTCCTGAGAGGAAATTACCTATCTCTTGTGTTATCTTCCTGCAAAAGCAATGGCACAGTCTTCTCTTCCCACAGGCTAGTTCAGGTAGAAAGGGACCTCAGGAGGGCTCAAGTCCAACACCCTGCCCAAAGCAGGGCCAGGTCTGGGGTCCTACTAGGCTGCTTAGGGCTGTGTCTTGGTGGGTCTTGAAACACAGTGCAAACTAGTGGGTCACCTGCCCCATTGCTCAACACTCCTCATGGGGAAGACATTTCTCTTTACATCCAGCTGGAACCTCTCGTGTCAACCTCTGCAGGTTGTTCCTCTCGCTCCTGCTCTGCACCTCTGTGAGGAGCCCAGCTCTGTTTTCCCATAAGTATCCTCCCAGTACGAGAAAACTGCCATCAGGTCCCAACCCAAGGCTTCAGCAGCATGTTAAACAAGGCACGCAGGCCGCAGTGAATAGAGCCCACATACTATTGGCAAAATACTTTCTGCTATTAAATCTCTTTTAAAATGGGGAATTCCTGTGAAGAGCAAGTCCCACATAGTTTTTGAATTTGAGTTAGGGAAAAGCAACCCACTTGAACACAAAGAGATAAAAAGAGTGCGTCTAGCTGAGCTCTCTCCCAAAAGACTAGCAGAACCTATAGTTCTAAAATCATCACACACGTGGTAATTCTTAGTATAGAAAGTCATTATTGCCATTGGGGGGTATACTATACAACTACAGAAAAACACAAATTAATTTGCAATGTCTCATTCTTTCATACTACGATGCATGGTGATCTAATGAATCTGTTTTCCCCCAGGTGCCTGTGAGCAGATCAATGAGTCTGACCCTAATCACAGATTAATTAAAACAGCAGAACAAATGTAAAGGTATTATTGATCCTTCACAAACTTTGATTTACCATTTCACATAGCTTATTCTTCAACTATGAGTAAAGTGCAAATAAGTAGTGTATTAGTTTTTCAAAATATTTTTATTTCTGACATAAAGAAATGTATTTCGAGTTGTTCTTACTTCAGAGAAGCTACCTGAAGACTGGCTTCACCTGGACAACAGATCTATGCTCAGATCTGAGAGGCTTCAATTCATTTTGTCGTCACTTGATATCGACCTTAGATGCTAGAACATCTCTTGCCATACATTAGAGGATGCTACCTGATTTATAAAAGTTCACTGTATTGGCTAGACTACCTGAATGCAGCAAGCCCCACACATACTCTCCCTTATGCTTTCACGATCCTCCAGCCAAGGAGGATGTGATATGGAAGGAAAATTCCCCTAAAGAAAAGAATCAGAATCCCTGTCCATGACTTTAGACAGAAAAAAAAAAAAAAAAAAAAAAGGGTTATTTACACCACCTGGCCAGACACAGGGAGGATCTGATTAGGTTTCCTTTAGGAAGCCTGAGTCTCTTGGATTTGTTGTGTCTTTTTACTAAAGGATCCTTCAAGCAAAGGAGTCCTCATGCTCTATAAATAACAACCATCGTGTCCAGTTGGACCCTAGGCATTATGTTTTATAACACTTAATGAAGACAGAGGTTTGCAATCCACTATCCTTGTTCACCATATGATTCATACCTGAAATCGCTAGCAGGACCAAAAAAAAAACTTCAGTTCATGTTATTAACATGATTTAAGCCTGTCTTCTCCAGAAACAACTTTCATCTCTTTGACTATATTAAATACAACGTCTTATTCAAAATGTAGTTCGTATTCGAAAAGTGTTATTATTCCCACTGTTACATTTATTTTGCTGCTATAGTAACAAAATCAGAAAAAAAAAATAAAATAAAGCAACCAAGCATAAAGTCATAAAGGAAATCCAGGATATAAACTCCATTAGCAGATTGCAGGCTTTATATGCCTATCTCTAACATGCAGTGTTAAATATATATCCTATTACAAAATCTCCGATGCTTTTTTGCTAGAAGCAATAATTAGACAGACCTTTGTTGAAGAATATGTCTCTAGTATGAGTGGACACTCTAATTACACTGTTGTTGTTCAGAAACTTTCATTAACTATAGCAACCTAATGGTGCTTCCCATAAAACATTGCATTCTTGTTCACACTGGAGCATATGAGGAAGTGAGCCTTGCCACCCATTTCCCTTCTCTTATTTTGCAGTCCCAATACTGAAAACTATTCTCTACAGAAATGACACAAACTTTAGAAGTATCAATAGAGAGACAGACACATAATAAGCACTTAAGAGGCTTCCGGAGAAACTAGTGGGAAAACAGGCAATGGCGTGATAGGTAGCTGGAGGGTCGTACCAGGTATTTTCATCAAAGAAGACAGAGATTTAATTCATAAAGCATTTTGATATGCCAGAATTCAGTCGTCTATCTGGTTGTCTCCTATCAGTTATACTAAAGCAAATACCAAACCCAGGAAATCTCACTATATTGGGTTGTAACTCAAATTATTCACCAGGGTGCATTTAAATATGGAGAAAAAATATTAAAAAAGCATACCTGCAATATTCCTGAGTATCCTTCAGCTGGGAATATTGCAGGTATGCTTTTATATATATATACATATATATAACACACACAGAATCACACAGAATATTTAAGGTTGGAAGGGACATATAGAGATCGTCTAGTCAGGGACACCTAGGCAGGGACACCTAGAGCACGTGGCATAGGGTCCCATCCAGGCAGATTTGGAAGATCTCCAGAGAAGGAGATTCCACAAACTCCCTGGGCAACCTGTTCCGGGGCTCTGACAACCTCACAGGAAATAAGTTCTTCCTCACATGGAGATGGAACTTCCTGTGTTTCAATTTACACCCCTTGCCCCTTGTTCTGTCAGTGGCCACCACAGAGAAGAGTTTGGCCCCATCTTTGGGAAGAGCATCAGATAGATTGTTTCATACATATGTACATATCTATACTCACATATACCTATGGGTGCATATATATGTATATATATAGAGAGAGAGATTGTATAGGTTGTTTTAATAATGTATATAAAAGCCTTCTTTCTTTCTCTCTGTAGATAAATATTTAAGAGAACTTATTTTAATCTTTGCTTCCTCATGTCTCTTTTTATGATTTCGTATTTTGATTTCTCTTAATAATGATTTATGAAGAGGTGCCCTGACTAATATGTCTTAATTCAATGTTTACATAGTAAACATTTTACACAGTAAAATTTTTCCCCATACAATACAACATTAGTACCAAAATTAATGTCATACTTTCCTCAGGTTTATTGAGTTTTGGGGTATCTCTTAGAGAATTTCTCACCTTGTATCCAAGATGAATTTTCTCCCTTGAGAGCCCTTGCCCTTGGAAAGCGCAGATTGTTCTAGCCAGACTTAGCCAGGTGAGCAGTGTGAACACTTTCTTACAAAAGCTAGCATTTCATTTATTTAGTCATCTTTAAAATACATCTGGTACTCATCCAGCCCTGACATAGTTCTTCCACCGGGCCTGACATGACAAACCTTGAGCACACTTTATAAGACTTCGAGGCCCAGGTTGCCCATCCTGCACATCACAACTTGCCTCCCAGCCCCTTGGTCTGCCCCATGGCTCCTTGGCTTGCCTGCAGCGGTCATACCTCTTCACTAAATGCATTTTCCTCTTTTCCCCTGGTGCTCCATCAGCGCCATTCTCTGTTCTTCCTGGTCATCTCTTTCGAATAGTTTCTTTGTTCTCTTCTGTCCTGCTTGGTAACTTTCCAATTTCTCCATTTCCTTGTTTCCTTGTTTCTCCCTGCACTTCTCCTGCCCGTATTCAGCCCTCTGCCTCATCATACCTGTTGTAGGGCACAGCAGGGCACAGCCTGGGCATGATTATATTCTGACAATGATTTTTCCACAGTTTCAGGACCATTTTGAACATGAGCCAAGAGCTTTTGTAGGAAAGTGGTGGATGTCATCTCTATGTGCCTCAAATTCCGTGGCAATGTGGTGATTTGTAGAAAGTTTATAACTGTGCTTAGATTCCAGACATTACATGGGATGTATTCCTTGAATCATCACCTCAAGCGAGAGACACTAGTGGTCCTATATACTTGATATAAATTATGTAATTCATTAAAATGTGGGACATAATTTGCTGGCAATTATGAAGCATGGACCACACCACAGATTGAAGAATCACAAGACATCAAGAGCATGGCAAGCAAATCAAATAGGTGCATGCCACAAACTACTAAGTATGTTAAACATCCTCATCTTCAGAAAGTAAGATATTAGACTCATGAAGTGTATGTTTGCCTTCCATATCTGAGAGATTAACAATGAACTCCAGTTCACAGAAGCAAAAGTAGATTTACGTTTTTAAGACTTCTTTGTAGTTCCTGTTTGAGTAGAACTTCAGGCCACTTATTTACTCACACTTGTTCTCAAAAATATTTACACAGAATGAAAATTATTATCTTAATTCTTGCACTGGTTGTGAAATCAGCAGCTTCTCATTCTCCTCAAATTCCTCTGATCTGAAAAGTGATTAAAAATAATGTTGTAGTGTCCTTTCCTCTGTCTCTTCTTGCTTTCTGATATCAGAATAGTTAACAGATTTTCTTGAAATGCTGAATCCCTCACATCTTCAAAAACAACAGAGTTTACTACAATCACTGATAATGTGTTTCTCTGAAACATGATCAGTAAATGAAAATGTACTTTGCAACTCAAAGGAAAATGTAAGCTTTACTTTTAATCTACCCTTGGTGCAAATGAGAGAACTTACTTATAATATTAGTTAAAAAAAAAAAAAAGTCACCAAAGGGAATACAGAACCAGTTTTTGAATGAAACAAGAGAATCTATTGCTCATTATATAACTTTTACCTTTTGGAGAAATGGGCATTTTTTCCCAAGAAAAAAAAATTAAAAAAATCATCAGTTGGTGAAATTGGCTTAATTTCATTTTGCATGGTACAAATCAGTTTATTTGAGTGGATAGCAAAGAATTCACATCATATAAAGAGTGCAGTGTAGAAAGTGTCTGGTCCATATCATCATTATCCGACAAAAGATGGAAGGCAAAGATAAAGGAGACAACTAGATTTTAGGTTTGTTTTCAATTTTTCTTTTTTTTCTTTTTTTTCACTAGCCACTTTTCCCATCAGAAGTAGCTTTTCACAGGTAGTAGCATCTGAGATGTTCCCGAATGCCAGTGGAAAAATACTGGAAAAAGAAAATTCATTCCAGTCTGTTTAATG
Organism: Tinamus guttatus; assembly: GCF_059628265.1. Taxonomy (NCBI): domain Eukaryota; kingdom Metazoa; phylum Chordata; class Aves; order Tinamiformes; family Tinamidae; genus Tinamus; species Tinamus guttatus. The sequence goes on from NW_028288668.1 coordinate 2,072,995, forward strand.
TACTGTTCAATGCTAGTTCCAACAAACTAAATTTTGCTTCTCAGAACCCTCTCATAACACTTACTGACTGTATGAAGAGTATGTTGTGGGCAAGTACAAATTGTTTCTGCTCAGAAATCTAGTAACTTGAACATACCACTTCGGATAATATTGTCTGTTGCAATTGTATAAAGTAAGAAAACTTAAAAAAAAAAAAAAAAAAACTTATATTGGTACAGGCAATGTTGCTATATAATCTGAAGTGCAATATAAAGAAGGAAGTCCATTAATTTTGAAAAACCCAGAGTTTATATCAATGGTATAAATCAGAAAAGGAAATTCTATTATGCAAATAGGTCTATCCCCGAGTTAAACTAACACTCTGATATTTAAAATTTGTATCTCTGTTCTGAAAATGACAGCAGAAAATAGTTGGAGACTGCCTGTTATTACAAAGGACTTTCTGATTCCTTTTCTCTTTGTTCATGTCTGTTGTGTGGGCTGCAAAAACCTGTCGTTATTATATTACACTAATTTAACCCGATGACAGTGGGCATATTTGCACATGACACATGGTATTTTTCTGCAACCAGAGAGACCAGATTCATCTAGTGGAATAGTATTATTTGTGATGACTTTACAGGAAAAGTGCTTCTTGGTCTGTACCACAGTGCAGTCCATGCATTATGGATGATTTTTTTTTTAATCAAGAGATTTTCAGCTTGCCAGGGAAGTTAAAACTGGCATATGATAAAAAAACATGGGAGCCCTTGTTATCAAGTGAAACTAAGTACATCAGAAATGATTTATTTTCCCAAAGAAAACAGTGAATTGTCAAAGGCAATAGTGGATGTTCCATAGAGGCAGTCATCCAGGGAAAATTATTTACAGCATTTACTGACTGCAAGAGAGTTGTGTAATTTTGCTGCCCCCAGGACAATTGAAACTGTGAAACATCAGTTTCGCAGAGATCCACAGTGGGATATAATTTAAACAAACAAACAAGAAAAACCTCCTGTTCTATCTTCTCTGTCTTTTAAACTACTTTTTTTAATCTTACTAGTTTTATAGTTAATGGATTCCATATGGAACCATAAGGACAGTTATCCCAAGAAAGATCTAGGCAACCCAGTAGGCCGTAGGGTTGACTACATAAGAGTATAAAAGCAGCGTAAAAACAAGCAGTATAAGTATACTTCATCAGAAAATCCTTCTCAGAAAAGGAATACTCTTCCAGACAGAAATTTGAGGCTCAGAGACTTCCTGAACAGAGATGTTTTCTTTGCATTCAGTAGTCACAAATGCACTTTCTAGCCTCTTAATTTGTCCTAGTGCTTCTTGACCTCATGTGAACTTTTAAATCAACCACATGGAACTGTAATATTCATCAGTTACATGAGCAATGTCAGAAGAATGCTCTCTGTTTTCTTGTTTTGATGCTACCATTTGCTGTTTCATTAAATCCCCCTGGTTTTTGCACTGAAAGAGACAACAAAATGATCATTCCCTGCTGACTTTTGCACCACTTACTGTATTATGTCTGTCATATCCTCCTCAGTTAGCTCTTTTTCTAGCAGATTAATCCTTAGTCTATTCAGATATTCCTCATTTAAAATCAGTCTCTTCCTTTTTTGTTGTCTTTGCTGGATCTTTCCTACTTCTGCTTTATCCCTTTTGAGCTGGGCATGTTAGAACTGTATTAAGTGTTGAAGATACAAAAACCCTGCAAATTTATATTGTACGATTAAAAGGCTATTTTTGGGGGGAGGGGTATCTTCTTCTTTCTTAATAATTCCTAACATTTGAAATGCTTTCTGGCTGCTCCTGAATGCCAAGCTGCTCCTGTGAGCCCTCAGGCCTGAGGGAGAGCAAACACCTCACAACAGCTAGAGACCATGGCCAAGCACAGATATAGGCAAGGATCATAGAACCATAGAATGTTTAGGGTTTGAAGGGACTTCCAGAGGTCATCTAGCCCAACCCTCCTGCACATGCAGGGTCACCTAGAGCACGTGGCACAGGACTGCGTCCAAGTGGGTTTTGAAGATCTCCACAGAAGGAGACTCCACAATCTCTCTGGGCATCTAATGAGTTCACCAGCATCACTGAAAACTCAGGATTTAGGATTTGATCTAAACATCATTGAAATCAGTGGTATTTTTTCTTTTTTTTTTCCATTGACAGGATCAGCTTTTGGATCAGACGTTTTTCTCTGGGCAAAGTTATAGGTTGTTTTTGACCAGCCCCTGACCATGACAGCAAATGTTCCCCCATCTTTACCAGCACACTTAAAACTAACAGCACCCTGGCCCACAGCACAATGTTCTCCCAGACTCACTGTTACAGTTTTAATTTAATATATTTTGCTTTGGAGACACGTTTAATGTTTTATAGCATAGCTACACTAGTTGAAGTGTTGTTGAGCACGGTGTGAGGCTTATTACTTTAATCATGTTAGGCTCCATTTGGGAGGTAAATTGTGTGCAGTTATTGTGGGGTTTTATCTCTTAGATTCTGTTCCCCCACCCCCTTTTGGAGGATGAAAGGTTTTAATGAAACAGACTGTGCAGAGTGGGCTATAACGAGCCCGAGCAGAATGCCATTGTCCTCTCTCAGAGCAAGGGCCAGGGAGTGATCCAGTTTGGGCTTTTTCATCTAAGGAAACACATTGACTGAGCTGATATTCTGCATGCAGGATGCCTGGACACACGCGGGTATCTGTTTTACAGGGTAAGAGTCTGATCACAATCCCTTTAGAAAGCATACAAAGCACCTGGCTCTAAAGAAGACACGTGCCCAGCCCAGACGGACCTGTGGAGAGCAGAAATAAAGAAATATGACAAAGAAAAGAACATACAGAGCCTTGTAGTTTAGTTTAAGCACAGAATCATATCGCATTATGCATTTTTATGTAGATCCTATTGTCATGAGTGTATTCTCCAATAGCAAAAAGGAATGGAATAGTTTGGCCCATTTTACTTTCTCTGTAGGGCTTTGAAGTGGTCATTAATGATATTAAAGCTCTGGAGAAAGAGGACTAAATTTTGCATTGTTACCTCTGTGTGAATGGAGACAGTGAAACCACAGCAAAATTAAGAGAATGACTTAAGGGATTCAACTAGGAATCCAAAAATCTAATAGGAATTCTCCCTAACAGGAAAGAAAGCTGGTAAAATATGAGAAGAGCAGAGCAAAAAGAAAAAATAATGTATACTGTTGTGTATAGTTTCATGGACACTTGAATTTCTGAATACCAAATGTTGCCTTCCTTACTTGGCACAAATACTTTACTTCCTAGCTCCATTTGGACAGAATGTGTTACTCACCAAAGCAGGTGTTTAAATCTATCCATGACTGAATAGAAATTGTTGTTTCTGAAACAGGGAGCTTTTTCAGCCTTTTTCATCATTAGTTCTCATTTTTTTCTTGATATCCATTCAGTTTAAACTTTTATTAATTTGCATTAAATCCATATGATGGCTTGTAACCATGTGCATATTAAAGAGAGGGTTTTAATGACAGTGTAGTACTCTCCATAAGTATTATTTTTCACCAACACGTGTTTATGCTATCGGTCTTTTTCTAGCATTTATATGAAAGGCATATGTGTATATATATATATACACAAAGATAACGTATATATATGTGTAACTGAAGAACCATGTGAGATGTTAGCAATGTCCTCAAAGAAGAGACATATGTACTGTGATATATTTGAGGATTAGGTACTATTTTATTCCTATCCTCTTACAGTTATCTCCGTTGTAGCAGGCAGGTGTAATTTCATGAGTTTGTCTCAAAAAAATAGTGTGAAATAATTGAATTTCTGTTGGAAGTTTTCCCACAATCAGGCCTCTCACCTAAAATCCAGGAAGTGAAGTCCTGCCTACATTGATCTAAAGAAGCACAACTGTTTTATCAAGTTGTGCCTGGACTGTGGACTGTAAGACAACAGTACTCTCTCTTGTAGGTGGCTTTCAGAAGTCAGTCCTGGAGCTAAGTGTGGGAAATGATGGCTGGCACCATCAATCACTTGCCTTGGCAACATTCACTCACTGCTTCAGATTCACTCACCTTTTACATGTAATTAGGAAAGAACAAGCAGCATTTTGGCTTAGCACATGAGTGTGACATAAATTAACTAGTAATGTGCATAAATCTCAGGAGAGGATATTGGCTGCACAGCTAAAGATGCATTGAACATGTAAGCTGTTTTCAGGCTTCTATTATAGGCATTAATAAAAAAATCTAGTGGAATAAAATCTGATATCTCTTTTTACATTAGAAACTACAGAATCTGACAGTGAATAAAATTAAGTCTCATTTAAATCTGAATTTCAGTTGAAATATTTATGAATATGAGCAACCTGACATGTCAGAAAAATGTAATGCCAAATGATAAGGGAAAGTTTGTTGCACTTCCAACAGAAAATGACAATTATATTTTATTTTGCTGTCACTTTAAAATGCCTCTCCTTCTTGTGACAGTTTTCTGTTTCTCTTCCACAAAAGGTTTAATGATTTTTCTTATCCACAGCAGCAGAAGGTTCTCCAGTAGTTTTAAAAACTAGGGCACCGAGCCATCTCTGTGACTCTTTGTGAGGAGACGCTCACAAAACTGGGATACCTGGTGACCCTAGCATAGATTTATATTGAAGGCAGTAATTATTAAAAGCAGATAGACAATCCAGACAAAATACATATTTTAGAAAGCTACATTTATTGCAAGGTAACTGATGGTAGGAGTTAGATTTCAAAAGTTATACACATATATTTTTATTCAATAGATGTCTGCATGCACAGAGATTCAGTGTTTTCACAAGCCCATGGGCAGCAAGACAACCTGCATTCACAAATAGCAAAACAACCATTTCAGGTTAGATCTGAATCTGTAGCATCAGAGAGAACACACACCAAGGCAGCCTGTTCACTATCCAGATCAGAGTTTGCAGGCTATACTTCAGGAGCATGACTTGTACAAGTCATCCTTCACCCACCTGCCCCAGCTATTCAGGCTCCTCCATGAGATGCATGCAAGTTTTTGTGGAGTCTTGCTGAGGACTGCTCAGTGAGGTCTGTGTTGAGAACAGATGGCTTTTTTGTTAAAAATTTTGTTAGAAATGCATATACACCTATCAGTTCATTGGAACAATTTCACATCCCAGCTCCCTAAGCAGTGTGGGCACCTCCAGAGGAGACATGGGACTGTTTCAAGCTAAGGTCACTGCTGAAACCTCCAGGATGAGAAGGTCTAACTTCAGTGAAGAGGAGATTGATCTTCTCAGTCCTGAATTGCAGGCTCTGTTTAACCAGGAACACAAGCAAATACACGGGCCCATAACCCAGATGAGCCATGTTGGATGACTTAAAGAAGGAAAGGGCCAGGGATTCAAAAGAGAGCTTTTAAAAAAACTTTTTACTAGACTTTTCTCTAGTTGTTCAAGGAGACAGAGATTAAACGAGATCATCTGGGGAAGATACACTGCTCAAGCTTACGTGTTCTAGATGTTGTTAAAAAAAAACACTATTACGGAAGACTTTAGTAAATGCATACTTTATACTCTGCTAGCAATGACTTGCTATTTATCTGCTAAGCAAGGGATAACATTAGTTCTTCAATTGGCTGAATAAGCGAAGACATCTTGGTGGTGTCTAGTGGGACAGTTATCCCTCACACCTTAAAGGTGTGAAAGGAAAGGGAAAGACAATGAGGAGAAATATTCAACAGTAGAACAAAGAATCCGAAACACTCATAGTAGATTTATAGAAGGAGTTATGTATTATCTGTATTCCTGTTTGTACCTGTTTCCACTTTATAAACTTTATAAAAAGATCCTTTGTGCTGTCTTAAACCCTTAAAATGCTCCTAACAGAGTGAAGATGCAAACAGCACTGACATCGGTAATCTTTCTGGAAAAGACTGTGCTTAATTATTGAAGTGACCTGGAGTTTCCTGCTCATCTTGGACACTTGAAGAAACTGTCTAGTTTTTGATAAGCTTCCCCTACAGATTTTCCTGTGATTCTACAGTAGACAATACCACCAGTACAGACTAGGGGTTGACCTGCTGGAAAGCAGCTCCGCAGGGGGGTTTTGGGAGTCCTGGTTGACAACAGTTAACCATGAGTCAGCAATGTGCCCTTGTGGGCATCCTGGACTGCATCAGGAGGAGCACTGGCAGCAAGTCGAGGGAGGTGATCTTCCCCCTCTATTCAGCTGTGCTGAGGCCTTGCCTGGAGTATTGGTGCAGTTCTGGGATCCCCAGTACAAGAAGGGCATTGAGCTTCTAGAGAGGGTCTAGCGTAGAGTGACAAAGATGTGTAAGGGACTGGAGTATCTATCTTACGAGTAAAGACTATGTGAGCTGGGCCTGTTTAGTCTGGAGAAGAGAAGGCTGAGAGGAGATTTGATTAACATGTTCAAGTACCAGAGGGATGATTGTAGGGAGGATGGGGCCAAACTCTTCTCTGTGGTGACCAGTGACAGGGCAAGGGATAACGGGTGTAAGTTGAAACACAGGAAGTTCCATCTCCATGTGAGGACGCACTTCTTCTGAGGGTGACAGAGCCCTGGAACAGGCTGCCCGGAGAGGTTGTGGAGTCTCCTTCTCTGAGATCTTCCAAACCCACCTGGATGCCACCCTGTGCCACGTGCTCTGGGTGTCCTTGCTGGAGCAGGGGGGTTGGACTAGATGATCTCTAGAGGTCCCTTCCAATCTTAACCATTCTGTGACTCTGTGATTCTGTGACAATATTGTGGGGTTGTGCGCGAAAGAGGAGAGGAAGAACTCTGGCTTTCCAGACATGCAGAACAGCTGTATAGGTTGCCAAATATTTTATAAAACTTTAAAAATATGTATTTGTAGTTCTGTAAAATTTGAGTATGACTGCTGATATGATATCATTGAATATCCATGCAGGTACTTGAAGAAACATGGTAACTTCCATATTCCTAAATTATGTCTTTTTTATGCTAATGTATCACCTAATCCTTGATCTTTATCTTTTACATAAGGATTTCATAGTGAATCCTATATTATTGCTAATAATATTAATTCCTAGCTTACGTAAAACATCAAGCAACATTCTTTAATTTTTACTGCACATTTGAAGATCTCAGTCTTTAAGCACTTATATCTTCTCCAAGACTAAAACCTTGAAATGAAGAAGAGGAACAGTTACTGCTTTCTTGCGTATTTTACAGTTTTGGGCTCTTAACCAAGACACTCCAATATTCTTGATGTATGAGCTCAATTGCTATCTTTGCTCTGTAAGAGGTTTAGGCACCAACAATGAAGCTATGATCTAGAGCTCACAATGCTAGAAAAATAGAATTTTCTAAACTGAGTACAGAAATGTATCAGTTAGTCCAGCCTGGATTAAGTGCTTTTATTCTTTCATATAAGGACAAGAGTGTGGAGCAACCAGAATGACTTGTACCTGCATGTACTCAAATGTCACTGTAGCGTGACATTTTTAATTAAAACACACTGGCTGTGATGGGACAATATAATGGAACATTAGTCACAGCATTCTGCAAAAATGTGGCTCTGTCTCAGGATTACTTATTAATTTCTATTTAATACATTCTGCTAGGAAAAGAATACTGCAAGATTACAAAATGTCTACTTTATCAGGAACAAGATCTGGAGAGCTCTAACTTCTACTAAAGAAACACATCTAACCAGGATTTCAAGATTGTCTATAAATCATAGAATCATTATGGTTAGAAAAGACCTTAAAGATCATCGAGTCCTTCAACACCATACTTCCTAAACCATGTCCCTAAGGGCCTCATGCACACGTCTTGAACATTGCCAGAGCCAGTGACAATCCTCCAACTTCTCTGTCTCATCGCAAGACAATGTTTCCCAAGGTTGCTCATTCAATCAAAGCACTGCTATGTGCACTTTTTTAATGCAAATGATTTCTATTTTTTTATGATGTCAATATTTTGTGTTAATGGTCATCAGAGTGCGCTGATAGATCTTGCTAACTGGAGTTAAGAGTTGTTAGTACTTTGATGGTTGCTCACAGCTGCTTACTCCTCGACTTCACAGCATGTATTTTAGAGGACAGAAACGGTCTTTTTCTCCCTCCCTCTTCTTGCAGTCACCAGCATTTGCAATCTAGATATTAACTCTGGCTTTCAAAGGAGAATCAATTTTGTGTGTTTTGACATGAGAAAAATTATCTCATTGCCTTTTGTCTGACCCTTCTCTTTTTTTAATTCTCATTTAAATGCACACAGAGTTTTTATCACAAAGGTTATCCTAAATATCATCTTTTGTATTTGTCACTGGAACAACTTGTTCACATCTATTGTATGAATGTAGTAAGCAGATCACCTTGAAAATCTCCTTCTACAACATGCTCCTTAACAAGATGGAAATGTGATCTCAGCAGTGTCCCCTTTAAAAAAAATAAAGAAACAGAACAAAATCATTCAACAGAAAGGAGATTTCAGATCTCAGCTGCAAATAGCTGAAGAAAGCAGCTAAAACAGACATGTTAAAATCACAGAGGATTTTCATAAATAAAGTTTACAGAAAGCTGTTATCTTCTCAAAATACTATAAGTTCAGTGAAGATACTACTACTATAAAACCAGATTTTAAGAGGACATGCATTGCTCCATGCTAATGACATCTGATAATGACAAATTCTTAATTGCCAAATCTCCTTTTGAGTTTGTAGACGTGAAATTTCGCTTCTGTTAATGACTTACCTTTAAGTGGAGTGATTCAAAAATGACATATGAATCCTTTTAGAGGGTAGAATCAATGTTTAAGAGGAAATATTATCCCATTTAAAAATCATGCTTTGATGAAACTGGACAAAGATCTGATTTTGTCGTAGAGTGTATCTAGCCTCTTACAATAGACCTCAGAATATATATTTTTTCATATTCAATAAACATGGATAATTGTGTCAGTGAAAAAGGAAGAGATATAAGCAGAAGCTGTAATTTCTGTGCTTTTTACATTGATTTGTTCTATGCTCAAAAACACAGCCCTTTAACTTCGTGGATCACAAATGCACATGAAGTCACCTTGAAGGCAGTAAGATAAATAGATGTCCAAGAAAATCGGGGGAACTTGCCCTCCAAAGGTATCTATTTTTCTCCATTGACTGTAGAGGGAGCCTAGAAACTAGCTTTGCCATGATGCCTAACATTGTTCAGCAATGTTCAGGTGCAATTCCTCTTGCTTGTGTGTCCCGTCAGGCACATGGCAAAAAGCCAGAACTGTGTGTAGTCTTAAATGACAGAGAATAATTATGACATTGTGCATCTTATCTCCTTTTTGGTGTCTTTGGATCGTTGCTGTTGTCTCAGCAAACATACATCTTCAGATTATTTTTTATTGCAGTGTCTCTCTCTTTGCAGTGTCAACTCTTAAATGTTCTTCATTGGCTTTTTTCTTAAAAGGAAACCTATATGAAGTTTGTAGAGGGATACATATCTGCTCTAGGAAAATGTAAAATTTCTAATAAAAACATAATACAGACATAATACAAACAGAAGATTTCTATCCCCCATTCACTCCTTGAAATATAAACAAAAAGAGAAAAACTTATTTTTTGAATTATTGACCTTGAGTTATTATTATTATCATTAAAATGCATTCCTATGACCTGGCTGCAAAACACTGTGTGAATACAAAAAAAAAAAAAATTCTGTGTAAGTACAAAAATGTAATAACAGATGCTAGTCTTGCGGATGTGCTGAACAAGACATACAGAAAAGCAGATTTATCTTGCTTCCTCTCTGCTGGACAGCTGCTAAAAACAAAAACTTTCACAGCATTGCAGCAGTTTAGTGCACTACACAGTTTCATGTATTTTAGTGCTCTAAAATTGATTCTTACTGTCTGACAACTCACTGTTTGAATCTAACACAGCACAAGAATGGAACTAGGCAACAACGATCAGCAGGTCATATCTTTTCTAGTCCATAAGTCCCCTGGGAGCTTGTATTGTAACCCATGCTTTTAGAAAGTGAAAGGTGGTCACCCGGCGTGCCCATGCAGAACCATACTTTTAGGGAGACAGGATGAAGTAGAATTGGTTCATTTTGATTATTTCAAAGCATCTTCCACTCCAGAAGGGTGAAAAAAATCTGGGTACTCAATCTAAGTCTTACAATTTTTGTGGGGCTAATAAAAGGCACTTCATTTTCATGATCAAAATAAAATACTTTAGTTTGTCATTAGGTGCAAGGACCAAAGTCATGTCTGGCTTTACCCAGGATGTGCTTGTTTCCTGCTCCGCTTGGACTCTCCTCCCAGATGAAGTCTCCACAATAGACCAGTTTAGGTGTCAGAATGACCCTTTGAGTAGATGCAGTGGAACCCAAAACCTTATGCAGGCAGGAATGTCAACAATAACCTTTAAAAGAAAGATATTAGTTATCTGTTGAAGGTCCCTTTACCATCAAATGAAAAATAAATAAATAAATAAATAAAAGATGTCCTCATACATCCATGCTGCTAGTATTACTCACTCGTCTGGCACAAAACAGCCAGGATTCATTCATTCTCCTCCTTGCACAAGGCAAAGTGCTCTTCAGCAGAATGTTTGGAGACCTCAGCCCTTGGTGTGAAGCTCTAGTCACACTGGTTACGCAAGCTGTCTCCCTTGGCTGCCATCCTTAAAAATTAATGTGGACTTCTTGACTTTCACTGTCATATCCAAAATGGCACCATATATTGTCAGGCTTTTGATAGGGATGTCTAGACTGGTACAGATTAACTGTGGCCACCATGCTATCTTTTATTGTCCTGTCCCAGAAGTGTTTAACTAACAAAAAAAAGGAAAGAAAAATCTTAATAGAGATTTTTTGTTTGTTGCATCTTTATGAGAGATTATTTTTTTTTCCACAGAACACATCAGTTTTCTTGATCTGGTCAAACAGCCTATTTTGAATTTTTTGTACTATATCCATCCTTTTTTTTCATCCTTTCACCAGCAAATGGGAATGGACACAACAATCACTGGAAGAAATGCACATTTGAGTATTGCATGTCTAGAAGTGTAAAGGGGGTGTAGGGAGGAGCTTAGGGAAGACCAACGTGCTTCCATGGCATTGAGAATGAATGTCTGGATCACAGTTCCCCTAAAAACTTCTCCTGCTTGCAAACTGACTATTCTACCAAATGCAGGAATACTGAACAAGAAATTTAACTCCATTATTGATATTGTCAAGAAGGTAAAAACATAATTCTGACTTCAAATATCTAGGTTTGGCCAGCAAAATTTTTACTGAACTTTGCCTTCGAAACAATAGATTGAGGGAACTTTTAATATGAGCTATATGCCTTCATTAGCCTTCAACAATATTGTCAGGCAGCTCAAAGGGTCATGCCCAGAGAATCACAGAATCACAGAATGGTTGAGGTTGGAAGGGACCTCTAGAGATCATCTAGTCCAACCCCCTGCTCCAGCAGGAACACCCAGAGCACATGGCACAAGGTGGCATCCAGGTGGGTTTGGAAGATCTCCAGAGAAGGAGGTTCCACAGCCTCTCTGGGCAGCGTGTCGCAGGGCTCTCTCACCCTCACAGTTAATCATGTCATTTTTCTTATTCTTTTACATCCTAGTCTTAATCCCAGGAAAAGCTAACTATTCTAACCTTCGTAACTCTAGGTAAGTCAATCTCCTTGGTTTCAACCATAGTTATTACAATTATTTGTAAGCTATTTGCCCTGGAAATCTTGTCTCTGATCTTGTTTTATATCCAGAGTATTCACAATATGAGACTCTGTACATTCAGGCAGGATAATATAGTACAAACTGAGGTAATTAGGTCAGAGAACTTCCTGGAAAAAGGAAAATAATGATTGCGAGGTAAGCAAGTCTGAGCAGTAACCATACTATGATTAAGTTGTTGCTCTCATATTATTTTTGTTTAATTTCAGAGTGGCTCAAAGGGGTACCTTAGTATTTTTGCATGCACAATAGGAGACCTTGAAAGAATTTCATTTCTCAAAGGTCATCAGTTTCTGAGACATTGCCTTTCCAGAGCTGCACACAAAGCCACCAGCCACCTTTTAAAGGGCTGAGAGGAATGTCTTAACTCATCAGTTAAATTTGTGTAAGAAAACCCTGGGCTAGGAAGTCTGCAACCAAATGCAGTAGCTGCACGGCAGTTAACTTCTTCCCTGTCTCTGTGGCCTCATGTTCACCTCTAACAATAAGCCCAGTAATTATACTGATTAAGTGGAGAATATTTGGAAGAGCAGAAATATGGATAGAGGAAGCACTGAAAAACAACCATCAGAAGCTCATGCTGGCACTTTATTCTTCACAGATGATTTTTGTCTAGAAGATTGCTCAGTCACCCTTGCTGCACAAGCACTGCAGCATTGCATAATGAATAGCTGGCTGTAGGGTGTCTTTTGTTGTTCCTTATACGTGCTCTGCTTCACTCTTTCTGTACAACAGAAAAACCCAGGACCGTGTATGCTCAATAAGAAAATATTATTCACCTCTTTAAGGGGAAGCAATAATGCCATCCCCTATTTACTTCCCCTGTATAAGGAATGATCATCCCTGCTTATCTGGTGGTCTTTCTAGAGCAAGGGAGTATGTGTGCAGGATCTTTTGCAGATGAATATGAGCTTCTCGTGCCCAAGCTGGTGCAACATGTAGTAACAGAAGCAGAGTAACACTGCCTGGATGGGACAGAGATAAAGCACAAGGAGGGGAACACCATATTCTGCCTGCTGTAGCAATTTTTATGATATAGACATCTACAGGTTCAGACTATGACTGTGAAATGTAAGTTTTCATGGAAAAAGAACAGGTTCCTACAACACTGAAACTAATGTGGGATGTATAAGTCATTTGAATCTCGAGGGTATTTTCTATACTGTAGATATATAAATTATGTGACGTCGTTCTGCCCTCTGCGTTGGTATTATTCAGACCAGATGTTAAGATACTCTGAATTTTGTCCACAATTTGGTTAGAAACCAATTTCAGGGCCAGAGCATACGAAACAAGGCTCAGATCCAGAAGCCAAGAGCTTGCGAAAAATCGTCATCATCATGGCTAGGCTTTGCGAATGAAGATATAGGATATTTATTTTAACCATCATGATCACTGTAGTTGTTCTCCAGGAGACATCTGTGAGGGAGTTAATTTACAATGGGTAACTTTCTAGTGCTCTTTGGAATTGAAGATGCCATATGTCACTGCTGGTTTTCTGATAATTTGCTTGGGTGGCTGATTTTTTTCACAATTTTTCTTCCCATTTGTTTTCTGCATAATGAACTGTTAAGCTGCATTCAAGAAGAGAGGCCTAAGTTCTCTGTGTAATGAGTTCCAGTTTTCATTTTTCTTTCTCTGAAGTGGAAGCTCTTCTCAATTCTTAGTCCTGAATATTTCTTTTCTCAGGTAAAATACCAAGGCAGGAGGACTATGCAGATAGATCTACATTTAATGTTGCAAATTGACTTTATAAGTGAAAAATACTGCATGCCCTCCCCCGATGATTCTGTCATTTGTCCTTTAGGCTGTGAATTGCAGTGAATATTTCTTCTTTACCTGTCTGTATCTTTTTCCTTTTTGGCTACTATTAAAAGCGAATGAAGTCTTAGCCAATGGCACTCTTAAGCATGTGCTTAACAGTAGGTTTCCTTTAACTTCAATAGTTCTTGAGCACCTGCTTGAATATTTGACTGTTATTTTAAACCTGATAAAGTGGATAGATACTACAAATCCTATTTTGTTTCTTAGTTTTTCCATGTAGTCTGGTCTCTTCTTCATTCTGTCAAGCAAAATATGGTGTATCATCAGAGATGGAATCTGCCTGTGAGCAAAAGCAGCAGTGAGGGGGGTTCTCACTGCCCCAGAGCAGCAAGGGAAACGCTCGGTCCAGATTGTCTGGTCCCTGCAGTGCAGAAATTAAAAGAAAGTAAAACAAAGCAAAACAGTGCTTAAGTGTCAGGAATATTATGGTTCAGACCGTGCTTTGCTGCACAGCATCTCTTCTTCTAGCACTTAGTAATGACAAAGCACCTTACTTAATTCCACATAAACCTTAATAAAATATTTCACATTTGTATCAAAACATGAGAAAATCAGCTTAACTCTGATTTTCCCCTAAAAAGATTTCATTCCTCCATAATTTGTAAGAAAATTAGAAGGTAAAAAATTCTGGCTAATTCCAGAGGATAGGGACGTTTTTTTTCAGATTGACTAATGTTTGTAAGTTTCTCATCTGCAGGGAAATGGACTAAGTAAATTACTTTTCAAGGAATGATATAAAAATTCTGGGATTGAACAGAGTATATGGTATTGATAGGTGGCAGAATTTTGTCCCCATCCCAGCTGTGATCTCAAATTATTTGAAGGTTAAAGCTTTAACCTTTTTTGGGGGGGAGGGTTTAGGTTTTGAAGGAATTTCATTTTTTTGTGTATTGAAATATATGTTTCCTCTTTAGCAATTAAGTAATTTAGTCTTAAAGCTCAAACTTTTCACTATTCTCCAGCCATAAAGAAAAATCATTTTCAAGTTTTCTGGGATCTTTTTCACAGAATCATGGAATCGCAGAATGGTTGAGGTTGGAAGGGACCCCTAGAGATCACCTAGTCCAATCCGCTCCAGGAGGGACACCTGGAGCATGTGGCACAGGGTGGCATCCAGGTGGGTTTTGAAGATCTCCAGAGAAGGAGACTCCACAACCTCTCTGAGCAGCCTGTTGCAGTGCTCTGTCACTCTCAATGGATGAATTCCAATGGATGAATGAATGGATGAATTTCAACGGATGAACTTCTATTTGCAATTTTCAGCGCACAAGGAAAATAATATTCTGATCTAACAGAGCAGCTAGACTTTTCTAAATCTCAAAGAATTTTATTTTAGGCAGGTGGAGTGCTGCATTTTCTTTCTGTGCTAAGAATCTTTTGACAGTATCAGTCCCCAGCTGCACAAGTAAATATACTAAGCTTTAAAGATGAGTAAATTAGGCACAAAGCCACAGGGGATTTCCTATTACCTTCGTAAATGTAAGTATCTCCTGCTGATTAAATGTCCTGTAAACATTCTCAGACAGTTACTCATGCAAGGTTGACTGTACAATCGGACTAAAGAGAAACATCTGCTTAGCTGAACAATGTATTTTGGAAACAGTTTTAAAGGCACAGACTGGCTGTAAGGACTTTCAAAATTTTAACACTGTGAGAAAGAGAAATAATATGCTGTCAGAAGTGTGGTATATCTGTCCCCAAGCACTCAATCCACAGTTCCAAACACTGTCTTCTTCATGACCATCTCATCCACCAGTATAACTTGTCTGGATCCTTCCCCAATCCTATCAGATAGTCATACCCTGAAACCATCGGGTTCAATAGCACTGTTGTTTCATTTGTGATCAACATAAATGAATGGGAGGTATGTAGTAAAATATTCCACCTTATATATATACAAGTACGTCTATTATAAGTATACAAAAATGGGGTCATATTTATATTTGAAATTGCCTTAACGTTTAATCTTACCATGTAATCTTCTCCACAAAATTGTGCATATAATTAATTGTCACATAAATGACTGATAATGGAATGGGTTTTGTTTCTCTTTAGTTTTAGATGTATATTTTGGGGCATTTACATAATTTTTTGATAATCTAAAAACTGCACATTTTACAATACTTTTGAGAATGAGGCCTGCAGTACAAATTATAATTTTTTATATAAAGCAAATGTTACTTCTACTTAAAGAGAGGGTCTTTTTGCTTCTTTTTAGCAGTTCATGAATTTTTGCACTATCCTACAGACAGAGCAGATAAATAGCACCTTTGAAGAGTATTGATGATGGCGTAAGAGCATTCAAATGGATTTAAGAATTTATTGCTAAATCTTAGGTAGAAAATAAATATTTGAGGCAAGACATAGGATAGTGATGAGTCATTTTCCATATGACTGGAACCTAAACTCCTATTTGATAATATTTCCAAATTTTCTTCTACTGCTATGTCTCCCCTAATCTGCTGACTAGCATGCCAGTAACAGCAGCAAATGTTTTTTCGGTTCAGATCTGTTCTGTACCTCCTACTGCCACTACAAGTGTCAGAAATTAGTCCCAGCTGAAAGAGGCATTCCTACCCTGCACTGCCTCCCTTTCTTAAGGCTGAACTCAGTCTCAAGACTGGGTTTGTTTTCTAGAGTTTCATATAACCTTTGAATCGTTGTTTAAAAGTTCCAGGTCTGGATTACTGGATAACTGGACAGTGCAACTAGAACTTACATTTGGTTATTTTTCTCCTTCAGTCACCGTTTCTCCTTGCCCTCGAGATACCCTCAGGGTGCCATGTTGCTAGACTTTAGCTAAATGTTTGTATAGACTAGGGCACTTTGTTCTTTTGTGATTCATAAAGATGTACTGCCCCATTAGCATCAGCAAGGATAACATCCACTTTTCGCTTCATTTAAATAAATCTCTTACATCTATATGACTGCATCACCCTGACAATCTTAATGATGATGAACCTTTCTTTAAGTACATTCTAAATCAAAGCCAGAGGACAAAATGTACAGCAAACAGGGAACTCTATAATTCCTCTAACTACAGAACAGAAAATGAAACAGACTGAGATTACACAAGGTGTTGATATATTTAGATTTCTGTAAGGCATTTGAAATGTTATACCGTACTAAATCATTTAGCAGACTGAATGATATGAAAGAAACATGCCTTTCATTAGAAGGTTGATTGGTATGTCTCTGCCTATAATCACAAAGGGTAAATCACTTTCAAGGAACATTTTTTTTTAATGAGATCCTCCTAGCCCTTGGAAAACAACATGAAAACGATTTTCTTCTATTATTATACAGCTTTCTCAAAGACTGAGAGAATTGGAAACCATAATGAGACCAAGGTTTGGGGGTATTCTAATTTGCTCAGCAAAATGGAAATTTCAGCACCAACCTAAGTGTACAACCAAAGACAAAGAAAAGAATGAGACTGTAGGACAAACAGCGTAACAGCTGCTAGTATAGGAAGACATGACTTTGGAAAGGAAGGAAAAAAAAAAGAATATGTGGATGGATAGCATTTCTTACGCAATGCTAAGATCAAGAAATTAAGAGTGGATAAAGTGGATGAAGTGAGCAGGAACGCAATGGATAAAGCTCAGCTGCCTAAACATAGGCATCTAGTATCTTACGAGGTGCTGTAGAGTAGCCCAAACACCCTGGCAGGCCAGGCAGATATGACAAAGCATCTATCAGACATGAAGACCCTACTGGAGCAGCAGTAGGGCAAGACAACAAACCCCAGCTCCTCAAAGTGGCACTAGGCACCTACACTTAGGCAATTAAATTCTATCTATAATTATCACCTGTATATAATGTATAATATATATGTATATTAATTGCCCTGTGATAGCACAGGGACAATAAGCACCAAAATATGGTGTCATGTTTTGATATCAAAAGTTTGAGAGAAAGGAGAACTCAGGAAACTCTGAGAGTAATGAAATAAGAGAGGTCATATGTCTATCATGATAGGCACCAAATTTTTAGGAGTCCCAAAGAACAAGATAGCTGACCACAGGCTAGAGTTTCACCATGGAGAAGTCTAAGAATATGCAATTTTCCACTCTGAAAGATGAAATTCTGCTAAGTAAAGGTCAAAGTTAGATACATTCTTAGCAAAAATTGCAATGAGTGTTTTCATGCAGGGAAGATGTCAGAAGTTATGGCCTTGGATGAAGGTGCTTTTTTTTTGTTTTCATCTTCTATGGAAAACAGCAGTTATGATTGAATATTTTTCTGAAAGAGCTGCTCTGGTTCAAACAAGAATTAAATTTTGACCTCTGTAATAAATACAGGAGGACTTGGTTTTAATATCTTAGATTATGAACTTTATCCCAACCCTTTCCTAACTTACTTGGCAATTAATGAGAAATCAGGTTTCAAAGTACCTACACTCTTTTTTCACAGAAGAATATGTTTCTTCTTGAAATTGGTATAAATTAGCTCTAAGGCGAGACTTTGAAAACATAGAAATGAGGTCAGGGAGTAAGCAAATGCATAACCGTGTTCCCAAAGCTTCTTTCAGAGAAATGCAATGTTTTGGAGCATTCCTTGAAAAAGAGAATGTAAATGAAAGACTTTTAAAACAAGGGCAAGAAAGCATCATTTAAATTAATGATAGTTCTTTTCACCTTTCTTTCACTGAACTTTCAAGAGACTGAAGGGAAGAACTAGTCCTTGGAGAACTGCAGCCAAGTAGAAACATTATAGAGGGCAGAAGCTATTTGTGAATAATCCTTTTTATAGACAGATTGAATTATTCTTAGCACAGGGCTAGATTTTGTGGTTTAAATAAATGGTGATTCATTGTTCTTGTGATTTGCAGTTCTGCATGGCTGAATTAAGTAGTGTTTATTGCTCAGTCATTCTGAAACTACTTTACAGTACGTACAGGTGAATTAAAGGTAAATTTAACTTGAACCTGACATGAGGAAAGGTAGATAACATACTTGATTCATTGATTTCTTTGGCATGTTACAGAAAATGATCGTATGAAATGCAATCAGGATACTTGAAATGTTCGTGAAAAATATTACAATATTAAATACTTAAATTAAGGGCTTTGTCTTTTCACAAGTGCCTTTTTCACATCGGTGTGTTATTCAATGAGCAGAGCAGAAGAGGTGAAGAATCCAGCCATGGTAATTTATCAGTGTGAACAAGGTCATCCCGTCAGGCATATGAGGAAATGGGCACCACAGGCTTTTAGGAAGAAAAAAATAGACTAGGAATCAGGCTGCCTAACTCAGGTATCTAACTTGTCCCTAATATTTTGCAGACTGATGAAGCAGTCTTTTTGAGTTCTGCATGTAAAGAGGTATCTTGACAGATACCTGTTTCAAACACCTCCATTTGGCAGGTGAGACTCTCACTTCAGAGGTACTCTTCCTCCTATACTTCTAGGAAACTGAAATGTTTCAGGAGCCCAAGGTTTCAGTCGCAGTTACCTGCCTGCATTACAGAGATCACAACCAATAGTTTATACTGCAGTGTGTGGGATCCTGGTTTCAAAGTCCTCTCCTGCCTGGCTTGCTAAATAATTTTATAACTTTTGTTTTTTAAAAAGTTTGGCTTCAACTACTGATCCAAGAAAATAATGACTCTCGCATCCCAAAAGGCTTGTTATCCACAGTGAAAATACAGCGCACACAGCCACATCACAATTCCCAGGCTCTCCTTCCTGCTGCAGCTTCCAGCAAAGCCTCCAGATCGTTCCACGATGTGTACTGTTGTCCTCGTGCAACAAGAACTGGACTCAAACTGCCAAACTGCTCTGCACATTGTCACTGGGGGGTTCAAATTCATACTACTAGCTAACATAAATTTTAATTAACCATTTGGAGGTCAAAAACCCAAACATTAGTATTCCAGTTACAAGTCACTTGCTATGCAACAGTGATGTATACGCATTGTGCCTGGAAACAGCTGTTTCATTTAACATTAACTGTCTGTTCATCCAGGAGGAAGGTGTTTTCACTGGCACACTTAGAGGAAGGGAAAAAGAACATAAAATGATTGAGATGTTTCACATGCTGTTGGGGAGGGAGGAGAAAACTGCATTATGGATGTAGCAAAGAAATGAACCCAGCTGTCCTTTCACCACAAGCTTCATCCTCTCTGGTATAAATTAGGTATGTTCAACTGTTTGGATATAATAAAAATAAATATACACAAAATTTTAATTGTATTGCAAATATATAGAGAAGGGGTTGTTTAGTTGATTGTTTTTAATCCCTTCAACATTTTTTTCCCATCCCATGCAATAACAGGAAGAGAAATACTCTGAAAAAAAGGTTTGCCCTTGCTCTCTGCCTCTGGCTGGAAGTCTTATGGACATTTTAAGTATCATCAGCTCTATATAATTGATGGGAAGGGATCTATATGAAAAGATGTCCAACTTGGGAAATGCTGGAGGAGCCCAAAGTGTTAAAACAATTGTTTTGAGTTCATTAATTCTGTGATACTCTACTGATTATGTATACTTAAGCTGTACATAAAGCTGACCATACACATGGTCTTCATATGACATACCTTCTCATAAAATACTCTTCTGAGTAAAAGATAATATTTATTTCTGCTATTCCACTATGATTCCATACGCACGATATCTATGACAGTCAAAATACTTTGTTTTGTCTCTTATTTTTTACTTCTTTAAGACAAGGAATTCACATGTATAAACTAATAACTAAGTTACATTACATATAATAATTAGCAATCCTTGCAGGTGGAAGTCTGTAGTATGATCTATATCACATAAGATACTGTTTCCCAGTGTGGCCACATGCTAAATTTTGGGTTACAGAAACCTTCTGTAAAAGCTTAGAAGAGGCATAAGTACACATTTCCTCTGGAAGTGAAAGTTATGGTGCATCAAGCTTGCTGCAGAGGAAAAGCTCATATGACAAATATTTTTTTCCATTTTATTTAGACCTTTAAAAAGTTGTTATGCACATGATGTGAGGAGCCTCCTTCTGGCTGCTATCCAAAAGTGTTGCCTTGGCTCTTTTTTTTTTTTTTTAGTTTGAATATTTGAATGTTATGTCTTTAGCTTGTTCATCTGATAAATATATAGCATTTAAACATTCAGCATTAAAAAAAAAAAACTTCAACATTTAGCCAATAGTTCATATGCTTTAATGGGCCAAAGGGCAGCAGTGGATGAAATCCTGAAGAAAGTGGGGTGAGAATTTTATTGATGAATAAGACAAAGTTCCCCCACTGCTCTTTTGAGTGCTCAGACAAACTTAGCATAAGGACTGCGGATTGTAAAGTAACTGCAATTTTAGTGTTTGCTCACTTCCATTCATTGATTAGCGAAGCTCCTAGGCTTCTTGTTGTTTACCAAGATTTGATTTTCTTGTGTATTGTATGGTGTTGCGGTGTTGTATGGATTTCTTTAACAACCTCACATTTCATGATCTGTCTTTTTCTCCAGTTGGCAGCATACCACATAACTCAGAACTGCTGCAGCTGGAAACTGAGCCTTTTCTGTAAAACAGCTAAAGATTGGAAAAGCACCCAAACCCTCTTACCTTTAAGGTTACGTCTGTGTCAAAACTTAGAAATTAATTTTGGCTCAAGGAGACAGTTTTAAATTAGCCAGCTTGGGTTATGACAATGGTGAAGCTAAGATAGCATAAGGCTAAGAATGGGGTACCGAGTCCACTGGTATCCCAAAGCAGGTATTTGTGAAGGATGTAATAAACTAGCTTAAAACTAGACCAGGTGTCTGAAGCTCAAAAGGTTTCAGTAGCTCCTTTGTACAGAATGGGAGGAAAAAATGGTTGCACAGATTGTGCCTGCCATAGCCGTAGCCATAACCATTCTGCCAGGGCGGCTGTGCTCCAGGGCCATGTAGCAGAGAAATAAATATTAGAACTAGAGCTTGGTTCCTATCCTGTAAAATGGGAAAACATCCATGGGTAAATGCCCATTGGAAGACTATTTGATTCATTTTTGTTATTTTGAAGTTTCTTTCATAGGAGCTGAAAGTGTAGTTGCTCTTGGTTTCAAGAACAGGAACAGACTGCAGAAACAAATTGTATCATGCAGGTGTCAAGCATCAGTTGCTTAATCCTCACAGATGTTTTGATTTGCCCAACACTTGAAATCACCAGGGAGTGTTTACTAAAGATTCTGCTCTTGTGATCTCTGTGTCATCCTACATTTGAAGAAAACTATTCATGTGAAGAAGTGGAGACTTCTCCTCTTGTCTGTATAGACCTGGTAAATTGAAGGTGAGTAAAAGATTACTATTCAGATATTGGCAACACCCCAAAATTTCTTATCTTCGCTCTTGCTTCTTAGATCTCCGTTCACTCTCTGTCCCTCCATACTTTCATGGCAATTGTTTTGGACAATATTTATTTCCAACAATTTAGGTTTCTCAAAAGTTAAGCATCTCCTCCAAAACAGTCAGGCTCCTTCTAATACTAGCTGAAACCTTCAGATCTGGAACATACATCTGATTTATAGAGAGTTGGGGTCTTAATTTAGGCTGTGTGCAATAACTAAAGCTGTGTGAAATGTCTCCAATGTCACATTCACATCTACACTGGTCTGTACCATGACAAGTCATATTGAAGCCATTTATCTTCCCGGGCCAAGGTCAGTATCTCAGTGACACGAACAAAGATCTCACTGACCTGAGTCCAGGCTAGCTGGGATCTAGGGCCTGACAGCAGGAAGGGTTTTAGATTATTTCTGAGGGAGAACAGGGCTTTTGATACCTGAAATAAAATATCGAGCTGTTGCTGTTAGAAAAAAAAAAAAAAAAAGCATAAATGGTTATATCTTTCTTCAGTTCTTTTTTTTTTTTTTGCCACTAGAAAAACCTTCTCCCACCCCCAAAATCTTCTGAAAAGAAAATATTTCTGATGAAAATATCATTAAGATCTATTATTTGGCTTATTGTCATCTCCCTTTGAAACTAATTGAAATGTTTCTAATTACAGCTTGCCTCACTTCCAAACTTGAAAACATACTTCAGTTTGTAGAAAATGAGAGAAATAGCTCTGCAGTGCTCCATAGCACTTTATTTTCATTGTGGAGACATATTTGCTTCAAAGATCAGTTCTACTTCACTGAGTATTCAAAGGAAACTCTTGTACAAATAATGAAAAAATGAGACTCCATTATGATTGGTCTTTTTAGATTACTTTATGCTGAAACTACAGAAAAGAATCTGAACATTCATCTAAATGACTCTGTACAGTTTCATTAGATACACAAGAGCCTTTCTGCACATACACAGTGCTGAAAGTTTAGTGCATGTTTTGTTTAGTGGGGGATGTTTAACATTTCTAAAGCTAAAATAAAACAATAAAAACATTCTTTGGTAAGAGAGTTATGATGTTTTAAAGTCACTTTTGCCAAAATCTCTGTGAAACTCAGGAGATTAGATGTGAGCAGACATGAATCTGGGAGTTGCAGTGGCATCCTTTGCTTTTCCTCTGTTAGTTAGATCAATTGGGGGAGCATTTTGCCAGGAATTGACTGGAAAGGACTAGGATGGAAGACCCTTGATAGCAGGCTCCCTGCTATCCGGTGAGGAGCAACAGGGGGTCTCTGAGGATGAGGTCGGACACCTCTCCTGAACTCCTTGGCAGTCTTGCCAGGATGCAGACTCAAGAATATGAAAATGCATCCCCTGGGCATTGTCACTGAGACTTTGCATTTGGAAGATCTAAAAACTGCACTAATTTAATGAAATAATACACTGTCAACTTCAAAGTGATATTGTGAATAACCACTATTAGGTTCAGTTTCCCTTTCTAGACAATGAGAAAAAGATGCTCCTTGAAAAAATTAAAAGCAAGGATCAAAAAGCAGTTTGATGGCATGAATTTCCTTACAATTTCTTTATGTTATTAAGAAAAGAGGGTGGCCTAGATGGCATCTTCTAAGTATCCCATCTAGGTACCAATAAAAAAAAAAAAAAGATTTTTTTGGCTTTCATGGTTATTTAGTGAACATTTGTTTCTAACAGTCATTACCCCGATGTAAGACAGGATTTCAGCATTCAGTAAATTTGTTATAAGCATTTATTAATGCTTAATGTATTTCAGTATTTTGCTCTATCATCCCATCTAAAGCAAAACCACAAAGAAAACTCATATTTCACATTTGAGTAAAATTCTGTACAAGAAATGTTTTCCTGACTCTCACTACCTTACCATGCAACAACAACGTCTTTGTTATCTTTTTATCTTTAACATAAAATAGAACAAAGAAAATGTATACATGCTATAAAATGCTAGAATAAAGCATCAATATGAGAGTTCATATATTTTAATATATCATTAAAATCCACTCTTTACTACCCTTTGTTTGGATCACTTTAGTGTAAACATCTCCAAACCATTCTTTAATCCCAGACCTCCTCAGCAGTGCAAAGTGCTGTTCTTTGCATTGTTTCAATGAATTCCAAAAAAAAAAAAAAAAAAAAAAAAAAAAGGAATATTTTGCACTGGAGGATTCTTTTTATTTCTACTGAAAAAAATTATAGTTTTTTTTTTTTCTGTTATTTGAATAAAGGAAACTTTCTCCCACATGCAGCCTGTCTTTTGGAAATTGCATAAGAATATACACAAATATTTTCAATGGGGACTGTGATCAAGGCATTAGGACACAATGAAACACAAAGGATTAACTTTTTCTGATTTGAATTCTGACTAGAGTTCCCAGACCTAGAGATCCTTTCTCATTGTTGTGTTCTATTTCTTGTATCACAGGATAAATATCAAAGAAATACTGTTAATTCTTCTGTGTGTTGCGGTGGGATTTAAAATATCTCAAAAGGATTTCAAAACAACATGAATGAGAACACTTTAGACGTAACAGATACTTTGTATTAAAGTATGTTAATCTCCAGCATGTTTTTTTTTCTTTTGTATGCAGTTACCCTAGGTGATAAAAATAATGAAGACGCATTTCATTTTATGTCAAGTACTTTTTTTAAAATTTATTTTACTACCACTTCCTTCTCTTTCTATCCATAACCCACTCTTATTTTTTATACCTGCATATATGCCCAGTGATATATACCTACCTATATAAACATTCAGGTTTCTTTCTAGACCTTAAAATCATCCTTTTCCCCAGAACAAAACAAGCTACATACAGAACATTACACAATTGTGCAAGTGGCTAGCAACTGTCAGCTCATGGAGTCATGAAGTGAACCTCTTTGCACAAGAGTCAAGCATCTAATGCAAAGATAAAAGGATTGCCAAATGAGCTACAAAATGTTTTCAGTAATATCATTATGGAACGATTAGCTAAGTGTTCCCATATAATTATCAGAAATTGTCTCACCAATCAATATGAGGAAGTTTAAGTGCCAAAATACAATTAGGGGCTAAAGGAAAAGTCTCTGGTGCCATGAGGTAGCTACATGCCTGATAGCACCTGATAGGATTTTAACCAAAACAGGGGGAGGCAGAAAGAAATGCTTGAAAGTCTCACAGCGTATTTGGCTAGTGCAGTTGAAGTCTGGATTGTCAATATGTGCTTGGTAGCTTTATATTCACTGACAGGAGAGATGATACATCCCGTAAAAGGAAAATAAATGCTGCCAAGGCGATATTCTGCTCAGCTGTGGTTGGACTGCTTGGATTTTATTTGTCTTCATAGAGTTTAGAAGGAACACGACTGAAAATCCGAACAAACACCACAAAATGAACATCACAGTGCTCTGTGATGGACAGGTATCAGTAGAATCATGTCCCCATATACTGTTGCACCCTACTTCTGACCAAACTGCAGCTCTCTTGGAAATCTTCTTCTCCACCAGCTAAGGAAGCCAAAAACAGGGAAACTCCCCAAATTATCTTAGCATTTCTGCCCTGGCATTAGATGTCTGAGGCTGCAAAGGATTCATGGGTAGTGGGGAAACTGCTGGTAGGATGGGAGGAGCAATTTCCTTTAACTGTTAAAAGACCTTCCTCTTTGTGCTTTCTCCCTCATTAAATCCATCCTCCGAGGTAGCTTGCACATGAAGCTTGCCCTGTCTAGTAGGGTAGCAGTCACAAGATAATGAGCACTAATGAGCTTCTGCAGCAAATGTGCGTGACCCATTTAAATATTACAAGCAGACACTTGAATAATAAATGATAAAATTAAGACAACTGGTTCTTAGCACTTTGCCCTTTGAATGTCTTATGTTGCTTGCCATTAAGTTGGTAGACAGCAAAGGTTTTGGCATAGCCAGCAAAAATTACCAGACAGTAAAAATGAAGAAAGCTGACTCAATGTGCAATGTTTAACATTTTGAAACAGTCTATACTAGATTGATTTTGAAGTATTTTTTTCTCTAACACTGTTACGTACGTAGTTTATTTTGACCACTTAACAATATAGCATTGTAGGAGGAGTACTTCAAAATGAACTTCTCAGTGTTGTTTTTGTTCTGTTCTCTTTCAGGAACAGCTGTGAATTTTTGAACATACTACTGAAAATAACACAAGCAGCAAAAGTGTGCTGCCATGATCAGAACTGTGTGATTTTATAATTATTTGCCCTGAAAGTGCCATTTCAGTTGATTCAAAGCCATTTTAAAATTCTAGTCAGATTTTCCAAATAGTTTTGACCAAATAAAATGATGTATCAGAAATGTTGAAAGAAACCACTCTGGTATTTTTTCCAGGCAACATTTCCAGAAACATTTAAAAGCTAGACAGGAAAATTTGGAAGCAAAACAGATGGAGCAAGAAATAGCAAATACTCGTTGGCCAGAGAAAGAACTGAGGTGCCTGCCTGAGATGTTGCAGCACTTTCCTGGGCGGTGAAAGATTTGTGTTTCCATTCATGTTCCATTTGCTGTCAAATGTATAATTAAAATGAAAAGTTTCATCAGAAGAGAATATATGCATAAAATCCAACAATGAGGGCATTCAACTAGGTACTTATTGTGAAATTACTTCTTTGTTTTTATCAAAAACATCCTTACTTAAAAATGTTGCTTATGAAAATTCTATTCAGAAAAAAATTATTCGGGGTCAATAGGGAAAATAAAAGTTTTTGTTTGAGTATCAACAAAAACTCAATCATGTCATAACCATAACCATGAATACAAAGTATTATTTAAAATAAGCAATGAATTATTTATGGTGCCACAAAGAAAGAAGCAGCAGATATAATTGTTTTAAGAAACAGGCCTTGCTAAGTATCCAGCACTAAACTATCTTAATTTTTAACAGACTTATGGAAAGTTTATTTTTTAACTTTCTTACTAGTTCATAATCATAGAAAATATAACCACCACTACAGTAGTTTCACTCTTATTACAATGCTTTTTAGAGTTTCTTTCTTAATGAGAAAATATTGGGGACTGAATTATACTACGATTCTTTTCTCATATTTCCAACCTATTAATGAATGGACTTTTATCCATCAGAATTAAACGAACTTGCCATTGTTTAATTTAGACAAAAATACATCTAATGAACGTTGAATTTGTACAATCTCCTATAAGAGCAGAGGAATGGTTATTTGATTGTCATTTCTTCAGAACGAAGACAAGTGAAAATACTTGTTTTCTTAGTTGCTGTTTTGTTTTTCATTTTTAGTTTACATTTACTTTTATAGTTATTCTCATTTCTCATCCAAGTCTAATTAGTTTCTTTGTCTTCCTCCTATGTTCCCTGTCTGTCCTCTTAATCTCTTCCATGATATTTTAAACTAAGTATTCTTTCTCTGTTTCTCAGTCCTATCTCAGCGCTGAAGGAACCTGTACTGTATAACCTGGTCTCTACCTTTTCTTTAGATAAAAGGTTCATATATTTTTTTTTTTTTTACATAAAGGAAAGGAAGGATAGTATTTTTTCCATCTCAGCTTCTGCTTTATCAATACTTTAGAACTAACTCTGTACTTTGATTTTTGTTATTAATCCTTTTGTTTTGTACACCGCTGTTAAACAGTTAGCTTGAATCATTTTCAGAATCTAATCATTTAAGTTTTCTTATCACATATTTCATGTACTACTATCAATATATAATAATATTTCCCTTGGGTCAGGGAATTATTTTTATTATATATGTATCGTAAGAAACAAAAATCAGTATCCTGAAATCCTGCTTTTCTGCTTCTTTTTAAATGTATTGGAAGTAATTCATATCAGTGACATGGGATTTATGGAAATAAACCTGCTTAACAGAGCCCCAGCCTTTCATATGCAAACATAGGAATTTGTTTGCAAGCTTGTCTCACTGCATGTCTACCCAAGTTTCTTCAGATGTGGATGGACATAATGCCACTGTTGCAAACAATTTAGCTTAACACCAGAAGTTGCATTGCTAGGTGTCTTTGTCATCATATTAATCTTTTTCTAGCTAACAAAGATTTTCTGTGGAAATATGAAAAAAAAAACCCACCAGCTATCAGACATGCTTCCTGGACAAGGGAATGCACTCAATAGTTTCACAGAATCACAGAATGGTTGAAGGACAACAAGACAACCTTCCACAGTCTTCCCAGACCCTTATATACTCACCACTCTACCTTTAGCACCACCCCCTTCCCAGGTGCTGCTTACATCTCAACAGGTGTTCCTTGTTAACCTCTCATGGTTGGCCTCAGAAAATCCTTTTATCCAGCAAGCAATCAGCATTGTTTTTTTCATTTCTGGCCAACCTTTTTTCTTTTCCTTATTTCTACAATAGGGAGACTTTAAAGTCTTCTCCTAGCTTTACATATTTTGTGCTTAAGTATTTTTTTTTTTTTGTTAGCCATCAACAAAATAAAAAATGTAAAGATAAAGCTGAGTAGTGAATACCAATTCTGCACTCATGTATCTTTTTTTTTTTTAGAAGGATAGCTTTATGATATAAATATTTCTTATTACTATGTTGATATTGTAAATGCTAGTTTTATCAATTTTATATTTTTGATGTTTTCTAACACAAAAGTTTGTTCAGAGGCTCAGGTTCTTCATTGGAGGTTACAGACAAAAGGTAAGTCCTAATTTCTTCGTTACTCTTTTTTTACTTTGTGCGTGTATGTGTGTGCTTTTCCCCAAGGTGAGCGTAGACTAAGCAGAGTTAACAAATGATGGTGGTTTTGCCTCTGCTGTTTTGTATGGTGCTGTGCCAACCAAGTGAACTTCCTTTTTTTTTTTTTTTTTTTTTTGGTTCCCTATCCTGCTGGGCCCTACTTGTAGTTGCTTCTTCTTCTTCCCTAGTTTTTGCCTCAAGGGGGTAGTTAACTGGATTACAGTTCACATTCTCTGCTCGATTCCCAAGAGCCAGAAAGCAGGGTGGTGGAAGCTACCATCTGCTTTTCTCCTGTCCTGTGGATTTCTTTCATCGCCAATGAACTCAGACCAAAACACAGACCGGTGTGCTCAAGAGCTCTCATAATACTTCAAAGCAGTCCTTGAGCTAGCGGGGAGAGAGTTGTGGACCTTACAGATAGACATTAAATAGATCAAGCAATGAGCCCCTGAAAAGCTGAGGTTTCACAAAATCTGACAACTGTTTTATTAATGACAATCTTGTAAACATGAGAAAAAAAATCTGAATGCTCTTGTTTCACTGTGAACAGTGCAAGACCCCACTCTTGCCATTTTCATTGGAGCAAACGCTGACAGAACCTTCTCCAGGCCTGGCCAAGGTGTACAGATAGTTAGGTCAAAGCACGTATTCTTTCCAGGACTACAATTAGTTGACAAGGTCATGGCATGTTGGCAGATGTTCATAATCAGCTCCTCAGTACCTCCCGATGAAATTTCTGCCCCCTTCCACTTTCCTTTCAAATGAATGGAGATGAGTGAACAGACAGATGTTGAATTATTTTATAATTATATTCAAACCATTTTTTGATAAACTTTGGAGAGAGAGAATAATCCTTGAAACTTCAACTCTGACTGCACACTTCTTTCTGGACTCTTGTCACGCCGTTCAGGAACGTTGTTGCTTTGTCTTTCTCAAAAAAGGAAAACAATTAGTGGCAGCATCTCTTTTTCTAACAACTAGTGATAAGGAGCAGGGATGCAGCTGCTCAGCCCAGTCGGTCGAGGGAGGTGATCCTGCCCCTCTACTCAGCCCTGGTGAGGCTGCATCTGGAGTATTGTGCCCAGTTCTGTGCTCCACAGTACAAGAGGGATGTGGAGCTGCTGGAGAGAGTCCAGTGCAGGGCTACAAGGATGATCAGGGACCTGGAACATCTGCCCTATGAGGAAGACTGAAAGAGCTGGGCCTGTTCAGCTTGGAGAAGAGAAGGCTGAGAGGGGACCTGATCAGTGTCTATAAGTACCTCAAGGGAGGCAGTGAGGAGGATGGTGCTGGCCTCTTTTCACTGGTGGCCACTGACAGAACTAGAGGTAATGGCCACAAACTGAAGCACCAAAAGTTCCACAGGAGCTTAAGGAAAAATTTTTTAACAGTGAGGGTGACAGAGCACTGGAACACGTTGCCCAGAGAGGTTGTAGAATCTCCTTCTCCGGAGATCTTCAAAACCTGCTTGGATGTAGTCCTGTGCCATGTGCTCCAGGTGACTCTGTATGTGCAGGGAGGTTGGACTGGATGATCTCTAGAGGTCCCTTCCAACCTTAAAGCATCCTATGATTCTATAATTTCCTACAGACCCTCTGATATCCCTTAATCCTCTACTGAATCCACATTTACTCTTCAGTGTTTTAACACTATGCATAGTGATTCAGAACTTTTTCCAAGACTCTTCACTTCTCTCTTCTCCCATTTCATGGCTTTAAAGCAACTATACCATGCCTCAGTATCCTAAAAACACATATGTTGTCCATCCTTCAAGTACCACTGTTGTTATCCGATTGCCTACACGTTCCCAAATCTTCCTAATCATAACCAGTCCTTGAGCTTCTCACTTTTCCTTGCTGTGCTTTTGTGTTTCTCCCTAGAAAAGGGAGTAACTCCAGAGAGAGCACTTAAACCTTCTTTCTCCAAGTATCCCAGCTTCATCTAGACAACCTTTGTCCATTCCAGAGTTAATATAGTGTGCACAAGCTTGTTCTGCTGCCAAGAATGCTCATAGGTTCCTCCCTGCTATTTTCAAGATCCTATTAACTTCAAGTGCATTTCTGGGTTTCTTATTTTTGGAATCTGCTCCCAGGGTGGAATTTTTGTTTTCTTTTTCCTCATAAGGGTCTTACAAACAGACCTCTTCGTGGTACTGTTACAAATCTAACTTGAGTTCCTTGGCTGCCCAACTCTTTGTTGGACTAGCTTTGGCTTCCTCTTATTTGCCAACCCACCTTCTGCTTTTCTCTGAAAGAAACCTCTTCTCTAGCTCCTAGCTCTCTTGCAGCAGCCCTGGCTTTCCAGGGTCCTTTTTTTTTGCACTACGGTTTGCTCTCAGGTACTGTCATGCAGCACCTCTGCGGGCATCGGTATGCCTGAAAGTCAACACAGCTGTAACCCCATGAGTTTTCATGGATTCTAGCCGACGGCTCTTCAGACATAAACTGCTTCCAGTTTCCATAGTGCCTGGAGGGAAGAGATGAGGAAATTATGTCACTGGAGCTTTTCATAAAGCAAAATATTTCAGCAGATTTGGGCATTTCTGACATACTTTTTATTTATTTATTTATTTAAATTAGAACTCTATAAACTCATGAATTCACTATAACTTCTAGAGTTCATTTTCTTTTTTTTTTCTCCTTCTGCAGAAAAACTAGTATGAGAGTAACTTCTGTGCAGCAATAAACCTTTGCCACTGGCAGGAATCTAGCAGTCACAAATAATTAGTTCTTTCTGTGAATGGTCCAAGGTTAATTTTAGGCTCCTAAACTGTCTACTGCCAGATCTGATAAGTTTTCTCCTTTTGCTCCAGCTGTCTGCTCCCTGATGGGATTCTGCTACAAGGAGGATGGCATTATCAGCCCATTAACCATCACTAGCAGGGGAACTGTGATGCTGATGAATATTGATCACCTGTTTCAGGGGTTTATCAGATGATGCTGAGTGAACTTGATGCTTGGTTGTTTCTGCAGGCAGCTTTTATTTTTTGCTAGCTGATAGCACTTTGTTTTACAGTTCTGCCCATGGAGGACAGCAGTGCAGCAGCACAGCTCAACTATTGCCATCAACAGGTTATATTTAACTGCAGGAAGGGCTTTGAGCGACATCTTTGCCCTCTCTGGCGTCCACAGGCAGAGAGGCTCTGCCCAGCAGTCCACCTTCTCTACTGCACAGCCGTGCAGAAAACTTTAACTAGCAAAACAGTGAGAAGCCCAGTAGTTTAGAAAGGATCGGGAATGGACTTTCAGGCTCTGCAAATGACCAGGATAGTACTCTCACCTATGGATGCATCAACCTGTTCTGCACTACGTATAGGTGTGCATGGGTTACTATAGAAAAAGTCTTATCAACTCAAACATGAGGCTCAGGTTCTTCAGCGCTTGTCTCAGTAATATTGCAAGAAAGTGTTAGATGAGAAATGGGATAAGGAGAGAAAGAAACACTAAGGGGAGAAAAAGGCTGTTTTTTAAGTTAGAGATCAATATTACTGTGATAGCCTTTGTTACTCAACAGAAATAATCTGAGGAATGCATAGAAGTGTAAATAGAAATGCTCAACCACTAGTTACAAATATGTTCCTCCTGACTTCAGATTATTTTTATTGATTTGCAAACGTTATTTTGCTGGACTTTATATCTCTCTGGTCTCGGCTATAATTAACACAGCTAAAAGAAACCAAAACCCACTGGAACAAAGATGCTAAAAGGATAAAAACACTCAAAATCAGTTTTCACGTTATTCCATAACTCTGTTCCTTGCCATCTGTACAGGAAAGACTGGAAAGAACACAAAAGTTCTGTTTTGATCATTAGCTGTCTGTCAATCACAAAAATGAGCAAGAAAGCAAGATATTTTATTTAGGACAGAAATGGGTGAAAGCTAATCTTCCTTGCGCTTATTGACATTTGGCAGACTATTTCCTGAAAGTAAAGGTTCCCAAGACTAAAAATAAAGAAGACAATAAGGGAGAGGAGTGCATGTATTAGGACCATTAAAGACTGACAGCTAGCAATTTTCAGAGGAAGGACCTGAGCACCAAATCTGTATACCAGCAATGCAACTGTGGCCTGCTGTTTCTGATCGTTTCATCCCTTATCTGTTCCAAAAGAGAAAAAAAGAAAAAAAAAAAAAGAAAAAGAAAAAAAAACATTTTTCCTCTTCATTTTCCCTTCCATTTAAGGCAGAATGAATACTGGGTTAATTGAGACAGCCACTATTGTTTACTCGGTCCTGTAAACTCTCTGTAGAGGACACTAGAGTCAAAGACAAGATCACTAGAGGTGACTGAGTTCTCTATCAATCACCTCACAATTGTGGCTCACAATCTAGACAGACACTAGATGAGGCAGGTTGGAGCTGTCTGGAGACAGAATTCTGTCCTTTTACTACCCTTCTACAGCATAACTAAAAGAGAAACTAAAAAGCTGTTACTGTTTAGCTGATTTCTGAAATGAACAGTACTGTCCTTACTCTAGCTGGGCTTAATCCAATTTCCAACCGGGCAGAAACAATTCAGTCATTCTGGAATAACAGCATCCACTTATGGTGTAATTCAGAAGTAGTAATTGTGCTTTGAATTCATAATTGGTTTGAATGTGATTTAACTTGCATTTCAAAGAAGCTCTTATGAACATAAAGTCAAATAAAAAAAAAAAAAAGACATCAACAACAAAAACAAATTCCGGAAAAACATGATGGAAAGTTCTTGTGATAGTTTTTGTCTCTTGTGGGTATTATCCTACTTCAGAAGATTTGGGGAAAGCAATTGCTCAGAAGTTTATTTCCAGGCAAAGGCTTTTTTGAGCCTTTTAAATTTGGAATTTGGTAGCTTTGAAGTTATCTCCTGCTCTCTTGCTGAGCTTGGTAGGAGGTGGAAATGCATACTGGCTTTCTTGCCTGTGAATCTTCTTAAATCTTACATATATTTAGGGTTTTTCAAAAGCCACCAGAAAGCCTACTAGACACAATAGCTCAAGGCATAGATACAGAATATATACTTCAGCATGGCACTGAACATCAAAGGCCTCTGATAGACTAGGACTTTGAAAACACTGCTCCTGGGCCAAGTTAAATACAGTTATAAAGTAAGACTGCATTTCTGTGACCTCAAAAGTCCTTATTCGACAGGGCAGAAGTGCACAACCAGATCATGTCAGTAAATGAAAGCTTGAGACATCCTACAATCACATGGCATTTTGTAACCTCTTGAAATTTCTTCCTGGGTTTGTAGAATTAGTATATGTTTTGTTGCTGATAAAATTATCCATTCTGGCTGTGAGAGTGACGGATGTCCTGGAAGACAGAGAACAACGTGTGGCTATAGAGAAGCACACAAGACACTTCAAACATGTTCATTTTAGAGTGTGAAAAAGGTAGCTGTACATGATTTCTGGGACTGCATTTCACAACCTGTATTCCATTTCCCTTTGGTGATGATTAAGGTCAGCACAGTTAATTTTGAGTGTATAAATCAGCATCACAAGTGAAGTGGGGAAGGGACCTTGATCATGTCATTTCATAATTCCTACTTATTGATATTAGCATGTTGATGTAGGGGAATGGATATTTTGCATGCTTAAAGAAAGGCAATGATTCCTAGACATCTCTGCCTGCTGCCTGATTTTGCTTCCTTCCACTTTCTTGCAAATGTTTGCACTACAGTATTTAAACTCAGACAGAAATTGCCATTGAAACAAGGAAGAAATCTGCTTAGGAGTCAGGTATTCAAGTCTAATTTTTCCTTTTGGTTTGTGGGGTAAAAGTAATAAAGCAAGCATTAGAAATAATAAGAACAATTAAAGAACATTTCAGAATTCTTGAAATAAAAGCTACACTGCATAAGGTATTAGATAGAAGAATGAAAATGGTGATTAAAACCATCTCTTTTGAGAAATTAAGAATGAGTAAATACAAAATAAATTCTAACAATATAAAAAATATTGACAAAATGCCATAGAAAAATATAGCTCTAAAGAACAGTTCATGTCCTAAGAAAGAAATTCAAGAGAAATTGCCAATAAAGTACAGAACTCATTGAAACGTTAGTAGTCTTGGACAGAGAGTGATTTGGCTCACCTACATATACTGCCACAATATGGCAAAGATTCCCTTTGAGACTTTCTGAAGTTTTCTGTGGTGGAGGCTCTCTCCTCTTCCTCCAGCTTATTTAATAGCAGAAAAAAATTACTGGCATGCAGTGATCAGAGTTGACCAGATATTTGCCTGACGGGCAGCAGCTTTAGGTCCCACCCCAATAAAGCAGAATTGGGCCATGAAGCCTCAGTTTCCCTAAATCACATAAGTACTCCAGCCCTTTATCTACTGTGCAGGCTCACAATCTTTTGCCAGAACTACATCCTTGCCTAAGAAACTCTTCTGAAAACACTTAATTGCCGCCATAAGTTCCCATTAGCAGCTTGAACAAGCCAGCATTTTTATGGCTTGCCATCAAAATATCAGCTAGCTCTAATTATCAGATCTATCAGAAGCACTTGTAGAGGTGATTAAGAGAGTGTATAGCTCATTCCCAGTTAAACCTTTGCCTCACAACACAGGCCAGGTGCTCAGAAAGACCTTGCAAAGGAGCAGCCAAGCCTTCCTGTTGCAACCAACTCTGCGGCAGGCTGAGATGGTGCCCGAGGCTCGCAGGGAGGCAGGGAAGGGCACATGTAAAGACATGGAAGCATCAGAGTATGCGTCAAGGGACTGACGGCCTTTTCTGCCCAGGGCTCTGTCACCTAAACTGTTTCTTTAGAAACAGTTGAACTGAAAGGGAAAGGTAATAAAGCGATTTTGGCCAAATGACTGCCTTGTTGAGCGTTTAGCTGACCATGCTCAAGGCCAGCTCTCTACTAAAGCTCTTGTGAAGACAAAGCTGGAAGATACCTCAGAGCAGTGCCAGCCTTTGAGGACAAAAAGAGGAATGAGGTATCTGCCCAGGTACTACAGTTTGCTGTTAAGGAATTTCTATTTCCACTCAAAATATTGAATCCAAATGGTGAGACTTTCCTCATCAGTTGGCACTATCATTTCTCTGCAAAAATTTCTTATTAAGGCATTTTCTCTTGTACATCAGTTTTGTCCTGCATGATTTGACATATCTATCAGATTTCAGTAACTGAAATTCTAAACACATATTAATTCAGTCCTAATTTCTATCCAGTAGTGCTAACAGGTTTTCATACACTTGTATACGTGCAATAGCAACCATTATGAAGGGCCCTGGCTCTGACTGTGCTTTCAGGGTGTACCTCCATCTGTTTCATAATCACACCACTCAGGCTTTCTGAAGCTATCACTGCTTAACAACCTACATTATTTCTGCAGTAACAGAACTGCAACTTCTCCTTCGATATTAACATTGGTTTGCTTGCTTTGGGTTAAACACAAATAGAGGATAACTTTGTCAAACGGCACTCTGCTAATGAAGTGTGTGATGCTCACCTGTGGAGCAGAAGAATTAAGAATCAAAAGAGATTTCAGTATCTGAAGTAATGAAAACACTGAAAGACATGATTTTAGTAGTCTACAACATTCACACTTTTTCAGATAATGTTTGATTTATTAATATCCGTTTTTCAGGACAAGAACTATGGTTTAGTAGAAGCTTGAATATTAATTACTTCAATAGAGGGCCTATAAGCAGCATGGCAATCAGATTAAGCGATAAAAAGGGATCATAAGTATATCACTTCACATGTGCTTTTGTAAGAAACAATGTTCCATATTCAAGTGCTTCACACATCTCTCTTACCCCATTGCAGTTTGCTTTAATGTTGGTACAAATCTTTCTACCAGAATAAGACACTGCTAAGCACTGATACAGGAAACTACTATGAATTTTATGTGCAAATGGACTGTGCTTGTCCCATGATCAATAACACAGGACCAAAGGTAATTACAAGTAACAGATGGAGAAAATACATAAGAGGCAATCTGGTCAGTAATGAAAAGCAGCCGTTACGACATGCCAGCTGTCTGACTGTCAGACTTTTGGCATTGCAATAGGGACAAATTTTGAGCGGGAACTTGCACATGGACTATGAAGTAGTTTTGCAAAGAGTTTTCTGACATGCATAAGCAGCAACATGGAGGAAAAGGCATTCGACTCATTTACCCATATGTGGTTTTGAGTCATGTCAGATTTTGAAAAAAAGAACTTTGACACAATGCATAGCAGAGGTTTAAACCACATATGGTTTGGGCTACTAAGTCTAATTATGCTGTAATAAGTGGGACAAGGCAATGATGAGACTTTCAGGAGATTTAAAAAAGAAAAGATGGCATGAAATGAAGATGATGAATGTGGGAAAGTAAATGCAGGCCATAAAAGGTATTTTTTGGTAAAATAGTGAAGTTTGAGAGAGATGATTTCAGAGGAAACCAGAATCATTTTCATATCTTCATGTCCCTCCCACCTTAATGACAAGAAAAGTGTTAGAAGTGAGATTGGTTTCCAGTAAACAACAACAATAACAACAACAAAAAAGACATGCTATTTAAGGAAAATACTAAGAATATTAACCTTGCATTCTTGTAGAGGAAATAAAAATAGATAGTATCATCTGTTATTGGACTTATAAATATAGAATAGCTAATAAATTGCATTTTCATCCTATCTTACCATTAGCAGTAATTTGCCAGAGAGGAAGACCACAGGGAATGAGGAAAGCTTAGAGAAGAGCTTCTTCATTTAAAAAAAATATATTGTACTCAGTAGGCACTTCACAGGATATTGGAGGCTATGCACAGGAGAGCACAGGCACTTGAACCATCCAGCCTTAAACTCTCAGAAGCCTCCTCAGATGCTTACTATCGGTAGGCTTTCTTATTTCCCAGTTACACAGGACATGTCTACTCTTAGGTACAGACATCTTGGCTGGCTCCACCACATTCCCTGAGCTCAGGAATGCAAAGGCTCACAGTGCCATCCAAGCTTGTGATCTTGAAAAATACCAGGTAATGCCCTGGAGGCATCTTGTGAGCTTTAGAGTCATGCCTTGTTACATGCCCAGAAATGCCCTGGTTTTGACAGGACTGTGAATCTCAACAACATATTCTTGCCTAAGTGCTATTGCAGTCCGGAAAGCAGGCATTCCTCCATCTTCCGAAGAGTCTGGTCCTACAGATGTCCCAAAAACATACGCCTCAGAGGGTCTGCACACTACAGCTACAAGGATGTCTACCTTTTGCCATGAAGGAAGAGAGGATGACTCATGTCCCACCTGCTCTGTGTCATAACACAGAGGTCTTACAAAATGCCTCAGAGCAGTTCCTGTTGAGCAATTTCCAGCCCATACCAACCTCCTGCCAGGACAGAGTCTGTGTCGGAGACTGCATGCATTTCTGGGATGTTGTGTCCTGCAGAAAAGGATCCAAAAGGCCTGTGACCATACAGCAGAGCAATAGGCTCCAGTGTACTGGTTAGGGCACTTGCCTGCTTACTGTCATCTCTAGGCCCTGCAGTACAGGACTGTTTATTGCAAAACACAGAAGCAATGCTGGAAGTGAGAGGCAGGATATACATGTTTCACTCTTTTACTCCTCTGTGGGTGGACAGTCAGAAATACTACCAGGTTCTCTTCTGCTTCCCTCATCTAATCTGATACCCGCTTCCCACCTCTTCCTCTGTGTGAGTGTGACATTGCTCTCAACTAATCCTCTTGATGCCAAGTGAGTAATCAACTATTTGAATGATGATATGTTTCCAATGAAATGGTGATGACTTGATATCAATCAGGATAATAGTCCATTCTCTTTGGCTGCAAAATAAGAAAATGGAATCTTTAAGGCGTTTTAAAATGGTTTCCATTTTTTTTTATGCTAGTATAGCTGTGCAGTTAAAACAAAAGCTGGAGAATCATGTCAGACATTTCTCAGAAGTATTCTTTGTGAGATCTCCCATTATGCCCTCTAGGATTGTTGCTTTGCAGATCAACAGTGGTGAGAAGACAGGATACGACTTGTTAGCTGCATAATTTCCATTTAAAATTAAAATAGTGGCGGTACTAAGTTGTTCCTGGAATTTATATACATTTCTCAACCCAACTGACAACATACTTCAGCTCTGTTCTGCCTCTATGATCTTTCCTTCGTTAGAATGTATAAATAAATGATGTGGTAAATTATCTCATGTCTAACTCTTGTCTTATTATTAATCTAGAGGAAGATGAAGTTCTTAGAACAAGGCAGGAAAGACAGAGAATAGAAGATGATTAAATTGTCTTCTATTCCATTCACAACAGGATTTTTAAAAAAATTGTTTATTCTTTAAAATACATTTTTCTAATTGCAGAAGAATGATCCCTTTATGACAATGATCTTAGTTTTCCCTTGAAGTGGTAAAGAAAAACACCTTCTATTAGAGGTTTCCACAAACTGAAATTAGTCCTGGAGGAACCCGGCACAAGCATTACAGGCAGCAAAGCTGTTTTTTCTCCCCGTATGTTTGTTTTCTGAAGAAAAAAAGTAACAACCATTCCTCACTCATAAATTTAAAAAAAAAATGTAATTGCTATTTATTCTCTTCTCATCCAGAAGTTTTCTGTTGCCAACAGGCAGGCAAAATTAAGCATTTTTTTTTCCCAAAGCGCTTATAATTCATGTTAGTATATGATGAATGAGGGAGATATAAGGAAAATGGAAGAATAATGGCTACATAAAGAGGTTCCTGCAGGCCTTTTGGTTTATTTTCCTTATCTCAAAATAATAGTACAAATATATACACTTCCGTATGTATGCTATATTACATATATAAAAAAATGAAATACTACTCATGGTTTTAACTAAAGCTGTATGTAGATAATGCATCTGTTGGTTTTGCTTGTGGGCACAGTAAGAGGAAGGTGAGAGGGTGCAACAGTGAAACTAGGGAAGAAGGGCTGATTGATAGGAAGGAAATGAAAGTTGATGGGGAGGAGGAGGAGGAGGAGGAAGGGGAGGAGAAGGACGAATGGATGGGAATAGCAGTGAGTCCCAGGAACTGGGGCACAGGGCAGAAAGACAGCTGAGGGGAAGGAGGAGGTGATCTGGACAGCTGCAAGGAGAGCAAAGATACCTTGTAGGTCCTACAAGCAGGGCTACGCTCACCTTAACCTCTGTATCTCCCTCCTATTTCTTCCCAACGGCTGGAGCAGTTGTCGGGATGTGTGTTGTGATGAGTCGTGGCATTGGGACAGTTAACAACATGCAAAGCAACCTGCTCAACTAAAAGACGTAATTGCAAACTTGTTGCATGGGACAGTGGAATAACAAGGGAGGAAAGGGAGAGTCCCATCCCTCACAATTTTGGCTGTCAGCTTGTGTGGATTCAGAAAAACCTGCAGACAGTACTGGCACATGCCAGTACTTGCAGATGATCTCCATTCCCAGTGTCAGGGGAGGGGCTCGATTTCCTCCCACTCCCCTAAGGCTGAGAGTCATCGAATGCTGCCAGCATGGTGGGGCCAAATGTGGTCAACTGGTGAGCTCAGATCTGCTGAGGAGTTTTACTGAAAAGGGTCTCATGGAACAACAGTTAAAATTCTTTCTGACTTAAGGAATAAATATATGCTATGACTATCCATCAAACATTCATAAAATAAAATAAAGTCACATGAACAGCATTCCTAAAAGCAGCAGCACCCTGCAGAAACCTCCCATCACCACAAGGTTCTTTGGTGGTAGAAGAATGAACAGAAATATTCACATAGACTGTAAAAAAAAAAGAAAAAAAGGGAAAATGAAATCCTGGCATTGTTCTTCCATAGTTACGCAGAATTGGTACCTTTTATTTTCTTATGAAAGGGAGTTCATAAGAGTAGAGAAGACAAATTTCATTTCAGAAGAAGTGAAAAAGGATTGCTATGCACCAAAAAAAAAAAAGGGGGGGAAAAAAAAAGAAATAAAAATAAGTTCCTAGCCCTGTTGCCGAGAAGAGCAGACATCTGCCTTTGTATTTGAAAATGATCAAATTGTGCCAGCTGGCATTTTAGTTGGCAAAATTACAGAAGAAGGGCACAGGCTCAGAATCATCATTGGCCCATTGAAAATGTAATGAAAATCTGTGCAAATGGGTTACATAAAGGTATTTAAATATGCTGATTAAATACATAATGCCCATAGTTTAAGAGACTGTCTTAGTGGAAATATTTAACCTTGTAAAAAATCCAGAGCTACCGTTCTCCTCTGTGGATATAAAATCAAGAATTCATGGCTGGTTGTACAGACAAACACAAATCAGCCGGATGGGACCAGCAAGAAGGTTCAGATAGAAAAGGCGCTTTAACTTTTCAGTGCCCTACATGGAATAAGCAACAAATGGCCACTTCTGCTGTGTTAGCAAGGAGATCTGGCAGGGGCTGCTTCCCTAAATTGTAGCCCCCAGTGGATACATTAGGACAGCCCTTACAGGCCCTTGGGGCAGTCGGGAGGGCTTGTTTCCTGGATTTCAGTGCTTCCCTGTACATGGTGGGCATATGTGTGCACCTCTCCTTCTCGGGCTCCTCTTTGTGTACTGAGGCTCCAGGGAAGCAGAGAGCCAGGAGGAGGGCAGATCCCGGCCTTGGTCTAGCAAAGGGCAGATGTGAGTAATAAGCACACTCGCCCTTAATCTGGTAGCCCGCAGATCAATAGCACCTGAACAGGCATTGCAAGACTGAGGCTCTGACCCTTTGCTGGGGCAGCCTGAAGGCCCCTTTCCAGTGTCTTTGGGAGGGCACATGCTGTGCAGTGCAGAACATAATGTACCTGAACCAGAGAGAGAAAGGAGAAAGATTCAGATGTAAAATATTCCATTACCTTGTGTTTGCATTGCCCTCTTTATTGCCTGCTTATCTCCTGATGTCCACATTGGGCATTTCACTTCACTCTTTTGGAATACTGAGAGAGTACAATGACCTCTTGCCTGGCAGAAAATAGCCTTTATAGATGCCCTCGGTGCCTCACTTCAGCATCAGGAGGAATATCTAGCAGCTGGTTTGAAAACCGATTGAATAAAATCATACATACTGCTCTACCTTGCGCATCTTGGTGGGGTATACTGCAGTTTCCAGGCTCTGTGATACAGCTGTCAAGGACTTAACAGAGCATGAACACATCTGTGTCCCAGAGACGAGACCCCAGATGTTAATGGGCTCTGTAAGGCAAGACTAAAACACCTCACAACCATGTAGAACGCTGCAGTCTCCTGCCCATGAACCAGAGATTTCTGCAACACGTGAAATACTGTAGCAACATTTTTAATAAGGTACAACAGCAAATGAATTCCCTTTTTTCTTGTTCACTTGACATAGATTTTAACAAGACAAAAAGGCACAATGCTAAATGAGTTTAGTTTAATGATTCTGATTATAACAAATGTGGAAAATGGTACAAGCCCAGTCTTTTATAATTAGACTGCAGTACTTCTCTCCAAATACTGCAGCCTACCCCTGAGATGCAGAATAATTTTTACTTCCAGAGGCCTAAAATTATTTTTCAAGACACAAATCAAAATATTTTTTTCTTTCAGCCTTTCTTGAGTCTAATGTTTTTCAGGTCTTTACAACATTAATATAAAGTTATTTACAAAGCTTCTTAGCTACAACCAGCCCTGCCAAAGCATTCTGGGTATTGCTCAAACCTGATTAATACACAATTAAAAGTGCCCCTCAAAGAATGGCACTAAATACTTAGCTGTTGTGGATCAGTGTAGATTTCACTGGAAACAACAAAGTTTGTAATTTATACCAAATTAGAAGGCGGCACAAAACCCTTAGGTAACTAAAATGGAAAACTGAAATTTGTCAGAAAAGTCCCAATTATATAATTAAGAGAAGTGATTTCAGTAGATACATGAAGAAAAGCAAAAGAACATTCTCAGATGGTTTTGGATATAATAAATGTTAGCTTAGAGGGCTCTCCAAAATCCTCACATTCACTCCTGTCAATGCATTTGTAAAAGAAGGGAGTTTTAAATAGAACTGTCTTTTTAAATACATCTCTTTTTTTCTGGTTCTGTTTTTAAAACATTAAATTAAAAAAATATGTATCTGTCTTTGAAATTCACTTTCTTGAAGGGAGTAAAGAATGACTTCAGAAAGGGGAAAAAGTTCAAAGATAGATACTTAAAAATATGGGAAGAGAAATTAAGAAGTATTAAAAAAAATAAAAACCTTTGACCTGATTTCCCAATTCTCAAGCTGCGAGCATGCAGACAAAAAAAAAAGTTTCATTTTTTTGACTGGAAAAAAAGTTCACCAAAAAAATGTAAGGATGTGAAAAATATTCACTTTAACAACATTTTTTATCATTTCTGGGAAGCCCATTTTTCACTGATTTTTTCCCTTGTTCAAATGGTGTGAGAAGTAGGTTTACTATTATCTTTTCTTCTTTCCCTGTAGTAGTCTAGACATAACCTGTTAATGAGAGTCCTATTCAGTCAGGCACTGCACACAATGTGGTAAAGTTGTTTAATTTGTAAATTGGACAGCAAAATAAGGGTTTGAGGTTTTTTTCAGGCTGGACAGAAAGGACATGAAAAGGGCAAAACACAAGTTGGTAGACAGAATCTCTGCAGACAATTCAAGGGCAACTTGTTCACTGGCTAATTTAATCATTCAACATCAATCCAATTTAGGCATCACTGAGTATTAAGAGGCAGCAGTCAAATTTATTATTTGAAGACAAAAAACTTCCATTAAACTAAACATTGACACTTTAAAAAAAAAAAAAGGTAAAATGATAGCCTCCATTCTGTCTGTTTCTAAAAATTGACTCGCATCATACAGCACAAGCTTACTTGAAATAAAAAAAAAATCTGCTTTTAAGTGAGACTATGACTCTTGCAAATGTGTGATAACTCTGCCACCATAACTAACCTTTCAAAAAAAAGAGAGATTTCTCCTATGCTAAGCATGCAGCTCACACTTCAGAGTTGTAGGCACTCCAATGTCTAGGTCAGATCCGGGATTAGGAAGAATTTGTGAATTTTTAGTGAGCTTGTCTGTATAGACTGTTGGCATCTGACTTTTCCAGGCAGTCTCTAGACTTGCTTGAACTGACTTTTAATTCTACTCAGTTAAAGAGGGAGGGGGATTGTTCTTTGGGTCTTTTCCTTTCCGGGACTTCTGTAGAAATGAAATTTGCTGCTGTGCAGAGAGCCAGCACAAGCTACATGCCTTACTTTGTGCTCTTGACTTTCAGGATTAACATGCAATTCCACTGATGTATTGGCCTTCTGCTGATCTTTTTCTTGAGGACAAGCTTCCCAAATAAAACTCTTAAAAATACAAGCAAGGACAGTTTCATTTCAAGGATCAATGAGAATTCTATAACAGAGCAGTAATAGAAACTCTTCTAGGTTGCTAAATTTCACTAGAGAGTATCTGAACCAGTTGCTCACTTCAGGCTCCTAGCTTTTGATGAATATTTTTCCATACACGTTATTTTAAATGTGACCTACAGTCTCAAAGCACCCCGGGCTCATTTTCCTTTATTTTGCAAATGTCTTGCTTCTTGAAGACAATGTAATTACACATTTTTGAGAACCAGGATAGAAAAAAAAATGTAGAGAGAAGAAAACAAACTGCAAAAACAGCTACTCTATCACCAGGAGAAACCTTATACAAAATAAGTAGACCTGATCACTTCAGATGTGAGGCAATTGTTTATACATAGGGTCTGAGGACTAAAATTTGGCAGTGGCAGAAATTGAAAGCGCCAGCTTCTCTTTTGGAATATGCCTGTAATGTGCTTTTGTGTGTATACAAGACATTAGCATGTTTCTAGCCTCAAGCAAATGATAGAGGGGCACTTGGATATTCACCGCAAATTATTTCCTGACACTGAAAAGGTCTGGGATTTTTTTGGCACCAGAGTACTGCTGTGCTACACCCTGTGATTTGCCTCTTCCCCTCAGTAATTCACAGTGACAGACTTTTAAACAGAATTACATCCCCCTA
The DNA here is from genome assembly GCF_059628265.1 of Tinamus guttatus. Taxonomy (NCBI): domain Eukaryota; kingdom Metazoa; phylum Chordata; class Aves; order Tinamiformes; family Tinamidae; genus Tinamus; species Tinamus guttatus. Next base: position 2,117,428 of record NW_028288668.1, read on the forward strand.
AGCAGCTTCCTGTGCATTGGCAATGGGCAGAGCAGCACCGACAACGCGGGAACATGACTGGAATGCAGAGGTGGCCGTCCTGGCTGCTTGGCATCCGTATGGAGAGAGGCGGCTCGGCTTTCCTCACGGCGCACTTTATTGCTGAGGCAAAAGCAGGATGTTTGTGAACATGCATAAAAGGGCAAACAGGCTCGGAAAAGACTCCTTGACTGCGCTGCTGTTTCTCAAAGGCTGAGGACTGCACTTCTCATGGGGGGACGTCTAAAGCTCAGCTCTTTCACTGAGCTTATTACTGCTATGCAAGGATGCTCCCATTGCAGAGAAGCGTTTTATCTAGTCTCAGCCCTTATGTCTTTGCTATGAATTCGTAAATGAGACACAATACAGCAATATTCCTGTAAGTTCAGAGAGTTTCAGAATAGCAAGCCCTAGTCACTCATGGCTGTAACGGAATGAAAAAAAATCCAAAACCTTTCTGATGATAAAACCTGCTGGTGGAGGGGAAAAGACTAGTTGCCCTTCAAGCACAGAAAGGTTAACACATAGCCTGGAACATTGCATTGGCAGGTATTCCATAGATACCTTAATGCCAAAGCAGTATGTCTGTGGGGAAGATGTCTATAATGCCTTATGTCATTTGTGTATAAAAGCATTTCTCACAACTCTGAGGAAGAAGAAAAGGATAAGGTGCAAATATACAGAAGCCTATCTACAGAGCTCATAGAAGTTGTTTATTGAAGTATTAATGAATGTTTTATGTTCTTTGAGGAGTATGTTTTGTGTTTGTATATATAATATGAACAAAAAATAATATACCAGATTATGTGCTGGTATAGCTCCAGCCACCTTCATGGTATTACTCAGCATTTATACATTGATAGGACAGGTGAGACAAAGTCTTAAATCTTTTCTTTCCTTGCTTCCTGATCTGGGATTTTAAAGTCTTTGCATAATGTGAACTAACTATATCTGAGAGATCAGTGAGAAGCACAACACAGAGAATTCATAATCAGCCTCTGTGGCTTTATTGCCTACACCCCTTTACTCATCAGCGATTCTTTCTGAAGAAATTTGGGCTTTGCCTCTGGTGCGGAAGAGTAATGATTTGCTTGTGCTCATAAAATTTATAAGACTCTGTGTGGTTACTTTATTATTCTCTCTCTCACAACATTTTTTCATGCTGCAGCTTGAGAGTCAAATGTGAACTTGATTGTTTACTCACTATGGATTGTATTTCATGATCATAGAAAAGTCATAAATGAAGAAAAAGGAGCAAGACAGATACAACTGGCATTGAAGAAGCTTTCTTGAATACAGAAACCTCTGAGGTAGGTCTCTGTTTCTAGATGGAGACTATGAAGTTGGAGTCCCAGGTCCGGGTCTGATCAAAGACACACTTTTAGGAACTTGGTCCTCTGGAGCCCAGAAACCAAATCTCTCAGGCACCTTGTTCATCTGTGCACTGAAACATCTCTCCATAGTCTAGAAGACTCCCCTGGAGGATAAATGCTGTTAGCCTTTTTACCCTTTATTTTAAAAGACTGAGAGGATGCCACTGCTAGATTTCTTTAAAGTAGCAGATGATGTCCAATACCAACCATTTTTTTATGATGTTGGACTCCTTACATACTTGATGTTAGAATGTCTTAGCAAGACAGAAAAATAGGTGAATAGGACAGATCTCCTGTTGCAGTAGGTAACAAAGAAAGAACTATTGACTGGGCTTTGACTGTCTCAGCACATAATTGAAGACAGAGTAAGGAAATAGTTTGGACAAGCTAGATTTTAGAATTTCCCTTCTCACATGAGTGCCCAAAGTAAACTCCAAGCCATGCTCCTCCTGACTTAAAAGCTTCAGTTTCTCTTCTGTCTACTGCAAGTTCCTCTCCTCTTTTCCCACAACCACAGAAAGGTTGAGGTTGGAGGGGTTATCTAGATATCATCCTGTCCAAGCCCTCTGCTCAAGCAGGGTCACAGAGCATGTAGAGCCTGCCCAGACAGCTTTTGAATATCTCCAAGGAAGGAGCTCTACAGCCCCTCTGAGCAACCTATGCCAGTGCTCAGTCTCATCTACATTAAAAATCTTTTTTCTCATGTTCAGAGTGAACTTCCTGTGTTTCAGTTTGTGCCTGTTGCCTCCATTGCTGTTGCAGGGCACAAACTGATGAGGGATCAAAACAGGCACAGATGAGGGATTTTGAGCTAAAACTGACATTTGAAAAATGACCCAAACGACCTAGTATTCAGACGTAGTTTGGTTTGCCATGTTTTATAAAACTCTTAGTCACAAAAACTCTGTGTTTTCTCTCAGTCTCTGGAGACAGTTGCAGCGAAAGTACATTCACTTCAGTTCTCACCTTTAATGATTATACTAAGAAGATCAGGATGCTCATCTATAAACACATCAAACAGCAGAACATACAAGGAAATTGCTTCCAAGACAAACAAGAGATCAGGAAGAATCAGAAACTCTGATTCTCCTGATTTAGAATACTGACAAGAATAAGAAGTTGCTCCCCAGGTTAAAAATAGTGGTGTCTAAAATAGCCTTCCAGAATAAATAAAAGGTTTCCAATTAATTTTCACTCCACTTTCTTCAAGCTGAGATTTTATTCTGTTCCCTTCCTCTGCAGCTACCTTTTCTGTGGTCTGTCTTCTCACTGAAGATTTTCTTTTTTCTTGTGTACTTTTCATCATTCATATTTCACTATTCCATATCTGCTGGATATTGCTGTCCTGTCTCGTTACATTCCTTAGCCAGCTTATTTCATTTCTGCCTTTGTTTTCCACTCCATATTTTCCCACTTTTCTTTCACAGTTTTACTCTTGGTGATTTAACTGCCATACTATACACAGGCAGTGAGTGATGGAGATGTTTAAGTAAAGAAGACTGTTTCACAGGAACCCAAAAATTTAGAAATAAGTTGAGTGACAGAATGGGCGAGATCTAATGTTTCTTTCTCTTATTCTCTCTTTCATTATGTTTAATCCAGTTACTCTTTTCCAATTGTCTTCTATGGCTTTCTCCTTGCAAGTCTGTGCCAGCATAAACAGCAAAGCGCCCTCTCAAACCTGGACAAGTTTCAGTGTGCTCACATCTGCATGTAACATTCCCGAGTTTGTTTCTATTTCAGAGCTTGAGTTGTGGCCCCTTTGAAACACCCGGATGCTGCACAAAGATAGAGTGTTTGCACTCCCTGCATCTGAAGGACAACCTGGATCCAGTAAGAACATCTCCTAATCACCCAGAGTTCATGTAAAAGTCAGATAGAGAAGCCAAACCTTTATGTGAAAAAAAGCATCTTTTTTATCCCTCTCCCAAATGTAATTTATTTTGGCAGGTCTTATAAATGACACAACCTCCCATGTCCATTCCCAAAGATCTTTCTTTTGAGCTGCCATTCTCTACTTTTACATATACAGACATCTGTTTGCTCCTTTAGCATCTACTCAGAGCAAAAGTTAAAATGGCAAAGGCATCTCCACAGTCTCCGTTCATACGAACTCATATGACCTGTGCTGACAAACAGCAGCTCATCATTCTCTATCCTTTTTCTTTCACACAAATCTGCTGGAGACAAACAGGGACACCAGGAGCTCACTGCCAGCACAAGCTGCCTGAAGTGCCTGCTGGCAGCACAACTTGCTCTGTGTTAGCTGCACCTCATCAGTAATTTCTAAAAACAAAATATTAAGAAACCTGCCACATATCAGGAAATGTAGGAAGGGAAGATGAATTTTTATAGAAATTTAGCCCAAAATTCCTCAGAACTGCTTGACTGAAGTAGGTAGGAAAGCTGACAGAATTTATTAATCATGGAAAGTTTCCCTGGTTCTTGGAAGAGACAGCATCCATCCTGTGCAGCATCGCACAGGGCAGCTGGGTAGCTGCTAAGCCCCGAAGGCTCATTCATGGTGTGATCATGCCAAATGTGCTGCACTGCTCTGTTGCGTGGACATGAATTTAAAGCACTCAGAAACACACAGTGGACTCAGGGGTTGGTAGTGTTTACCAGATTCTACTTGTGTGTGTGTGAAATAAGAAGAGCTGTTCGTACTGGTATGTTGGTCATTGCCGGGTATGTTGCCAAGAAGATTAATCCAAACATTGACTATCTGCAGGCTGTGCACAGGTATGAGAAGTCAGTACTACTCCACAAATGGAGAAGCATTAGGCTGTTCATTTCAGAACAGATTTTTGACATGCCAGAGATGAAGCTCCTCTTGGTATGGGAGAAACTCCTGAAGCAGAAGCAGGGCAACCCCCTATTCCCTTGTATACCTGGATGTTGCACTCCAGCAAAAGCCTGCGCTGTTGCACAAAATTAGGGTCTTAAATGCTTCCTGGATGATATCTGTTAGGAGAGCTCTGATTCCTTCCTCCTTTCTGTTGCAGTATCCAGCAGTATCCAGAAGGCCAAATTCCTGCTCTAGATATGGGCCATATTAAAGATCTCCAGGGAATTTCGGTCTGCAAGAATCCATTCCCGTCATCAAACTGAGCTCCCTGCTACTGTGTATGATCCTGTTCCTGCTCTAGTGCAGCTCTGTTTTAAAAATACTTCAATTTCTTTAATCCTCCTAATCCCATTAAAGCTATGCCTGAGCTATAAGTCCAGATGGTAAGAAAATTTCTCTTGAAGTTCAGCCTAAATCCTTCACTGCTGAATTATGCCTCTTTGTGCCAGAACCACTGTCTTTTTAGCTTAAATAGTCTTTCTTCCCATGGTGTGTATAGAAGAGTTAGAGTCTCTGTCTCTAGAAGCAAACAGAAACTGGACAGTTTTAACAAGAGCACCCACTGCACATGTAATGTATTTAGACCCGTAGCATTTGGGTCTCACAGTAGTCTGACACAGGTGCTATTGGTAATTGCAGCTGTCTCATATTCTTTATTGGCAAAAAAAAAAAAATGCCAATCATAAAATTCCCAGTTCTTTCCTCTTTGAATGCAAGGCGAATGAGCCAGGTTTCACTCTTAATTCCACTCCCTCCTTGCAGGAAGCCAGTGCAGCCTGTAAGGGATCAGCTGTGCCGTGAGGACAGTCTCCTCCTTGCCAGCCAGTGCCGAAGCTCTGCCAGCCTGCGAGGAGAAAGAGATCCAGGAGAAGAGCGACCAAGAAAGCCGAGACTCAAGATCCAGGAGAAGAGCGACCCAGGAAGCCGACACTCGGAAGCTGTGTGAGCAGCACGCTCGCCTGAGCCTAGCCCAGTCCCTGCATCCTTTCAGCACATGTTTAATTCATGCAAATGCTTACTTTCCGTGGTACCAAGAGCACCTGTACGATGCATTGGCCACCTCTTGCCAGCTTAGACTCACCATGTTTTAAGAACATCTACAAAGCAGATTTTTTTTTTTTTCAAATTTTGTTTCATCTCAATCAACATTCAGGACACCTAAGCCCCAAGGAAACATACTCAGCCCCTCAGCTTCCTCTGGCCAATTATCTCTCTCCTCTGGCATTTAAGGATCTTACCTTCTCAAGACAACATCCTCCCCCAGGCCCAGAAATGTCAGTCAACCTCTCTCCCCAGCTATCTCGTTGATTAATATAATGAAGTTAAGCTGAGAGCAATTACTTTCAAGATCACTGCATGTATTTTTCAGACCCGCAGAAGGGCTTGCAAGATGTGAACTTTTCTGTTATTTCCCACAGCAATACCAGCTGGTCTCATGAATGGTATAGACTGTCTCACTCATACTCTCCAGCCACTGACAGCTACAATAACGATTCATCTAAGCCACAGAAAACTGTGTTTTGCAACTTGGTATGAATTTTGGAAAAGGTATATGAAAAATACGGCAACAGGAAAATATTGTTTTGACTAGAAAATGAGAGCTGAAAAGCAGAGCAGCTGCAGGTAATCCGTATCAAAAGCTGCTGCTGTGCCATTTCAGAATTGCCATTTCGCAATCGGCAGATACATTTTTCTATCCTGCCAGCTGGAGGCTCTTGGCAACGTGGTTATGTTTTTTAGAAACTAAATAAATTCATCCTTCATATTTTTTTCCCCAGAGTTTTGAATTGAACCTCAAGAGGTTAGATCTAAAGCTTTTTTTCACATCTGACTAACAAAAGACTTATTAAAAATGGAAGAGGGCACAAGAAAAATGGGAAGAAATACATACGTTCATCTGTATTCAGCAAATCGGCTGCTTTTTGAACATTTAAGTGATTCTGAATTTATGTATTTTCTATTCATGAAAATAAACAATTTTACATTGGCATACAGTTACCCCTCCAGCTTATATTTCCTGTATAGAAGAGCAGAGCTTTCAGTTGTCTCATAACACTATATTACAAACAAGTACCTGGAAATATTGGTCTCTTGTATTTATTTACAGAGGGATCCTTCTCTTCGGTCTTCTTATAAAACTCTATGCTTCTATCCTTATAGAGTTTTGATATATGGTTTGAACTTGTGATATATGATCATTCAATGACCAACATGGGATTAGTTTTGGTTTTAAAAGTATATTTTAATGTCCCTAACATTTTCCTCTGTAGATTATGCAGATGCATTAATTTTCCAATTGAAAAGTACTGAAAAACAAGGCTTTAAGTTTAAATATACAATGCTGTTTTGAGTTTATGGCAGCCTCTTTCATGCAGAGAGTTTCTCTTGATCTTTATTTTAAATAAATATTAGCCCTCTAACTTGCTCTGCAGATTGTACCCACCTGGATGTGATTTCATTATCCTCTTGTCACTTGTCCTGTGTCTGCAGCTCAACACACTTTAGCTTTAAGTGAGTAAAGCACAAAATGAAATTTGAGTACATGCTTAAAAGCAATGTACTGATTAAAATATTCTCAGGCACACGCTTTTATTTGTTTTTCCTGAACTGACCTGATGCAATGTCTAACTAACTGCAATGTCTCAAAACATCTACTTGCAGGAGAATTAGGTCATGTAGATGCACAGAACTTCAGTGAAAGGAAAAAACTACAAATTTAGACTGACCTATTACCCAGACCTGTTAGGTACTTTAGAATGATATAGACATAGAGTTTTGAGGATGAAAACATTTGTAAACCCACTTTCACAAGTTTTTGAATTTAAGAGGTATTGTTCAGATGATCATGGTCAGCCTGCCTGACCTCAGAGCTATCAAAACAAAATCAAAATGATTTTCCACGAATTTGCAAATGAATTAAAAAGATGACACTTCAAAAAGAGCAACATCCAGAATGCGACCTTTTCAGCTACACTGAAAATAGCAGCCACTTTTTGTTACCATCCGTTGTGAAAGTAAGATTGGACAAGCATGGAAATTAAGAGTCCTTAAGGACACGTCTCCTACCAGATAGGCCTGAATTTTCCATGTCCAGTGAGCTCAAGAGCTACTCTTGAAGGGCTATTCAAAACTGAGATATAAATATCTTGCTTGACCTGGTTAAGACCTGGCTAATAGCGCTTTCCTTTTTTTTTTTTCAGTTTTTGTCATTGCAATAACTGCTAACTCTTCTTTTTATGCAGTCTTCATAGCAGAAAAAGTGGAGGAAGAGGAGAAAGAAGATCAAGCATGCCTCTTCTGTGCTGCCTTGTCATGGACCTCAGGAAGTTTTCTGCGCAAAGTATACTCTCCCGCACTTCAAAATTTCAACTCATCTATGGCAAAATAAAAAATTCCTCAAAGCACTATTTCTAAAGATGTGAAATTTTATGTTCAGAACAACATGAAGGACATGTCTTTCATTAAGGTTTCATCTTTTACCTTGTATTTAATATTTCATTGCAAAATGCTGCACCATCTAAAGTGAAGCAGTATGGGGAATCACAGCCGTAGTGATCCACATCACTTCAAACTTGGATACTATATTTGCTCAGTATTATAAAAAATAAGACTTCTTATTTCTCAAGTGCTGGAAAATTGAATAATTAAAATTTTTAATGGTTAATATTTCCATCATCTTTTTAAATCAAATTTTTCTATTAGACCATTTTGGTTTTCCAAAGTAAATACTTCAAAACTTCTGTTGTGTAAGAAATATCTGCAATTTTACCTTTTGCTCAGATGCAGTATGACAGCTGTACTTTCATCATTTCTTGGAGAATAAGATGCTGGAAAAATGCTTTCTGTTCTAGATGAAGAATAATGATAAATTTGGTAACAGCGATGCTGCATTAAATAAATGTGGTATGAAATGGGGCTTAGAGTCCCATGAAAGAGATGGCAATGATTGTCCTCTTAAAGAGGCAGAGAAGCTATAAAATTGCAGCCTGAGTTCAATGTCCTTGGACACAACAAGGCAGGAGGGAGTTATTGTGTCATGATCAGTATTACCATACCCAGCTGATGTGCAGTAATAAACCTTGTTTCTGTCAGCTTTGCAAGAAATCTTTTGACTGTACGAACATAGACAAGCTGTATATGAAGAGAAAAGAGAGTGAGGGAGAGGTGGGAAATGAAGATTAAGAATTAGTATTAGATAAGAAAAGTTTTCTGAAAGTCTAATCAGCTTTTCTAAATCACTGCTAGAATCTTGAGTACTGTGTTGAAGCACTGTGTAATTGCACAGGATCACCGCACCTCACAGATGCAGAGAAATAAGGATTTGTACAACTAACCTTGTTGGGAGGAGAGAGAAACATCTTCCGGGTGCTTCTGTCAGAGTGAATAAATAACAGAAGTAATTTTAACAGTGAATGAAGTGACTGATTTGGTAAAATTAGTTATATGCCAAATAAGGCAGGCCATGGTTTATTATTTTATCTATTGCTCTAATTGCTGACCTGTGGCATGTTTTCGTGATGTCAGTGCTCCAGCTCTTAGTGGGTGTTGCACCTCTTGACTCAACAGCTCCCCAAGCCTCTCAAACACTCTTCACTACAGATTTAGGGCTCCAGCTGTGCAAATAAATCACACTAGAAGTGTTTACTTATCTATTAGATCATACATCTTGAAAAAATGGGAAGTATGTGCTGCATTTACGGGATAAGAGTCTGCAGAAGACCTGTAGAGTCTCTGAAGTTGAACTTCCCTACAATCCTCTATGTTCTTTCTTTGGGCAAGAGGGCTCATATAGACTAGGGTTGTAGGAACAGAGAAAAAAATAACTGATTAGTAAGACTATATGACCTATTTATGCTAAAATCTACAGAAAGATGTGCTCAGGTACAGTGTCTAGAAAGGAAGAAGCATGCTGAAAAATTACGTCAGATTCGTGAAGAGACACAATGATTTAAAGATGTAAAGCATGAGTTCCAATGAAAGATTCAAAAAGTTTAATCAAACTATGTTATCCAAAAAAGTCAAGAGATGACTTCTTTTTAGCCATTTTCTGGTCACCTCCACTGAGATCAGAAATACATGTTCTTCAGCCTAGCAGATGAAAGTACAGCAAGATCAAATAGCTGAGACATTAAAAGTTATTCCAATTCAGATGTGAAATTGAGCTGTACTTTCAAAAAGAGGTAATTTATGACTGGAAAAAAACATATCCTGGGAATTTTTAAATGAGAACCGATGACTGATGAGTAGAAGAGATGATCTTGTTCTAATGGGAATTAGCTTATCTTTGCTCTGCAGAAGATAAACTCTATGATTTCTATGATACCTTCTGAGCTAAAAGAAATAGGAACCCTCCCTACCACCCCCCTCTAAAATAAAGGCTTAATTCTTAACCAGTTCAATTCCATGGAGATTTGGCTAAGCCAACAAAAGCTCGATGCTATAAAGGCACTGGGTGTTTATCTTAGACTACTTGTCCATTTTCCCTCACTGGCTGATCAAGCAGAGAGCATCTTCAGCGGGTAATTCATTTTACACTAAAATAGGTAGGTGGAATAGTCTCACAGAAGTGTTTCACTCCCTGACTACAGAGGGACTACAGAACCTTAGAATATCCATCTTCCCTTCCGATGGCTTTGTTTAAGTGAGGTGAATCGTAGTCTCTGCTCTCAGTATCCTAAATCAGTGGAATTTCTGGACTGTGCATTTTTTAGAGTGTGGTCTCTCTTTATACTGCACATTTTTTAGAGGCAAAGAGAAGCCCTTAATATACAATAGCTTAATAGAAGCATAAAGGAGCTCTAACTCCAGAGATAATGTTCTGAGGAATGATCAAATTTAAATGACACAAGGTTTTTATAGCTTCTTGTGCTATTAAGTTACACATCTCTCTACTATGACTCTGGGATGTCTCATTAACTTCAACAGAACTGTGCAATGTAGTTAGGGGAAATCTTCTGTGCAAATATTTTACATTAACTTTTTTGAACCAAGTCTTACTTTTCTATAAATTGTTGGGATTGTTTTAAATGAAAGTTTTCTTCCTAAGAAAAGAATACAGGATTATTTAGCTTAGCTATGCTGCAATTCTTACAAGGATTTTTTTCCCCCTAGGAATTGTTAAATAATCCTTAATTAGATCTCAGCCCTTGAACATATGCAAGGCAATATGGACTACATAACAAATTCTATTAATCTGGGCAACAGGGACAAATACTGGTACAATTTCAGAGAAAGCAAGATAAATAATAGATAAAATGAATCTGCTTTGTTGTGACCTTTAACAACAATGCTACTTGAGGCCTTTCTGAATTAATGCAGTGCAAAGATAGATGAAAATGCTGCATTTGTTGGTCTATAACCTTAGGATAGAACTTAAGGCTGCTAACCATCATGACTTTGCTTGCATTCTGCCTGTGAAGAGGTTACCAGTTAGGAACTCAGTTTAAAGGACATGTAATTAAATATCACTGAAGAAGTGCAATAGTGTAATGGTGGCGCAGGTGCGGGGGGAGAAGAGAAGGCTGTTTGTTAATCACTTCTTCACCCTAAAGTCATTGGTTTCAATCTAGACAAGTGTTTGTCCAAATAAATGACAGTCACCACTATTTTCTCACTTTTTTTGTGACTCTCGATTTCCTGTGTGAAATAAATTCTTGATTGAATCCGTTTCCAAAAAGGATAGATTCTAGCAAGAGCAGAGGATTGCAGTAAGAAAGCTAACTGCTACATGATTCCAGAAACAGCCCTCTGCCACTAATGCAGATTTATCTTGGCAGTGCTCAGTGCATCTCTGCAGATAGCCAAAGAAATCTGCAAAATCCCAATCTCTCTCCACTCTGTCAAGGGACAGAAGGTTCTGCTTTTTGTGACTTCTGATACTGGTTTCTTTATGGACACTTTAAAAATGAAAGTGTCTGTGCATTTCTGTTCTGTATGCCATCATCTTGAAATTGTTTCACTCCTCTGCCCAACATCTGGTATTTACTATTCTGTGAACTGTACTTAAAACACCTTAAAAGTGACATGAAATATTGTTAGTTATAGCCCTCAAGTAGATGCTCCAAGGATACTACCCAAAACACAGATTGGAACTTCTGTTATTATTTAGTCCCTAGAGAGTTATCTCTAAATACTTGATCTTTTCTGGTGTCTCAGATGTCCCTGGCTGGGTCTGCAGTTATTGTAGTGTCTTGCTGAAACAGAGAATGACTTTATTTTTTAAAAAAAACAACTTCCATTTTTTTTTCCTTTGTAAAACAGCTTATCTGGCTCCCCAAGATGGTATTGTGCAATGGACTTCATGTTCTGCATTGACCTCTTCAGCCATGGCAGATCAATCTATGCCCTCAACCTTTGCCCTCTCGAAATCATGTCTCAGGCACCTAAGATATATACTTTTTAACTTATCTGAAACACAGGTTTCATGTTAATGTTACTGGAGTATGATTTTGTTTCTCCGTTGTGGCAGCTTGAGCATAAGCCCTGTCATGAAATGAGCAGGGACAGTCTAAGGCCAGAGCTGTACCAGAGCCAAAGCTTGCATGAAGATATATTCTTCAGGATGAGGACTTTAACATCTGCTGAGTGTCGTTGTTTTGGGCCAGCATAGCAAGAGGCAGCAATAAGCCTGACATCAGATAATAAGCTCCTCTGATATACTCACTCTATGATATACTCACTTCTCACTGTGTACTAAAATGCTTGATAGTTGTGCAAAAACTGAATGGTAAAATATATGATTTTTTTTTCTGTGTGTTGTGGAACTACAGCTTGCTCTCTTTAATGATCAGCTGAAAGCTTAAATATTTATAAAACATTATTATGGAAGTGTGGCTAGAGGTTCCACAGTTAAATCAATTTTGTACTTAAAGCAAGGATTCAGCTGCCTTGTTATGTGTGAATAACACAGTGTATTCACATGCAAATTACAGCACATATTCTTTCAGTACATAATCCATTCCCACTGTTTACAAATGAACTAGTTAGTTAATTAATGTTGAGAGTTAGCGTTTCTCCTAAGAAACTTAGGGCCCTGTGTCAGCAAATTATTTATTTCCTGTGCAAGTGCACTGTTTAACAGCATTTCTCATCCCTCATTCCTAATAACTACATTCATTGCAATACTACATGTAAGATTACTTTGAACTGTCTTTTAAAATAAGTCATTTCCTTTTGTCCTTATCAAGGTTAAAGTTTTATTTTTGGCAGGAGAAGAAAAATAAAAGAATATACGACTGAAATAATGGTTTGAAACATTTTTCCCCTCCTTAATAGAATCCAATCACAGTGGCCCTTTGCTGTTGCTTCTTTTCATCACAGAATATTTGAAAAAGTCCATCAGTTTTGGGTGCGTTTTTAAGATGTATCAGAAGCCACCTAAATTTTTAAATTAAAAATTAGTCTGTGTGTTGTGAGCAATGGGCATTTTCATACAAATAGAAATAAGTGCTATCACTTTGGACCTGAGAGACAATCTAGTCACGACTTTTGTGTGACTAATGTACTTTGCTTCGGAGTCTACCTGGCCTAGCTGCCCTTTATGTCTAATGAAAATAGATGGCTATCTTCAGATATCAGATCTGCGTGGTCCAATATGTAATTATTCTCATAATCTCATTTCTTGTTAGAAGGTTAATTTGTCTAATTTGCAATCCTGGGACTTAACTTTCCTTCTCAAGGTTAAAAATCTCTCCAGTATTTTTCTATATGTATGCACCTACTGTACCTATGGCAGGTACTCGAGCCATCTCTTAATCTGTCTTCAATGAACCCAAAAAAAAGGTCGTCTCAGATTTTCAGAAATTTATGTCCTTGAAATGTGAAAAAGAAATCAATTCTTACTATTCCTGTGTGCAAAGCTAAAATCATTTCCCTATTTGTATCTGCTGTAATTTTTTTCCTAAAAACATATCCCAAACAATCTTGTTGGATTTTTACAGCAGCATTGCAACTTATAGGCACTTTATAGCTACACTCAGTTTTGCTCAAGACAAAGCCGTATGTTTATCACAGGATTGACACAGTTTACTGCTTTTTATTCCTGAGATAGTTCTTTTGAAATTAGCTCCAATATATCTTCAAGACATTGCAATGCTTTTAGAAATCCGTGGGTTTAGGCCCCATTTTTCCCTCACACAAGCACAATTTTGTTCTCACACATCATGCTTCCTGCGTTGCTAAAACAGCTTTCACAGGACTGAGACCATTAACTAAGTGGTTCAGATTACACTGTAAGAGTGACCAGCTCTCTTGGTTGTTTACTATTTTATTAGCCCCTGTGTCACTTGAAACCAGGCATGCAAACACTGTGTGGCTTTGATGGAGTTAAACCTAGAGGTAATTTGGTTCCATCTAATTTGAGTAATTCTGGACATACTTCTAGCAGCAATGATGTTCTATGGAAATGCTATGGCAACGTCAAAATGTTGGCTGTCTAGCAGACTTACTGCATCCTGTGCATGATCCGTGAATAAACAGAGGAATTTAGTTCCCAGAGTGTCAGTCTGGCACATTTCACAAGCACTAGATTCACATATCAAAAAAAAAAAAAAAAAAAAAAAAGGAGAGCGAGAGAGAGAAAAGATCCAGTCATACAGAAAGTGCTATAGTGACTAACTATAAAACTTCCTATCATTTTATCATTTACCCCTACCCCTTACTAAATCTAAGAAACTAGGAAAAATCATTTATATTTAATTAAGAGGGAAAATATGCTTCAGATTTTGTTATTATTTTTCTTCTTAACTGCCCTTTTTTTGATCATGCTACTTTTTGTTTTTCTATCTCTTTGCTTTTTCTACAAGCATGTTAACATAGTCTTTTCAGTAAGATGTGGTCTCTATTTCAACCAAAAGCCAGAGATGTAATTAAAGAAGTATCAGAGCCAAAGAGCTCAAAAAACTCAGACTGAGGTTCAGGGCATAGTAACATATTCAATATTTCTTCTAGTCTGCTGAGAATGGGAGCACAAGACTGTGTTTACATTGCCAAGTTGACTCTGTACTGACTTCCAACCCCCAAAGTGAATGCAGGCTGTAAATCCAACTGTGTCTCTCTCCCACCCTCCATACCTTACAAGAAAAAAGAGAATGAAATGACACCTACAGGAATAAAGTGCTTTTTGAGACAACACATACAAATAATGGCATGAGACCAAGGTAGAGCTTACTCCATTTACAGCTGGAGTTCAGGCTGTCTGGTCATGTAGTCCCATGTTTGGAGAGCTTCTCTCACTGAAGACAGATATCTCCAGATAGCTTCTAATCTTGATTGAAACTTCCAAGGGAAATTTTCTATTAATAAAATAGTTTACTGCCTCTTCCTGTTAAAATGCATTGACTGTCTTGAATGCAATTTCATCTGTTAGTTATTTGAGCTTGTGGAAACTTAAACTATCTTCATATTAGTGCATTTTCTTTATTTCATGGACATAATCATCATTCCTGAAGCCTCTTTTGGCACACATAGGCAGAGCTCCCTGAATTGTACACATTAAAGCATGTTCAAAACTATCAGTATCTGCACACACTCCACTCATAACAGAAATCTTGGGGTTTATCAAAGATAGTTTGACAAAAAAACATCAGCCCCACACAGTAAAAAAAAAACACAAAGCAAACTGTTAAAAATTATTAGGAAGGAAATAAACAACAACTCTTCAGTGTAGAAAAGAGACAATTTAAGTGGGACACACTGGTAATCTCCCACTGGAAGCAGTGTGTGATTCTTTGTTCTTTCTCCCAAACCAAGAAATCTAAATTTGAAACTCACATGAACTGGGTTTAAAATCCAAGAAAAAGAGGTGATTCTTCATGCACCAGACAGTAGAGAATTTAATTCCTTTTTCAAAGGAGTTGTAGATGCAAGTTTACATGGGTTCAGAAGAAAAGAGAACAAATAATTAGGAGCAAGATCTGTTGGACTCACCAGATTGACAGAGTACATCAGGCTCAGAAAATACTGAAGATAAAATCAGCCAAAGGCTGTGAAACAACAGGGTGAAAGCATCACATATGCACCCCTGAGCTTTACACTTTCCCAGTGTATCTACCTATGACAGGCCAACTGCACCCTCTGCCAAAATCAGTGTATTCATTCTTATGCTTGACCCATCGCTCTTTCTTACGCTTCTCCTTTAAACTCTCTCCAACCAAAAATATCCTTTCTGAAAATCTTCCTTTTTTTTCTGATCTTCATTTAAAACCTTTGGATAAAGGTTGACATATAAAACTAATGTCATGATAGAAACAGCATAATTATCATGAATGTCAAATGTCTGAACTAGAACAAGCTGGCATTCATTATAAAGTGTCTCAAAGATTAATGAAGCTTTAGGAAAGAAGATGTAACTTTTTGAATTGATTGAAAAAGAGAGAGTTGGCTTAAGACCAGCATGCCACAGACACAGCACATTGACCAGGTAAAGTCTGTTCTTGTTGAACAAAAGCTGACAACTCAACTCTGCACAAGGTTAAAGATTGTATTTTAATCACAGACTGAAACATAATGATTTACAAAACTGATGGTTAGATTTAAAACCAACCACGTACACCTTTCTCTGGGAATATTCCCCCCACACCCTAGCAGATTAGGGGTTCAAGTGAAGAACAGAGCTGTTCATGTTTGCCTTTGGGACTGAACAGTGATTTCCAGGATGATGACTGATGCTGCAAGAATTCACCTAAGATGCTTGTCACTATATTTCATTTACCCAGCTGGAAGTGGCTTTTTCTATGGAACTCTGCTGGATTCATCAGAAATCCCAACCATCTTGCAGCTTTCTGTCCAAAGCCTTCTCTGCAGCTCCTCATCATACGTTACGTCAGCTGATTTTGTCCTTTCCTCATTGTAAAGGTAGCAAGCACCAACTCCTTCCATTTCGGGTGATACTGCTGCATAGATGCTTGTAGAGGCTCCTTCCTCTGGAGTCTACAGAAACCAAAATTAAATTCACGTGAGACAGGTACAAAGCAGGAATTATGTTTCATTGTAAGATCTTAGCAATCTCTTTCCCTAGTTTTGCACCACCTTATACAAATTTAAAGATGGCAATGACAAAAATGCCACCTATCCAACTGCCTAAAAACAGTCCGTTTTTAGAAAGTTATTCACAGAACCAGTAAATGGAAAGCTCTGAGCTTCTCTGAGGTAAGAGGTAGTTAGATAGACCATAAAAGCTAATTGATGTATTTTTTACTGTTAGAGCTAATAAATCCAAAAGCAAACACAAAAATTAATATCCTAGTGTAATTATTCATTTTGCAAGGATGAAAGTCCCTGTATTCTGCCTGAAGAAGATGGTGTAGACTGTATGCGTAACATGCTTATTGTAACTGTGTGATATGAGCAAAGCACCATGAAATCTATGACAGCAAATTAAGATTCTGCCATCCAGTCCAAGCAGGCAGGTAAACCAGGGAATTGTATTTTACACAGAGCATAATTATCAGGGTTCTGCAGTGTCTGAAAGCAAAATGGTCAAAGTTTTATAATGTATGATATAACATGAATATTAAATGAAAATGAATAAATGAATAACTCAGAGAAATAACTCCTTTCATCCAGAGGATATCCAAAACACTTTTATTCTGCATTTAGAAGCATCACACAGCTACTGTTGAAATTATGCCAATAACATTTCTTTCATTGAAGGACATATTTGCAACACAACATTTGATATATTTTCCCTTTATCAGTGATATAATTGTGATCAATGTCTAGTAGATAATAATGTGTCATTTTACAACCTTTGCAATAACGTTCTATGAGTCATTAGCAGCAAAATGCTGTTCAGAGCTTTGTCTGCTGCACTTGACAGGATATCTTTTCCTGAAGTACTTATTTGATGAATGAGTCAGTATCAAACAGGTTACTCAGTGCCCAATAAAAAAAGTAAAAAATAAAAAAAAGCTAAATCATTTAAGTCATTTGAAGCTTTTTGAGGCACGGTTGACCAAATTTAAAAAGAAACAACAAAATCTTCTTTGTTACCACTATGTAATAAAGTACACTGAACAACACAGTTTATTAGTTATCAGCAATTTATTTGATGTATCTGGCACTTGATAAATCTCCCTATCCTACAAGTATATCAGAGCCATGTCAAATCACAGGATAAGGCACCACGAGCCAAGCAGAGCCGAGCAGAGAGGCCCCTGGGGTGTCAGGAGCCGCTGCCCCTCAGCACTGCAGAAGGAGCCGGGTCTAGCGGGTAGTTGGGAACCCACATCCCCATTCCCAGAGCAAACCCCAGCAAACCCCCCTTTGCCACCACTCCCTCAGGTGATTAAAAAGAAGAGGTTACTACTAATAGTTATGCAGACACATGACCTTCAATTCAGTCATAAAAGTTACAAAATAATCAGGAAAAACAAGAAAAAGAAAGCAGAAAACAATGCAAATGATTTTCCAATTTACCATGAAAAGCTTTATTTGCTACAATAGAAAAACCTCTGCATGTGATTTACTCAAGCAACAGCTTGCCCCCACAGAAACACTTCCATGGGCAAAGTTCCACTATGTTGGGGTATAAATGCTCCACTGGTTACCTGTTAAGTCCCTGTTCAATTGTGTTTAAGCTGAAGGAAAATCTACTGATGCCAATATGCTGCAAAGCAAGATAATACCACCATTCTCACAATGGCCATAGAATAACTACCCTTTATTATCAGTTACTGCACCAAGGCAGCATTTCGTTTTGCAAATACTATCTAAAGAAATATGATAATAAAAAATTCAGCCAATTATCTAGAAAGAAAAAAAAACTCAGGCCCAGGTAACTTTTGGAATATTTATTATTATTTTAACAAGATGTCTATACTATAAGAAACTATCTGAAAAAGTAGAATACTTATACAGGGACTCCTTTACCTTACTTTACTACCTTATTACTATTACTTCACCCTACTTTACATCATGAAAATTAGCGCTCTTCACATCCATTATATTATCCACTACCATAAAGATATGTACTTTGCAGGATCAAGATGACTCTAAGTGACTTCTTTCTCAGCTAAATATGCTGAGTGGCTGTATCATTATCAGTTATTATGCAGTATGAAATATCATAATATGGTAAAGCAGAAGAGCAACGAGCAATATGAAGCATTCACATTTTATGCAATTTATTCTACCTGAATGCAAGAGGCCAACAGCTTTTAACGTACTACTGTACTTTAATTAAAAATCTAATGACCTAGCTGAAGTTATCTCATGTGATGCTTCACTGGACATTATGTTCCTAAGTTCAACAGCAATCTGGAACATTCAAGTATAAATGAAACATGTTAATGACTCCAACAACATAATAACAACAGCCCATATCTAAAATACTCTTAAAAATGTGAAGATCTGTGGATAGACTTTGTGCAGTTGTAGTCTTTGTCCTTATGAGCGAGGCCCTGTACAGTCTCGGAGCCTGGTCTATACAGATCTTCCAGCATCAGAAACATGTTGTGCAATATTCAAAATATATCAATTATTTTAAATAAAGACTATATGAGGTGAAAGTCAGTTATTGGCATTGTTCCTGCTGCTCCAGTAGGTCTTTACCAAATAATTTCATGTAGCTCATTGTTTCTCATTCTTCAACATAAAGAAAATATAGGGCAGGCGCAGAGAACAATCGAGTTGTTTAGATGGCAACTGTAATAAGTTTTATGAATAGAGTGAAATAGTCAGTTTCCATTAAAGTCAGTTGTGTAGATTTTCATCAAATGTTTGTTTTTGATCCTGTTCACCATATCTAATATGCTGAGAATAAGGTTCAATGTTTACTTCCCATACACTTGATTACCACGTACTGCCAGGTATATTCTAACACCTGTTGCTAAAAGCAATAATCTAAACTCATGTGGGAAAAATAATACTATAATACATTAAACAGTTCTTACAAATGTAAGTTAAAGCAAAACAATTTTTCCTGTGCAGCGCTGCACATGTATAATTAATTAATTGTCTTATCTCATCTTCTGTGGGCTTAATTAATGCAAAAAGTTTTAATGTTCCTTTATTTGAGCATCTCTTCATGGTTTTGGCATGTTTTGTGTGTTCTACGTGAAAGGTAAAAACAAATCCTAGGCCAGCCCCAGTCGTCTGGAAGCACCTACCCATTTTCAGAGGCTGGAAGAGAACTGCATATGCTGTGGTTTCCCCTCTGGACCATGCCCATTCCTACAGTGAAAACACACTATATTCATGTGTCCAGGCCCGATTAGTCAGGCTCTTTTCTGAAGTGTTAGGTCTATTTCAAGCACATAGATCAACTTCAGCACACACACACACACAAACACACACTCATGTCCTGCCTGTATCCTGCTGTCTGCTGGAATCTGTGGCACTCTTGGGAAGGAAGAAATTTGCAACCACTGCAGCAATTCACAGACCTCAGGCAGGAAGCAGGATTAAGTGTTCTGGTGGTGGCAGCCCCATTCCTGGTCGTTGTTCCTCCTGGGATCCCATAGTTGCTTATTCTGTCATATAGCTGAACTTGTAGTTGACAAGTAGGGAAGAGGAGCCATAAAGGCCTTGGAGAAGAAATTGGCCACAAGCAGGAGACTACTGCCAGAGTAATGTACCCATCCCTTGATGCTGATATTCACCTAGGATGAAAAGCTTCTGAGGGCAGGCCAGAGAAATTGCCAGTTATTGTTGCATCCTGTGACCTAAAAAAATCCAGGATGTTTGTACAAAGAGGACAGAGTTTCATTCTTTGTGATTTTGAAGTTTTGTGCCAAAAGTTACAGGCAGACAGGCTTGGCAATGCTTAGCACTACTAGGTATCGTTCCAGTTGTAAGGCATATACTACATATTGCCAGATTAAATAAAAAGGGGTAACAGAATACTATCCATTACCTATAGGATAGGTAGCATCTTTTTCATGACTTGGTTAGACTTTTTGTCCTATAAAAGGCACAATATTCCTTCAGCTTTCCCCCATTTATTTGTGCTGAACTTTTTTTTAAATTAGATTTTTTTTTCCAAATTATTTTATCATTACCATCCAACTGACTACATTTAACACCTTTACCATCATCAAGGAAATGCAATTTCTGCTTATCTGACTTTTTTTTCCCTAATGAAATTCTGCATCTGTAATTCTTTTTGTTTGGTACAATATTGACCATGTACTTCATTTTTACATTTTCTTGCAATTAACTAGTTGTTTTCAGTGTCCTTTAACAGCCAATAAGGGTCTGATCAAACTTTTATATCCTTATATTGCTGACTACATGGATAGGTTGTAAAAGAAAGAGAAAAAAGGATAGTATGCAACCATATTTGTTAGCAAAATGAATTTATATACACAAAAGGCACTATTTTGTCACTATTAAGCCCCAAAGAAGCATACAGAAGCTGTTTTCTTATAGAAGCTGTTTTCTTATAGAAGCTTTGATATTTCTCTATATACTTTAAATATTCACCAATAGTAAGTCTAAGTCCTCAATAAAAAATATTATCCCTTAAGACCATTAAGTATCCTGTTCTATGCCAAAATGTGATATAACTAAAAGGGCTTTGTGTTTTAGGTTTTCTTAAGACTTGCTTGTTAACACCGTTTGAGTAATGCATTTTTAATTGCCATATAATCTTGTCAATCCAAGGTGCTAATGCCCACAAAATGTGTTGGCTGATGATGGCTCTTCCCTACAGCCATACAGGCATGGAAAGTCACAGTAATTTGATTTGTCCACTATAGGCTCAGTAGCTTAACTCTTGGGGGGAGAAAAAAAAAAAAAAGTGTGTCTGCACTCCTTACACATGATGATTTTGAGGTGTTTCCTTGTTAATCACTGGATACATGACCTTCTGCCTCCATCTGAATTACTATCTCAGAGTTATGAGCAGGTGGTACCATCAGAGAGCTTCAAGACACACAGCATGTCTGCCAGAAACTACAGGAAATCAGAGTAGAAGCACAAGTAGTAGGATCCTCTGATTCCTTTTCTGAAATTCATTAACTTTCCCAGTACCATCCCAGGGGCTACCAGCAAACACTGAGAACGTTGCTTTGTATCTTAGAGATGGTGACATGAATGGATGTGAACAGACTTCAAACGTTGCTGTTTGATGAAGCTGGACGTATCTTTGAAAAGCAGGCAGTGATAAAACCAGTGGAAGGAGAGAAACAGAAATGGAATAGCTTCGCTCACAACTCCCAGCCATTCATCGAGGACTGGTGAGATAAGAGTGTGCTATGCATTACCTAAACATGGCAGGGACATGAAGACTCCTGATGCTACCCTCCTGAGGCACAGGACTTGGCACAGAGAGATGGTACAAACCATGATCTGGAGAGCAGTCTTCTGGATGAAGAGCATGGTTACACTAACATGAAATGAGGAAGGAATGAAGCAGGGAAAATGATTTTCAGGGCTGTAGTGAGTGTTACCCATGAGTATCCTCATACTAAAACATGTGGCCATTAAGAGGTGAGTTTCCAAGAGATGTAGAAGCCCACTGTTCAAAAAGCTCATAAGCAGAACAGGTACTGGCATATGCCAGGATGATGGAGGAATGAAAAGAAAAAAAGTCTAATATAGCTAATCCTACTATATATATATATATATATGTATGTAGCTTAGCAAAACAAAGTTCTGTCTTAGGTTTTTCTGTAGTGGTGTCACAGGTTTCCATAAAGTAGGTGGGAAAATAAATGGTATTGCATATAATTTGCTCTAAACGCAGAGGCACTGCAATGCATTAAAAAATATCCTT
Source organism: Tinamus guttatus (assembly GCF_059628265.1). Classification (NCBI taxonomy): domain Eukaryota; kingdom Metazoa; phylum Chordata; class Aves; order Tinamiformes; family Tinamidae; genus Tinamus; species Tinamus guttatus. The sequence continues at coordinate 2,139,383 of NW_028288668.1, forward strand.
TTAAGATATTCCCGGAACCTGACTGATCCATTTACCTTATACAAAATCACATTACTAAAAAAAGCCCATCTACTTTCATTAAAATATCAGACATTATTTCTTCTATATTTTTTTCTCTTCCTGTATCTGCCAGAGCAGCAATCCTGCCTCTCGGGTACTGTGTTTGCATTTATGATGCTGCCATCTTGAGAGCTGCTAGAAGAGAGGGTTGGGCAAAGAGGAAAGAGAGCAGGGAGCATCTGGCAAAGTGAGAGACTCACACTGCAGTTGCATTTTGAGGGAAGGGAGTAAGGGTCAAAGGGGCAGATGAGCACCTAGGATTGCTGAGTATGCTGGTAAATGGCTTGCTTAATGCTGAGAAAAAAAAAAGCATGTTGAAATATCCCTTCAGTTTGTAATGTAGAATATATTAAGAATTGGTGGAATGCCCCACAGCTGCAATATTAAGTTGGCTGGCTAGGGGACACACATCTGCACTGGTTTTATAATGGGGGCCCTATCAGTATCCTATGTTCTGTAACATCCACTAAGTCATGTAGTTTCTAGTTACTCTGGGAAATCTACACATGGCTTGATGAGTTAAGTGGTCATCAGTTTTGGGGAAGTTTGCAGTAGTTGCTGTGTGGCCTCTGTCTTTCAAATGGATGAGTTTACATCATACTATTCCTCAATCTGGGAACAAGGAGGCATATCACTGCCTGACCATGTGTTTTCCAGGTTCCCGCTAGGAATACACAGCTAGCACTATAATAGGTCATCTTTTGGGCATGCATATCAGGTACTTTTGCCAGAATCTTTTTAATTTTTAAACACTGGGGCCAGATCCATAACTGATTTTACTTATCCTAACATTGTTTTGCAGATGATCGTATTCTTCCGATTTGCCTCTGGATTGAACTATTCTGAATATACAACTCTTTAGAAAGGACAAATATCACCTGGGATCTCTGAACAGTACTACACATATGCACAGTGGGGCTTCGCAATAAAAATGAGAACATGAAATTGCCATTACTTGGTACAGAAAAGTCTTTTATCTACTTCCTAGCAGGTAATGGAAAGGCACCACCCAGTCAGTTACTTAATGCACTGTTTGGCACTCAAGAATAAAGACAAACATGGAATAGCTTGAAAACTGTCAGAAATGGAGTAACCGGGATTGTGTTTCCATGAATATTAAAGCAAGCAAACTTGTGATTAGCAAATAACTTGTGTTCCACAGAGCACTGATTACTATGATCTCTGAACTAAGGAAAAATTTCAAAAACAGGTCACTTATGGATGCAAGATGCTCTAAGGTGAAATAACAAGCTGCTCTTCTAATGTCACAAGCCTCCTGGTGAAAATATGGGCTAAAAGTTCTCAACATTTGTTTTTTAACTTCTGCCGTGTCTAAAGTGATCATTACATTGAAAATCTCAGACAATAAATAAATAAAGAAATCAGCTGAAATACTGAGTAATAAAAGCAAAGGTTAGAATGGAAACTATTATGCAGATATCAGGACATGTCCAGCAACCTTTGATAAACAATGTGGTAACAGCTGGTTTGAAATCCAGATAGCATCTGTGGCCAGTACCAAATGTCAGATCCCTAGAAAGACAAAGCTGACAGAAAGGTCTGCAGCAAGTTCTTTTTTGTTGTTGTTTTGTTTTTTTAGAGATTTCTGCATTCACTAAAGCCACCCTGTTTTCCCTCTGTATTCTAGCTGTCTTTGTATTCCCTTCTATGTAGCTCACTGTTATTCTCAGTTGCAGACCAAAATAAGATGAAGATGTCTTATTAACTATACAGTTCTCCCTAGTGACACAGTCAGCACCATCAAATTAATTTCTCTTAATGGCTAACTTAGCCATTCAAGAGAAAGTTGAACTTTAACAAATTCATTTCATAATAAAAATCTATAGATTTCATTTTTAAAAGAGATATAGAAATAGAAATGGCTTAGTTAAAATGTGAATCTTTTTTTCCTCACAATGTTATGCGTGCAGAGAAATTATTTTGGAATCAAAGCAATTAATATATAACAAAAAAGCCACACTGGTGAATTAAGAGAATAAGGCAATTTTCAAACCACAAAACTACCACAATGTTGAAAGAAGGAAAGTTTTTAGTATGAATAGCTTATGCCTATTCTGAGCAAAAGAAAGTAGCTTTTCCCCAAACATCCCAGAATGAGAGGTAGAGAACAGAAATACAGGTAGCTGTCAAATAGCAGTTTATAACCATGAAGAGTATCAACTCCTGAATCTCTACTATATTTGATCTTGAAACCCAAGTTCTTGGGAAGAGATTTCTAAAGAAATTAAATTCTGTTTTGGTCTCCTAAATTGCCAGTATCCTACCTGGTAGGCAGAGAGCAGGTAGGTTCCCTGATGCTGGTTCTCAAAGCTGCCTAATGGGTTAGCTGGGCAGTGGGATGTATGGATAGCCTGGCACACTGAGCCCTGCCAGGCATCCCCTGAGGGACAGAGGTGCCCACGGACAGAGGAATGGCCTCATCTTCATATCAGCCACTGCGGTAGATGGTTTGGGAGCCTGGAGACACCAGAACCCTGGAGAAAAGGAAGCATCTCTGAAAGACTGCGAGCTCTGCCCTTCATTCAGGGTGAGCACAGAGCCCGCAGTCAGGCTTGTACGCCTAGTTTCTAATCAATCTTTTGATGGAGTCTGCTGTGGAAGGTTTCGCTTAGCTTTGTGTCAAAGCAAAGCCTTCTGAGAAATGTGCTTTCTTGGAAAATTGCCAAACAGGTTTTCTTTGAGGCCCTCTAATGGCTCTTCTGTTAGCCTCAGAACATGAGCAAAGGTTTACTGAGGACAGATGTGGCCACAACTCTGAACCCACCTCCTCCCAAGCAGATGCTTTGGTCTAAGTAGGATATTCAGAGTCACCTCAAATAGTATCAAATGTCTACATTTATTAGGCAGCTGAATCAATCCCTTTGGGTGATTGCCTGAAATGCTTTCTCAGCCTCACAGAAGAGATCACCATTAAACATTGTGGGAGGAGTAAGAGGGAGTAGGGGAGTCTAAGGAGGAGTAAACTTAATATTTAAACATTAAGCTCACCTGTAGACATTCAAATGCAAAAAAAAAAAAAAAAAAAGAAAAAGGAGTTGTCTTCATTTCAAATTGAATCTCAATTTGAACTTCAATTAGAACTTCAATTTGAAGCACTAGAATGTCTAGAAGTACTAGACATCTAGCCCATCATCCCCATTTGAATGGGGAAGCTCTATTCTTCCACGCAGAAGATCCATACTTCACATTTTCTGAAATAAAGGACTAGAAGAATAATGTTCAACTTCCAGTAACTTTCAAAACAGAAAGAAGAACCCAGTCTTACATCACTGCTTCATTTGAGTAGGATTTGAAACTTAGGGTCAAAGTCATTACTCATACCTGAATCCTTTGTTCGTTTTGTCAAATGCACTGGGAAAGATTACTCTGCCTAAATGCTGTTTCCTAAGCTCTCTTTGCAGCAGACAGCGATATGTTCAAATTGAGAACCATGATATCATTGCTGCTACTAAATTATATTGCACTTGTTGCTTTACTCAGCTCAGTAATAATAAGCAAAATTTGACAAATTTGACCCTATTGCCCTAGAGATTGTATAAACATCTAGTCGGAGACAGTCACTTGCCAGGAGAACATTCAGTGTCTGGAAAATAAGACAGGCAATAACAGGATGTAAAAGGCAGAGAGAGTACATGGATTTCACATAATGCTCAAGCCAGTTCTGGGAATATAGTACTCTGTCTGGTTAACTAGGCCTTTGAAAAGCATAATATTCTATTGTGGGGATGCCCAGGATCTACTACTCAGTTAAATCACTCAGAATTGTCCTGAGCATCTTCATATAATCTGACATTTTCTGCAACAACTCTATTCGCACACAGGCAAAGTGATTTTCTGAAGAAAATCATCAGGAGAAGAGATGAGGAAAGAATACCAGCCTCCTAAATCTGAATCTTTATGCCTTATGTGCTAGGCTGCTATGCCTTTTCTGTCTGCCTTGTCTGTATGCTGTGTCTGTAAAATAAAATAAGCAATTTATTTATTTACCACCAGTTCTATGGCCCTAATTACAAAGTCACGCAAGCAATTCAATGTAATTTTCTACATTCCTCGATGTAGGCTGATCTGTCATTAAGAAAGAATACTTAATTACAGTTTAGTATTCATGCTAGAAATATGCTAAGGAATATTCCTGTTATTTATATTAACTATGCAAGGCTTTAATTCTACTGAGTTTTGAACTATCATTACTATCTGAGAAATATAAACAAAAGCATAAGACTGCTCCGCCCTCCAATAAAGTTCTTAGAGAGGTTGCCTCTTTGATACGTAGCGGCTGGAACATTTGCCTCATTTAATAATGTATCCTGGAATTCTTTCAGTTGAAAGCACAGTTTAAACAGGATTCAAAATGTGAACGGATTAAAAGAAGACTTAAAGCAACAAACGGCCATGAATATTTTAGAGCACTAGTTTTCTAATGAATTATCTTTCACCAATATATGGGTCATCTTTAGTTTGCTGAATTCTTTCAAGTGATGCCAATCATTGGCATCAAAATGGCTATAGGATCAAAATGAAACAACACAGAAAAGCAAACTCAAGCCTTAACATTTGTAGTGGTAGATGGATTCATACCAGTCCTAGTCAGCAGGAGATACAGAGAGGGTCCGATTGTTGAAGACGATGCTCCTGAGTATGCATATATTTGACGAATTAATTTTCTTACCTGCATACCCATGCAGTGTAAAATAGCTGCTTTTGCTAAAAATAGTAGTAGGGCTGAGGGTAAAAAACAGAGTAGTTATGAGGGTAAAGTGGAGTAGTAGGACTGAGGGTAAACAGAGTGAGTAGGCCTGAGGCTAAACAGGGATAGTAGGGCTGAGTGTACACAGAGGGAGTAGGACTGAGCGTAAACAGGGATAGTAGGCCTGAGTGTAAACATGCAGAGTAGGACTGGGGGAAAAGAGGCGGAGTAGTAAAGAATGGGAGTAGGACCGAGGGTAAACATATGGAACAGGACTAAGGGTAAAGACGGGGAGTAGTCCTGAGGGTAGACAAAGGGAGTAGGCCTGAGGATAAAGAGGGGCAGTAGGCCTGAGGGTAAATAAGGGGAGTAGGAGTGAGGGTAAAGAGGGGAAGTAAGACTGAGGGTAAAGAAGGGAGTAGGACTGAGGGTAAAGAGGATGCGTCGGCCTAAGGGCAAAGGATTAAAGGCAGATAAGGCAGATTTGGTTAAAAAGTCAGATTTGAAGTGATAAAATTGTTGGAATCCCATAGGTCATTGAAAGTCTTAGAGGTTAGAACGAAATGCCCTTAATTTGCTTTACATGTCCCCAAAACTTTTTCACTTCTTTTGTGAAATATAATTGAAAGGAGGCAGAATTATTTTGAGTTATGCAATTGGAAGGTAAACATTGTCCTTGTTTAAGATATCTCCACAGTATTTGATATCTGTCACTGTCCCTACTTCGTAGCAAGGTCTTTTCTGTCAATACCATCCAGATGTCTGTCCTCAGGGTCTGTCCAAACATGGTTTTCCCTGTGGGTGTTAATAGCTGGAAGCAGAGCCTCACCCTGGTGCCTTCACCTCCCTGTTTATTCCCCTTGTTCTCCTCTCACTGCTTTTCAATGTATTTTTCTTGATTCAACTCTCTCATTCCATCAGTTTATGGAATTCCATCAGTTTATCTCAGAAAGGAAACAAAGAGTATTTGCCCACTCCAAAGTACTACTGTTTGATTTTTTTCTTGTTTTAATTACATTTCAGTTGTTTTGGGTATTCATAACGTTTGTCTTAAGCACTATTTTGATATGTAGAAGGCACACAAAGTCACACTGTAAGTGATATTGCCATGTATTCCCCTGAACATCTACTGAACAGGAGTAGGCTGAGGGTAAAGAATGATTTGGAGATCTTCCAAACCCGCCTGTACGCCACCCTGTGCCACATGCTCTAGATGTCCCTGCTTGAGCAGGGGGTTTGGACTAGATGATCTCTAGAGGTCCCTTCCAACCTTAAGCATTCTGTGACTCTGTAAAAAATAAAGTTTTCAAGCATAAGATATATGGTTATTCTCATGTGTAGTCCCTAATGCTGCCTTTACTCTTTTACTGTTTAACATCTGACAAGTCACATCATTGTCCATATGTCTTGTTTCCCCTTCTATAAAAATGAGAATTGATACTTTTATCACCAATGTCATATGTTTGATCTGAGGTCTCTTCACTTTTTGAGGTTTATACAGCCCTCTGACCTGATCTGGAGCTCCTAAATATTTAAAAGGTAACCACAATGCACAAAAGCTTTAGGAGCTGCAACTAGATCAAAAAGTGTCAGTCAAGGGCTATATATAGACAAAAATGAATAATGAAGAATTACACAAGCCAGTGGCTATTTCACGTTGATACAAAACCTGCCACCAGTGCACTTTCTGGGCTTTGTAGGCTCTCCTCCTCACTCAGCAAACAGCGGCAGGGTGAGGAAACAGGATCCCCTCAAGTTGTCCTGCCTGCATTCCTGTGATTCCCTTTCCTTTCCCTTTCCTACTGGCCCATGACAGGTCCTGTGGTGGTCAGGCAGGTCCTCGGTACCTGGGGCCACAAAGCAGCCCATTCTCAGCACAGAATAAGAGGAATATCCCAGAGTACTTATCCTTTCCCTGTGCCTCATTCCTGGGCTCCCTCTCTTCCACTGACTCTGAGCCTTTCCTCAGGAAAAGGCCTAATCTTGCAAAGGTAGCGTTGGCTAGAACGAAAGTGTTTCAAACAGTTCTTAAAGCATGATTTAGCTCTGGGCATGCCTCCGGTGATCTGTTTTTCTGTTATCAGCAGAGTGTGTTTAAAATATTGTGCCTTATTTGCAATATTCCTCAAGCTAAGCAGAGTGGAAAAGGAAAGGAGAAAAGTCTGACTGGAAGACAGATAAAAGTGGTAGAGGGGGATGAGAGAAAATATCTGTTTATTATAGTTTCACATACTGGCAATTTCAGTATTTAATCTAGAACCAAAAGACAAAAATAAACAAACACAGGAGTTACTTTACATTGATCCTGAGTGACATTCTCCCGAAGATTCAAAATATGAAGAATGGATTTATCTTTTATAGTTATTTTAGCAAAAGAACAGAGATGTGTTTAAGAGTGGCTCAGATTTGCTAATCCTGTCTTTCCAACAGATTCACTTAGCAGAATTCATTGATTCAATTAATTAATTACACATTATACAACCCCTGTTCTGACAAGGATAATAATGTTTTCAATAAGTTCAAAATATTTCTAATTAAGTAGTAAAAGCCCTACAAAATATCAGCTCTCTTCATTTTAATTCTTCTCATATTTCAACTGAAACAATTTGTAAATAGAGCAAATAAAAAAATTATTCATCTTGTAAACAAAACTTCCATTTCCAATTTTCTTTCACAACAGAAAGCAAATGCCACAAAATTGCAGATATATTCTGAAGGCATTCAACTGTGGAGCTGTCTACATAACTTATCTTCTCAGTTACCAGATAGAAATACTAAATTTAAAGACAAAAGCCATATTTGGTTGCAAATCAACATATTTTAATGCTCGCAAACCTGTCAAAATCAATCTGTTTTTAACAAAATAAGTAACTGCAAAGTAAAAATGCAAATGCAAAGTAGGACTGAATTTGATTATTCAAATCAAACTTTCTGCTGTGTTCTGTTCTGTGTTTAAGTTCTGTAACTTAAATCCCTTTGCTTAAATCAACCCTGGGCTCTTAACTGTACTCCAGGGAAAAGCAATGGTTTAAATTCAGAAGAATCAAAAAGAACATGTATAACTTTAGACAGGCAAATAGTGTCATTTATTTCAATAAGATTAGTCATGTTTCTAAAATGATGTCAGTCAAGATCTGAGGCATAATGTCTTTTACAATACCAGCTCATTATAGACAGAGGAAGCACAAGCTCTCAGCCACACTAAAACTGCCTAAGATCTGAAATGCAAGCAAGAAACGACCCCCCAGAAAACAATTAATCATGAGTTTAAATTAAATCATGTTTAATCACCATCATTCTGAAAGAATGGATGGTTGCTACCTGTAATACAGAGGGGGATATTAGGCTAAGGAGAAGTTATTAATTTCCAAAGAGGCAGAGAAGGAAAACAAAAGAAGGCAGTTCTTGCCTTTGGAACAGAAAAAAGAAAGCAGAGAGGTGGGATGTACTGAAAATTGTTACTACTACTATTAAGACGCAAGTATTTACTATCCACTAAAATTGGTAATTTTAATATCCAGAGTAATTTTTAAGGTGCTTTGTACATCTTCATTTTGGTAGTAGATGAAGCCATTAATCTGTGAAGAATGACTGCCCTGCAAAGGCAGCAGCTGGATTTGCTGGCACAAATGGTCCTTCTCGAGTTTCTGCTTATTGGATCGATGAAAGAAGTCACAGCAAAAGTACTGCGTTGACAGACAGCTGAAAGGGTATATTCTGTCTTGTGTGAATGACTAAACCTGCTTTAGCAGAACTGACTGTCCTGGTTCATGTCTCAGGAAGAGCTTGTTCAAGCACCAAAATGAGATCATCATCAACAGTCAAATCTCATGATGGACAGTGGAAAAAAAAAAAAAAAAAAGGAAAGGAGAAAAGCATTTAATCCCTTTCATATCTGAAGTCTTTTGTCAACTTGCCATTAAAAAAGATAAAGTAGTGAGACAATAATCTTACAAATGTCAATAAATTACCTTAAATTTTTATGTTCATTTCCTTTCACTGCCAGGTAGCTCCTGTCTCTACACAAAGCTTCTGACTGGGCCTCTGTATACCGAACTGGTTAAGGGCACAGGTAGCTGCCAGCATCGTGCCCTGGGATCTTGTACAGAATAAACCAGAGCCTTACACTTGCAGAATTACCAATAGCCAAAATAAAAGCAATGGGTATTAACCTTTTCATTTTATTAAGTGCCCCAGGAGAGTTTCTGTTGTGCTTGTGTTTATATGGCTTTTTGACTAAAAGGTTAGAGTAGTTGCTTAGAATGGGAAACAAATACTGTGAGGTTTTGTGGTTCAATAAATACATGTTGTGGACTCATCTGCTGCTGAGATAATTTGCTTTGTTTAGGGCACTGGTATTGAACTGTGCTCTTTAGTAATTCAATTTTGCTACAAACCCACATTTTCCTTGAAATCAATGAACTATCCCTCTTCCCACACTGTAATACACTGCAAACAGTGATGGTCCAGATTATTAAACTGTTGTTTTCTGGGAAAATTTCCAGACAAATTAATGCAGAACTGCGCCACGGTTTAGTAACTGCTTTTAGATCATAAAAATAAAGGCTGAGATTGGAGCTGGGGCTGGAAGGCCAGTGCAGACCATGTGAGTCAGGCAGGCAGCCGTTTTCCAGCGCTCCCGCCGCTGCCTCGTGCTCTCTGCAGCTTGCTTAGCATTCAGCTCTTCACCTGCAAGTCTGCACAGATCTGCAGCCGCCTATTGTTATTTAATGCACACTTCATAGCAGAATTGAATTGTTCCAATCAAGATTAGGCCTCCATTTCTCGAGGCGGCACGCAAAACACATTTGCAGTCTAAACTCTCACCCATTTTGCTGCCTGCTCTTTCATCGTGCCTCGTGCTCACAGGTAGCTGCAGCTTCTCCTTCATTCCCTTTGCCTCCTCCCAAATCCTTTCCTCACGCCAGCCCCCATCTCAGTGTGCACAGCAGTTGCCCCCCTCCTTGCTGTCCACGTACCATACAAACTACTGGGTCCCAGTGGTTCCCTCCTCACATCACCGATTTCTATTAAGACGGCCCTTTCAGAAACCCAGATGAGCTAAATAGGGGCCTTCAAAGGATAAGCTATTCTGGCAGGCTGCTTTTATGGTCTCTGGAGCAAACAACAGCAGCAACCCTGACAGGAGGGAGAGAAGAGGAAAATATTAGCTGAAAGCTTGTCAATACCTTGACCCAGCCAGCTCTCAAAACAAACAGGGGAAAAAAAATGGTAGTTGAAGCAGTGAGTCTGCACGCAGTGCCAAGCACACAGCACAAAACAAGGAAAAATCACAAGGGGGTCAGAAACCCTGATGCAACAGTGTATGGCAGTCCCGGATGCAGGAGCTGCAGGAGAGAGCATGGCTGGAATGAATGTCACGGTGCAGGGACCATCGGCACCAGCTCCAGCCCTTCCCGAGGGATGAGCCGCTAGGGCAAAGCCTGCTCACGGATGGATACAAACAGTTTGCAGCTCCTGGGCTTTATAGAGAAGCAAGAGCTTCCCTGACAGCAGTCTTTTTATATAAAAATTAATCTAAACATTTGGGGTTTACTAACTACATAAACTCCTTACTGAAGAACCCATAACTGACCTTTACTTTGAAATTTGTGTTCAATAAAAGAGGATTACAACTGTTTGTGATCTTTTCAAAGCTTATAACTTGGCTGTGGGGGAAAAAAAAACCTTCATTTATATTTGTCTGATCCCTAATAGTCCCTGACAGGCTGTGAAACAAATAGTTTTAATTATTTCCTGCTTGCTGAATCTCTGGTCTCATCATTTAATCAAAAAAATAACATATTATCTATTACACTAAAATCAGCACAGTTGGGATTGTGCTGAAAGAAAGAATCATACACTAGGAAAAATAGGAAATTAAATTAACACTAAGCTATGACAAATACATCCATTCTATTGTAGCTCTTTCCTGAGAGACCAAACAAAAGCAAAGGTTTTTCCATTTATCCTAGGGCTTACGGCAATTAAAAATGTCAGTGTGGTCTCTTCAGTTAAAAAGTATCCAAAAGATTCCCTTCAGTTGTTAATGAACAACATACAGCTCTTACACACTGGTACAAAATAAGTGCTACTTATTTTTCTATATAGGAACCACTGATGCATGAAAATAACTTTAGAGTTAATCACTGGGCAATGACTATATTTCAGGAATAATGCTACATTCTGGGTGAAAAAAAATGGCTGCAATTCATAAACAATTATTGACATCAATGAAGAAAAAGAATCAATGTTCATAAGAAATCTGCATTCTATTTAAAATTTCTACCATCATATCTGCCTTCAGTCCTTGGACCCCATGCAATTTTTCCTTCAATAGTGTGAATTGATTTAAGTCTGTAAGAACAGTATAAAATGCGTGGCTAGGCTGCTTCTAGTGGGTAAGACTAAAATGCAGCAATGCCATGACCGTTACTGGCACACAGTAGCCACAGGGCTCTGTGCTAAGCTCTTTCTTGAAGACGATCACAAATGATCAAGACGTCTCCTTTTATAGGCTTCATATATCATGGCAGGATTTCAAGTTTTTAAAGTCTCCTTGGTTTCTTCTTTAATACGCAACAGTTTACTGCTCAGGATAACTGGAGATACATGAAATGGCCAGAGCAGGAGGCCTCAATGCCTGCTGAAGTCTCCCTGGGACATAGATCTGTCACTAGCTCCTAAAATGAGCTGGTGAATTCCCACTGGCGTGATTCCGCATATACAGCCTTTTACCTGGTGTTTACTGCCAGCTCAGTACAAAGCAAAGGAACAAATCAGAATTCTCCCCTATTCATGAAAGGGACAGAATTTCCCATTGCTCAGGTTTTAATGAATACTAACTATTTACAAGGCCATGAAGAAGCTAGCTTCCCAATTTCTTCCATGTGTCACATTTGTCTACTTTTCAGTCATGTGTGGCTTAGATGTGCCTGCTTCATAGCATGACATGTGACATGGTGCATCCTCAGTTTGCAATTTTAGTTGCACTTGAGGACAAAAATCTGATCTTTATTTAGAAAGGGAATAGACAACTTCATGCTTACCATCAGAGCAAAGTTACTTAGCATCTGACAACAGCTACAAGCATTGGATTTGAAGAAGTGTTTTTTTGAGGGAGAGATGCAGATTTTTTGAGGGAAGAAGAAGATGGGGCAGGACTCATTTCAGTGATGCCCAGTGATAGGACAAGAAGCAACAGGCACAAACTGAAACACAGGAAGCTCTGTCTGAATCCAGTGAAATGGATTCTTCACTGTGGGGCTGACTGACCACTGAAAAAAGTTGCCCAGGGAGTTGCCCAGGGAGGTTGTGCGGTCTTGGAGATACTCAAAAGCCATCTGGACCAGGTCCTGGGCAAGGCGTTTTAGGTGACACTGCTTGAGCAAGGAGTTGGACCAGACAACCATCAGAGATGCCTTTCAGCCACACCTGGGATTGTGTAAATTTCAAAGGAAATAAATACTCAACCATGACTAGAAATCATTAGATTTGAGGGTTCTGCAGAAAAAAAAAAGTATTTTTAACCATTCATAAAATATAAAGGAGAAAAGCTGTTTGGCTTTTTAAAAACGAGGTGGAATCCTATTCTAGTTTAATGAATATTATAATAGATTTCAATTATCTGCAGATGACCACGGCACAAAAACATAACCGCAAAGACAAATTTGAAGAGGAAACAGCACTCAGCTATACGTAAAGTAAATCCTTACCTAAACAGCAAATAGATTCAGAAGCTAAGTATGTCCATGACATGCTGCGCTGAAAATGTAAATTTATTTCAGAAAGTTCATTGACAGTTGTTTCTTTTACTTAGGCAAGTATTAAAAATTATAAAACAACCTGAAGATTTTTTCATCATAAATCTCATTTACAAGTTGTAGAGAGGTGCTTAAACTAGTGGAGTATACTTTTGTGCAGGAAAGGTAGTAAAATCTAGGTTTTCTGATGTCCTGTGACTGCTTCTACATGAAATATGTACTAATGTAACTATTTCCAGACTACACAGATTGGAGGAGGCACAAAGAAATGGAACTGGAAATATAACTCAGAAGATACCAGTAATATTTAAAGTAAATGTTAATATGTATTTATGATGTGAAGAGAAGCAAAGGAAGCTGCTGTCACAAATCACCTCAGCCTGAGTACCCTGCGCAGCCTGCTCCTGGGTTTAAGGTTCAATTTAAAGAAAAGGTTATTGTCATTTATTATCATGTTCCAAGTATTGTCAGGGAACCGAGCACTATGTTTTCAATCACTAAGAAGCCCCATGGAAGAGCATTTTTCAACACTTGCAATGAAGGTTTGCTGATGGCTTGCCAACTTCACCATAACTCTCTCCTCTCTTCCAGTTCAAAAGTATATTAAGCTGCAGATAATTGCAGGTTTTCTCATCCACTGAAAACAACAAATAGCAGATGAAAGGCAAGGGATTTTGCTCTCTTCCAAAATATTAAGGGCTTTGTATTTCATTATAGCAATAAAGCTCTCTGTACTTAAAAGTTCTTTAGCAGGTGCTTTAAATTAAAAGTGAATTAATATTATGTAAAATTGCAAAATAAAATATGGATAACTTACATGTACAATAGGTTACACTTTTGCTTAATGTATGATTTAAAAGTACATTATGCTTTATTAGTATAATTTAGTATATGGAAAAGTTTTTATTAGAAGGTAGCTGATACTTAACATGAGTAGTACCTAGTCTTCGTAGATTTTAGCAAAGAGACTCTAAAACATGCAGCCTATCCCATACTCCTGCATTTTTTAGATTTATTGGCTTTTCAGCATTATTTAAGTATAATAAGAAAGTGTTTGCAAAATAAATACCTGCTGTCAACACAAGAAATATATGCTGACAGGGAAAATACAGAAAACAAAAATATGAAGTTGTGTGTACTTATTTAACAAAAATATCTTTCACCTACCACACTTGAAAATTAGAATTTTATGCAGGAAAACAGTTTTATAAAGAAATATGTCTTTGTGCAGAGAATCCTGCAATGCAGTGTTATTTAGCAGACAAACAATGTTCTGCTTACTGATTCTTTAAAATGGCAAAAAAAACCCCATACATCTCAGTAGCATGATTCATAGACAGACATTTCCATCATAAATAAAAAAAAACCCTACGGGCTGCTGGCAGCAATGAAAAGTGAAAGAAAGATTACTGAAATACATCTAAATTTAGGGCAGCTTAAAAGACCTATGTTTCAGTTCACCACACCATTTATTTCTTGACAGTTCAAATTTTCAGCATAATCCAAAGGATTTATTTTTAAATCTAGGCATGGATTCACATCACAAGGCAAAGATTTAACTTAGTAATTTGGAGCCTTAACATATCTTAGCTGTCATAACGGATCCATGATCGGTTGTTTTGTAGCAGGTCTATTGCTATGATTCAAAGGAACCCCTTCCACAAGGCCATGATTTCAGCTTTGCCACCTTTGAAATGCCACATCATGGTTTTGAAAAGACCCCAAATATTAAAAAAGGAAAAAAATTATTTTTCAAATATAAAAATGCATTATAATTTCTCCATAAACATTTATGGCAGCCAAAAACGCAAACATCAATTCAAATTAGAGCCGATTTGCAATCATAAACTAGGTACATAAGAATACCTCTGTCAAATTCCTAAACCAAGCTCTCTGCTTTGGATGTTTTAGGAACAAAGACTTATTTAAATCCCTGACAAAGCTGGATCTAGAATGGCAAACCTGTCGGCGGGCAAACCCCAGATGCCCTAGATTGACTGTCAGTTGGAGCTCCTTTGATGACTCCCAGCAGGGATGGAAAGTAACCATGTCAAAAGCCTTTAGATGCTCACCAGAAACTCATGAAGGCACAAGATGATCACCTTAAACTGCTCTCCAAGACAGCGAGGAAAGCAGCATCTGCTACCTGCTGCTGCTCCCCTGCTGCTTGGTCCCTGATGCCTAAGGACTGTAAGGGATCTCTTGAACACTGACCAGTTTCTGTAAGAACCTTGTATTAACCCAGATTAGAGATTACAAGTAACTGTACCAACTATCTCTACGGTTGCCTTTTTGATTTAGCTTGGCTAATGTATTTTTAATAGCACGCACAGCTTTCTTGACTCAAACAATGAAAGATCTTTATTTCCTTGAACGCTCTGCACTCTAACCCCAGGTTCGTATTCACTTTTCTCCCGTAATCGTGAGCCAGCACTGCTGGAAGCAACACAGCTCATCAGTCAACAGCTGGAAAGGTGACTGTCTTCCAGCGGAAAACATCCAAAACAGTAGAGCAGTTGGAGGGGAATCCGAGAAGTAGCACTTTTCTAAAAAAGGATCTGGTGGAACTTAGCATATTTTAAGTCATGCTGGATATTTTTGAGAGATCTTTGGAGCCTTAGCCTCTCATCATGGGAGCAAAAGAGATAAATTGGAGAAAAAAAATGGAGTCCAAGCATAAAAAGAAGACACAAGGAATGGGAGCTGCATGGACCTCTTGGGACATTGTTTATCTCCTCATACTGCAGGTGATTTTTCCATAAGTCTGTCCAAACTCCTTCTTAAAAAGCAACAGTTCTTACCATCACATCACTCTGTAGAAGGTTTTTCCAGATCTAGAAAAGTTTCTTATACCTTTTTTATTACTTCTTTCCAAGTTCAAATAACTAAAAATAAGCTTGTAAAGTAAATATTTTTGATAAGTTTATTTTGATTCATCCTTTTGTCAAAATTGTCTCCTTAAAAGCAATCTCAATCTCGGTCTTGTTTGTTTTGAGTCTATGGCTAGATAGCATGATATAACCTGCTAAAAAATGTCTTCTACAGCTTCTAGAACAGAGTCGAATTGAAAGCAACATACAAAAAAATCCTTTCACTCTAGGGTAGCAATGACAGTACTGGTACCATCTCTACAGCCTGATGACTCCAGGAAATGGTTTCTTCTTAACAGCAAGAGCACAGGGCAGGTTGTTCATCACCCATCCTGGTGCTCCTGTTTAGCACTGAGGGCAGTTTATAATCCTGTTGACCCCTCTGAGTGAACTATTTTATGAACCTGGAGATGACAAATCTAGATACCTTGAGCACAAACCCACAAACACGTATTATGTTTTATGACTTTTTCAGAGTGCTGGGAACAGATGACTTGCCAGGATTCTGCCTTTTACCTAGCGTTATGTAGAGTATGTTGGAACTTTCATAGGAGAGGCTATACAGCCAAGGCACTTGGTGATGGATATGATTATGGTAAAAACAGTGTTTCCTATGAAACAGGCTTCTCTGTTGCCAATACAGACAAACAAACAAACAATAAACCTTAGAGCTGAATGTATGATCCAATAGTATTTATGTACAGAAAGAAGACAATTTAAAACCTCCTGCTTCATAGTTCAATTTCCTGAATGGATTTAAAGCAAAATGAGATGATTCTAACAGCACAAACAATTAAAGTTCTTATTACTCTGGAGACCTTCAGGCCCTCTAAAGAGATTAGAGTTTGGTGTATCTGTGCCAGCCTTATTCCAAATCTCCAGGCAAAAGGCACTTAAAATAGGACACGTGCCACAAAACTGTCCTAGCCAAGGAGCATAAAAGGCCATCCCAAGATCAAGGAGAAACTTTAAGGAGCAGGGTCAGATATGGAAAAATGTTTTATGTAAAACATTACTCCATGTAGAGTATATGACAACAGACCAGATAATCCCCACTACCAGCATATGTAATAAGACCTGGGTTCTTTTAGTTTTAGACATAATTTACTTGTCTATCAGGTTCTGGTCAGCTACATTTGTGCAAAGTCACCAATGAAGTAGCACAGCTATCACGGAAATCATCATTTAGAGTCAAAGGAGTTGAAAATAGGAATCTAAGGCACTATTACTGTTCACAAAGCATAAGAATGGTGATAACTAAACTCTTCTCTAAGGAATGACCAAGCTGAGTTCATAGGTTAGGCAATCAGGAAAGTAACCTTTGCACATGGGTCTGACAGAGAAAATAAACATGGCACCCCATGGTGCCATTTTTACATTCATTTTTAGAACAGAGCTACTTGTCAAAACATACTCATAGTATGTAATTTTATTTTCAACAATTTGTACTCCAAAAACAACAGGACAGCTTTTCTCACTCCCCATTTTTAATCATCTTAGGGTACTGTGCCAAAGTGGTATCACAGACATATTGGAAGACTGTATTTTGCATCTCAAAAGCTTGGCAAGCAAAAGGACTGAATAAATCAAACAAAAATGTTCTTTCTTTCTGAGACACTTTCAGATTCAGAATACTATTGTCTGCTGCAAGACAGCTAGAGTCACTGCACGACGCAAGTCACAGCAAAGTCGTGGGAACGTGGGCTTGCCAGACACAAGGTTGGCCAGCACTGCCCCAGTCACCAGATTTGGCAATTCATTCAAAAAGGAACATAAATACTAATTTGAATAAACCACTATTAACATGAAGAGAAGCCTGTAAGTTAGTGGTAGGAATTCTTATATTATCAATCTCATTTTCTTCTGAGGCTAGGACCTGTAGCAACACCTTTTTCTTTTAGTGATGGAAAACTAGGTCGGCACGACAGGGCCAAACACCTATCAGTACAAGCTCCGTCACTGATAAGCTGTCCAAGTTCATTCTTGTTTCGTTGCACATCATTGCTCAGTTTTCATCCAACCCTTTCCTGCACGTGTTCTCTATTCCCCGCAGAATGCCGGCTACATGAGCACGTAACTCATGTGTTTACTTACCCTTTCCACCACTGAGACTGGAACAGCCAAATGTAATTATTTGGCCTGAAGAGACTCACAGATGTGATAGCATTTTAAAGAGAATTTTTGAATATGCTACAATGTATATAAACTACCATGTCTGGACAGCCTTATAATAATGACTTCAAAGTGTGCTACCGCTAGGATCAAGTTCTCCTGTTTTAATAGGGTTAAAGCAGTGCTCCAAAATCTCTTCTCAGTCATATCCATTAAAGTCCACAAAATCCCATGTGTTAAACTGAAAATGAACCGAGAACATACTTTGCTCACAGTATTTCTAATAAAGCCAATCATGTGAACTATGTCTGATAGAATTTTAGTGCCCCTTCTGAAAAGCAAATAGGAACGCTTGAGGTAGGCAATGAATCCTCTGATGTAATGTGAAAGCATCCAAAAGCCTTCTTCTGGATTAAGATTTTCAAAAGTTGCAGATTGGTGTTGAATAATCCTGTTATTTTACAAATGTATTTGCTACATTTTTTTGCCTTTTTTTTTTCCTCAAGCAGTTTATGCCATTTTTTTCCACTCTTATATCTTTCTTGTCACATATATTACACTATCGTAAATACATACAGGGAGTATACATAATACCAATTTAAATGCATGACAATATCTATGTGATAAATAATGGAAGCACACAATGGATTTTAAACACACAGGAAATACGTTTGATAAGCAGTCTGGATTACATCCCTGAATACATTTTCTGCTGACATCAGAAAATACTTGGTATTCTGATCACCTAATAGTGGCTTTAAAAAAAAAAAAAAAAAAGAAAAGAAAAAAAAAAGATCAACTTTACATCAGATTCTCTTTTCCTCAGTTAAGTGAACAAACCTCCTCAGTTCCTGTTCTGTTCTCTCAAAAGGCCAAACCAGACTATCTTCAGTTCAGTACTAACATCTCTGATTTTTAAAATAACACAACTTCAATGTCCCCTATCTTGGGATAGGATTCATTCTAACTAACTATCTTCAGAGCACAGATGTCTACAGCTGACCTGGTCATCACAGGACCCCTTTGCAGTTAATGGAGATAAGCAGACACTTGAAGGACTTGATTCATGTGGGCAACTGTAGATTTCTAATTTAGGATGAGATAGGTTCAGTACTAGGAGTAAGTCTTTATTGACTGTATGGAGATCACTGAGTGAGCAGCTCTGATGTGTCCCTGTAAACCTTCAAAGCACCCTGAAAAATAATTTGTCTGTATTAAATAATGATTTAAGCTAACAGGGCTCTACAGTATAAATTTTATCAGCATTGTTTTGTTAGGGATGCATTACTCATAAAGAGCAAAACAGTAAGGAATTTAGGGAAGTCATCCCCAGTCAAATATTAATTAATTTATAATGCATACCACACCTGGTGGCAAACTCTCCAAATATGTATGAATATGCACTCCCACAGCCTCCTCCTCTGCATGGCTATACTTCAGTGATCTAATTCCAAACTGTTTCTCACCCTCAATATCAGGATTTTCCAAGAGAAACCAGTGGGCTTTCTGCTTAACTCTGTGTTATAGCTCTTCCACCTGAAAGAGAGAAACTGCCTATAACTACCTTTTCTTGTTCTTACCCTTGCTGAGTGTTGTATTTCATTTAGAGCAGCTCTCTCTTTCTTGTTCTCTCTCTCTCTCAAGTTGGTATATAAGAGATAGTCTGATGAGAAAGATGAGTAGCTACCTTGTATTCTGCCAGTGGACTCAAGTTTCAAACATCATTGCACTGCCTGATAGAAATAAAGTGGAATTTTAATCACATTGTGATTGAGGTAAAACTTTTTAGTGCTGAGTGTTGATACAATCATAGGGTCAACAGCCTCCAACTATACAGATTATAGACTGAGAAGTGAAAGGCTAACCTGGTCTAGCTGAAATTCCAATATTATCTCTAATTTTCCAACCTTTCAGCCTCTTTTTTGAGATCTCTGCATTACAGGCATTGTGGGTTGCATCTTTTTAACTAATAGGAATTAGTAAAAAGTCCTTGACATGTACTTGGAATACAACAAATTAACTTTCTTCTTTATGCTTGTTCCATCTTCAACTAAATGCATGACTGAAAAACAGATTAACATACAAACATATTAACTAAGTACATAGGAAAACACTACCAAGAAGAATTAGCAAGGAGTAATTTGGTTGATGGTCTATATCGTTCTTCACTAAATCTGTAGGTTCTGAATATGAAAATAGTTACAGATTGCAAGATGACATTTGCTGATGTGCTAACACTGACTAGGTTCATGTTTTCACAATTAATACTGTTAATACTGTTTACTTACTATCTCTCATTACAGCAATACAGAGAACATTTTTTTTTCACTCCCTCTGGAAAGGATTCTTTCCGGATATGATGAAAGAATCTGCCTAAATTATGAAGTAAAATGAATAATCCAATTCTTATTATGCAGAAGCAAAGGAATAAACATCTTTGTACACAACACAAATACCTTTCTTCTGTATGCTTCTAACCTGCTAGTGAAATCCTGTCACAAAATTTAAATCATGCACTATTCCAAAATTATCACTTAAAAAAAAGCTTTTACGTGGTACTAAATTGTAGGTTTATCTTGTGTTTCATTACTCTACTTTCTAGGTTCAGAAGAGTAAGAAAGTTTGAGGGAGAGTAAAGAAGAGTAAGAAGAAGAGTTTCCCATAGGAGGAGCAAGACATAGAAATGTCCTGTCCCATGAACAATTTCTAGAGATGCAATAGTCTTTCTATTTCCCCATTGTTAGGGCAAAAAAAAAAAATCTTCTTTATTTTTGAACTGACCATTTGAACTGTGGGGCAGGGCATGAAATCACTTTCTGCTTCTTCACACTGCTGCATTTTTAGCTTGCTTCATGGCTCTGTTTCAGCCTGTTCCAAGCAGCTTCCTCCAACATGAAGCCTGGGTGTGGTTTGGGATAGATCAGTCCAGCAGCTGCTCCAAATCAGTGTTGCAAAAACACTGCATCAGCCTGGACTCCCTCTGAAGCTCTCCAACACAATCCCACCAGCTCTGCACATCTTCATACAGCATCCCCTCCTGTCCATGTGGGCATGAAACACAAATCCTTCTCATTCCTGCCATCAAAACAACCTTCAGCAGCCTGCAGCATGGCCCTTTTAATAAATGCATTAGTTACTTTGACCTGAACACACACACACACACAAGAACAGCAATGTCTGGGGACTACCACAAAACCACAGTGGGGGTGGAGATCAGGGTTAACTGCTTGCTATACAGGTGAGCTCTTGGAGTCAACCTTCTTTAGAAAGGTTTAATCCTGACTAGGGCAGACGCAAACCATTCCATACTCCTAAACCCTCTCACTTAGCAGTCCCAATAAAGTTTCTATTCAATTATAAAATTCCAGACGAGCTTTATGTGAGGATCACACACTCATATGGACTGTAGATGTCGATACTGCTGAATTGTTACTTTCAGCTGTAGAATTTAATTATTCTACTTCTGTACAGCTGGTGTTATTATGTGGTGATGTGTTTGTCTTCTGACACCTCAGGGAGGAGGGCGAAATAAATTTTCTACGTTCAGTGTGCCAAAGGGACAGTTTGAATAAGAAATGTTGCAATCAGACTTGTATGACTATGTCTTCTGGCATGAGTGATGAATCCAGGTCTTTCAGATATTGTTTTCTAGGGCTGCTTACAGATCTAAAGTATTTCTTTAAAAATGCTTTAGGAAAATTATACTAAAGTTAGGTTTATTTTAACAGATGAAAGAAATGAGTTAGTTCATACTGACTGATTTCTAGGCTGTGTTCCCGATTCTGACTTTCCCTTTACTTTTACAGGCTGGTGGGATCAATAATCCTTCGGCTCATCAGTCAATAATTACTTATATGGCATCATTCCTTTGTAACTGACAGCTGAGACAAGATCTGGGGCCCTCTTGCTCAGCTTCCCTCTACAATGCCTTCCTAAATACAGCTGATCTGACATTGCTGAAAGGACCAAAGAAACTATATTTATAAGGATGTATTCATCAAATGTGCATAATGAAAATTTCCTGGAAATTTTAAAAAAATTCTCTGTAGGAAGCAAGGAAAGTGTTTCTCCTTGCATGGCATAATGAAATCGTAAGTAGCAGAACTTTTCCTGCTGTTGGACATTATGGTGGCGTCAGCATTATTTTTGCTCTAAAGCATTTTAATTGTATGACAAGTGTAGGTCCTGTCACTTAAGAATGAATATCCAGTATTTGTTGCAGAGGCAGAAGTACTGAGAGGGAGAAAGTATCTTCCCAGAGTTCAGTTTGTACAGTACCCATCACTAAATTTGGTGTGCTGCACAGTTGGCTTAATTTCAATTTGTTCCTTAGTGAATGTCTTTTAAGGCTATTACTGTCTTATTAGCTATTGTTTACTGGTTTGGAGTGTATTACTTCAAAAAAAGACCACTTCATATTAAAAAAAATTCCTAGGGGAAAATTAATCTCACTGCACCCTACAGTGAATTGTGATAGCTCATCAGCTTTTATTTACTGAGAAGTCGCAGGGATAGAAATCAATTTATTTTTTGAAGAATATACATATTTTCTCTCTTGGTTGTGTGAGGTTCTATCCCCATTTGTTAAGAATCTAGAGAAAATGTTTGCAAAATTCAAATTTAAAGAATGTGTTTGCCAGCAAACTTTCCTGAGAAAGAATGGAGTTTAGAAAGAATAGAACAGTGTTTCTATAGGAGGGTACTAGCTTAGCAATTTTTATGGCGAGACCAGATCGTTTAGTATGGCCTGTCATCTTGCTGCAGTGGCGCCTTTCACTGAAGTTTGTTGGGAAAAAAAAGCAACTAAATAAGCAGAGAGTTTTCTCACATGTTTATGAAAAGAAGACAGTGTTTCACAGTTCTAAGAGACTCGAGCTGCTAATACTTTGAGTAAATCATATGTGCATATCATAGCCCATTTGCAAAACTGAAGGTTTGTTTGCTTAAGTTGTAATCCTCTAAATACCTTGCAGCAGCTCTGAGGCAGACGTTGTTGAGCCAACAGCCTTGTCTGCCACGCTGAGCACCTCAAATACAAATAACTCAGTAAGAGCAGGGGCCACACTGTGTCCCCCAGAAGTGAATCCAGGGGACACAGATTCTAGGCTTGAATCTAGTAGGCACCAAGGTGATGACAGAAATGGATTTAAAGGTAGAGGAGGCACTGCCGCAATAATTTGGAATTAAATCAAACAAAATGTTGACTCCCTGTTGAGAGAGTATGATGTGTTAAATCCATGATACATTTCTTCACTGGTGCTATCTGGGCTGTGTTTACTGTCATGAGTGCCAATCTGCAGTGGGTGAAGCAATTCCCTGTATGCATTTACAAAACGTTTTGGAATACTTCAGGATAATAAAAGTTAGTTGAGTAAATATGATTAGAGTGCAATGGCCTTATTTTCACTGTGTTATTGCTATAATCCTAGAAGGAAGATTCATATATGTGCACACAGGAATGAAATTCCAAGGAAGAAGAAATCCATAATATCAGCTATCAGCCAATATTATCAGAGAATTGAATTTTTCTATCCTTACTTTGTTACTTGTCTCAGGGGAAATCTACCTTAATGCATGAAATCAGCCCAAGACCACTAAATGCTTTTTGCAAAGGCTAGAATACTGGATACTACAGCATTAGATATAGCACTATTTGAATGAGATGATCATGTCATTGAACAAAACTAAACAGCACCTTGTGATGGAGTTCTACTGAAGCTGAAGAGGACAAATATATGTGATAAAGTGCTCCTGAACGTGAGAAAGGAAGGCAAAAATCATGCCACAAGTATATAAAGATACCGTGTGCATTAAACCATAAGAAAAAATTCTGTGGTCTAACTCACAAGTCTCAAAGAGGGTGAGAAGACTGGTAAAAGCTTTCGCTCTCCCTCTTCTTCGATTTACAGGGGAAACACATCAAGTGTTATATAAAAATGGGGAAAATCTCGTCCTCAATAACTGAAGTATTCAGGCTCAAAAAGCAAACATCCAGTTGATGCTTTTGATTTGAAGGCAGTATATACATAGGATTTCCATGAAAGTCCACATCCTTCAGGCAGTGCAAGGCGATAACTCCTTTAGACTGGTATCTTATAGAAAGACTAAGAAATTATCAGGAACTATAGGCAGCCTTACTACTACAACAGTACATACTTGATTCCCTCTTGTGATAAATCCGTACTCGTTTTATGTGAGTTCAGTGACATCCTATTTACTTTCTAAACATGGTCAGTATAATACAGAAATATTTGCCTTGGTGCACTGATAAAACTGAATGGGATTGAGTGCTATAAACAACAGGAGAATCAATTTGCACCCTCAGACACAGAATCTGTGTCAGACTCTTGCAGCTGTGGTGGAAATACTTATTACCACCTAAATATCTCTATGAAACTGTTATGTTAGCAATTAAGAAACACCACCATCACAGATTGACATTTAAAATGGCAATCACAAGAGGCAAAACAAGTTTCATGTATACATTCTGGCAAAGCTGTATGCACCCTCTTTAAGGATGCATTTCACATTATGAGCAGTCTTATTACAATTTTATTGCAATATTTAAGGAGTACTTAGAAGATACTATTAATTTTTTTAAATATGGTTTATTTGTTTGCATCTTATTTTACAGGCACTCTTCCAGCCTCCAGATTCATTTCTCAAATTAAAGCTAGTGATATTTCCATATCAAAGTTTAAAATTAATTTGCTTTGTAGGACATGCCCCTTGATCTAAAATACTACATTTTAATTAGGGCATTTAATTTTCTCTAATGGAAACACATTCCATTCACTTAATCCAACTGCTTTCTATAAGAGCTATAAGCAGTGCATTTTCTCAGAACAAATCCTTCTAAGACTTGTTCACCTTAGAACATTGCACCTGTGCTGCTAAACTGATTTCAGATTGATCTACTTATACCCTTGCAAAATGTTATTGAAGTTACCTTTAACTGGGTTTGCCCCAGTTTTAGATTAGTTTTATTACGCAGCTTAAACTTTTCTAATGTAGACCAGGCATAGCTAATAAGAGATAATGTATCATTGTGAGTATGTATTCAGATGAAAAATAATATTGGCCCACATTCCAGAGTTTGTCTATTTGGATCTGCACAGCCTGGAGTTTGGGCTATGTCCTGTCAACATTTTTTTTTATTTGTACAACTTCCTTCTTCCCTTTGCTGTCTTCTCTTCAACATGTTGCGCACATGTAGACAATGCCAGGTCATGTCTACTTCTCATTAGCAGGAGGGAGAAGGCATTTCCTAGGAACACTTTGCATATGCCAGCTCCTCGCTAGAATGCAATTCTACCAGCATGCACACAAAAACAAATGTAAATAGATTAGGTATATAAGTAATGATGGGCATCTACTATTTCAGATGTAGATAAAGTGATAGGAATTCTGTCCTCTTTGAGTCCATTGAAAGTAAATGTTCTTTATCATTTTTTTGTGTGCGTTTCATCAGCCCAGAAAAAAAAAAAAAGCAATAAACGTAATTCACTGCGATAAACTCTGGCACACCTTCAGCTCTGTGATGGTTACAGCTCTCACAATGTACTAACATGGGACAACAAAATGGTTTAAGAAGCTGCCTACCTTGAAAAATAGCCAGGCTGTCATCCATTTGACTAATTTTACAACCCAAAAGACATGCTTGTAGAGCTCGGTATTCACTACTCCAGGGTCTACTACATTAGCAGTCACATGGCTTCCATTTGCAGTCAGAAGATGCTGTAGTCGATAGGTAAATAACACAAGGGCAAGTTTGCTTTGGGCATAGGCTCCATGGGGTGAATACGAACATCTGTATAAGAAAGAGAAAGAGAGAGGAACATGCTCACAAAAATAATCAGAAGGAAAGCACAAATATCAAATGTACTGCATTTCCTGCAATATCCAGCAAACACACAGCTGTGCACTGAGTGGTCACAAGAAACAGCTCGTCACTAGTGGAAATGTTGTTTGCTGTACTTGTCGTGATTACTCCATCAGACACAAAGCCTGATTTGCAGAAAAAAAAAAAAATAAAACATGGTACCTAACAGAATCTCTATGTCCAGCTATTTTAACTGGCTATGCTGAAACACCAAGCATCTCCAAGGCGGTATCATCTCGCCCAAACAGTCTTCTCTTCCTCACGACCTTCGTCTCACACATACATAATCCGCCTCCCACTCAGTAAATCCATCCCTGATCAGACTACTGCTGGTTATGACTATTTGTATTGCAGCAGAACCTACTCGTTTGGGATTGAGGCCCCTTTCTATTGGCCACACAACAGATGATTAAGGCAATCATTGCAGCTACCCTAATAGCACACTAGATTACACACAGCTAAGGAGAGGGATAAAGAGATGGGGCAAGGAGAGTGGCTGTGTATGGTGTAAGTGCAACCACAGTTATGTCAGGTACAACACTTTGAGCAGAGAAAGGTGGCTGAGCTAGGCTTAAGAAAAAGAGAGGTAAAGTGCTGATGCACAAAAACGCAAATTCTGAGAGTTAGGGCAAATCGTTACCTCTTGAGGCTCCTATACCCCTTGCTCAGTCTGGGTGCTGAATCTGCCTTTGTTTTGAGACAGACTTTTTAGGAACTGCTGATTAGCTGGGTTTCACTCCAGGCAGGTAGGACTATTTTTTGAATTAGCAGACCAGTTCTGGGCAAAATAGCAGGTACGTCACATAAAATGCTCACCCCAATATGGGCCTCAGCGTTGCTTCCACAAATGCCTAATCCAGGCCAATTCATTCTTGTAACTACCACGGGCCTCTCATTGCACCATTTCTGGGCTTAGCAGAACCAGAGGTAATGCCCAGCATCACGGGCAGCTCACAGGCAAAGCAGGCAGGTGCTCGCAGCAGCAGGCTCCTGGGGGCATCAGCAAAACAGCCCTGGCCCTCAGCCTCTTCTAGCTCTGCGGAGCCTGGGGAGATGTGCTGCTTGCTGCTGCTGATACGGAGACTGGGGTTAGAGCCCGCCGGGCAGCAGCTACCGCTGGCGGAGCAAGGAGGAGGAGCACCCACCTGGGGGCAGATCTCCCTGTCCCAGCTCTCACCTTCCTGACGCCTCTTTGCCCTCCTGCTGCCGGGACAGCAGCAGCCTTAGCACAACAAGCAACAAAGCTGGGGATGCTCCCATTCTGCAAAAAAGCCTGCCTTGAGCTTGCTGTGATCATTATCACATGCGAAGCTTTTGTTATGCAAAGACCAAGAAGCAAAATTTCTCAGAATTCTTTTCATAATCTAATTTTCATCCAAGATCTATAATATTCTGTATGCTTCACCATAGAAACACCTGGATAGCAGCAAACAGGTTGGTTCTCTGCAGAGACATAAGGTTACTGAAGCAATTCAAGTGTAAGCATTAGCTAACTGGTCTCAGAGACTAGGAGACACAGTGGTATTTCTTACAGCTCAGCTGCAGGAAGTAAAAGACAGCAGCACTAAATCTCCAGTTCCTATTTTTTTTTCTTCCTGCTCTATTCTTGTTCAAGAGAAACATAAACAAGTAGGCAGTGAAAGCATTATATAATTTGAGAGAGAATAAAAAATGTCAGGGAATCATAGAAAGCCTTCATGCCAAGCAATGGCCCGAGCTGTTATGTGCTGGATAACATAGCTCCATCATCATAAGGATATCACCTGCGCCTCAGGGTAAAATGGGCTATTTTAAAAATAAAGAACAATCACTGCGTGACTAGAAAAGTGACTTGGCATTAGTCAGGGAATTGCAGTTATATTTTATATTCAGCACTGTCCATATCCTCATCTGAAACACTCGAAATATCACTGGCTGCTTCATGCACATTTCAGCCCTTTTAACTGGCCATATTCCTGGCCACAACCAGCTTCCCTTGGACAGCAGTTCACAGAAGATCTAAGGCTGTCCGTGAGAAGCATTTATTGGAACCAGCCTCCATCAGCCTGCTGTGTTGGCATTTCTCAACTGGTGCCACCATCCCCCAGAAGGGGGGAACACAAGCTTGGGCACGGGACAAAACTTACTGTGTTGAATTACAGTGATCCTGCCTGGCAGGCAGATCACGGAGGAGCAGGGTTAGGGACTACTCCAACTTGTTCCATATGGGTCTAGTCTGGCCTTCAGTAACCCTCAGGATCCACGCAGAAGGATGCTAAAAGCTCCCTACAACTCCCCATTCCCACATGCTGGGTGAGTGCTGTTTCGACTTACCTTGTGGCAATGAAGCACGAACTACAAGGACCGGATCCTCAAAAGCCTTGTACTTTGCATGTATATCTATGTCAGGGAAACATGAGTGCTCAGAAGATATAAAAAGCCATCCAATCAGTGTGGAAGCCTTTTATATCACAGTGCAGGGATGCAAATGATCTCTAAGGCAGCAGAGAGCGAGACTTCAGTAGTATTCTACAGGGATGGAGGATGTAAAGCTTGATACGCAACACAGACGCTTTTGACAGCACCTCCACACTGATTATCACACTCTTTCTACTTTTTGTGTGCATACGAATTTTGCTTTTCAGGAATCTGATATCACTGGACTGTATAAAACAGAGGAATAATCTGTGACAGGAATTGATGAGTATCTTGATTGAACCACTATTTTATTTGTGAGGCCCTGTCGTATTAGATTTATGTGCTACCTAACATTGATTCATGCTATTTAAATTACACACTGGAAGAAAAAAAATGGTTACTTAGTTTCACTGCATGTAGTCTTTGTTTATGAACCAGAAAAATGCCTCATCGCCTTCACATATGCTCTTGCACCATAACTGCATCTCCTATGCACTTACTTATTCCTACACATGCAATGACCTGGCTTAGAAGTCTATTCATCTAGATCTAGTTTTTCTCTTGGCTCTCTATGCTCTTTCTATATAACTTCAGCATTGAATGAAACTGTAATTGTACATTAAATATAGTAATAGCATTGGCAAGATTACACATTTCCACATCCATTTGCTTTTCTGAAGACTCTAAAAGCCTGTTAAAATGAGAGGTTATACAGGAAGCTAAACAAAATAGAGCTTGTGAGCAGTATGCAGCTTGCCAGCCAACTTAACTAGCACAGCGGCTGACGAGGGGCACGTCTGGCCTCCTCTGCAGGCTATCGATGCCCCACAACAAGACAAGTTCTCAGTGAGAGCTACTGTGCCTCCTAACTGGGCAAAGGACTGCCAGGCAGATGGGTCATACACACACTGCCTACTTCACCCAAAAGCCAGGAGATGAAGGTGACCAACAGGCCGGGTTCTGTCATAACGAATACTACCAAGCTGCCTGGCTAGGCCAGACAGCACATGCCACGACCATGGCAGGCCACTGCACAGTCTAGAGCTGGCAAAAGTGTGGAGCAGAGGAGGCAGAGAGCATGGATTTGGTAGGAAGAAGATCCGTGGGAAAGAGCGGAGTGGCTGGTGGTCCACTGCAGAAGCTCATGCCCATGCACTCATTTGAGGACTGCAGTGCTCACTCTTCCTACTGCGGGAAGGAGTCTCCCCTGGCAGGGGATCCTGGTAGCGTTTGGCCTTGATGGTGCAGAGGAAATAGGACAACTTGCAGCTCACTAAATGGAAACTAGAGAAGTTAAAGCAGAAAATTTAATTTGTTGTTTTGAAATCTGCCCAAGAAAGCAGCAATATACAATACCGTGATTTCTTCTTCTTTTAAAATGAACATTTCATTGATTCTACCCTGAAGAATAAAGGATCAGGATAAGGCATGATATGCATTTGCTGTACAAATAACTTTTAGTAGAAATAACTGTTTTCATGTTAAGATTTTGTTTGCAACATAGATCGGCGGATCCCCAAATTAGAGAAAAGAAATAGATTATTTTGTATTTTTGCCAAAATAAAAAGTATTCAATTTTGGAGTGAATGCATTGTGTTTTGGTTATTTCTTTCTTCTTTTTCCAAGCAGTTTCCACCAGAAGCTGATTTTACAACGCATCTCCATGGAGCTGTCTCCAAATGCAGTCTTCCTGGCATGCTGGGGCAATGTATTTGTACAAAGTAATAGAAGCCAATTTTCAAACTGGAGCCTGCAGTAGCTAATTAGGTGCTTAAGCATGGAGTCAGTAGTTACTCGAGTTTGAAAACTGGATCCTTGTTTACGGCTTCCTGAGACCACCACTTTTACCCTGATTTATTTTTCTGGCTGGCATTAGTTCGTGTGTGTTCTGTTGAGGTCTCCCACCTTAGTCGAGTGGTATCAGGTTTAGGCTACAACATTAAACCAGTTCAGGGGACCCACTGAGTAACGGGGTGCTAACAGTACAGTTTTTCTGACAGGAACCTCTTTTACTCTACACTTGAGTTGTACACGTCATCTTCCCACCAATCATCACACTCCCAAATTTCCAGTGTGTTAATCTGGCTGCAGGGCAGAACGCACTAGGATCAAACTGCAGAACAACCAGATTGCCGTGTGCTCCATTAAAAGACAAGTGATGCAAAACATGGGTGACATGCTGGGGTTTCTAATGAAAGGCCACACAAAATTTCAATACATGCCTTAGGATGAATCAGTGAATTAAGCAAAACAGACTTGCTGTATTAAAATGACTTGAGTTTCTTAATGATTTATGTATTAATCTTGCAATACATCATCACCATTGCTTAGTCAAGAATATAAAGGCTATTATTAAACACTCATAAAGCTTTCTTAGTCGTAAATTTTCTTTCTCTAGGGAATGCAATGCAAGATTTTTCAAGATTTCTGATAGATCTTGCAGCTTGCTTAAGGCAGCTACAGAATTATATTGTGGAATATAGGTACATATTTTCTGACTCTCATATTCTGGGTTCTAAATATTGAAATATTAGATTCATGCAGATTTTATGACTGTACTACAACTATTCGTCCTGTGTATACATGTGTTAAGTCTCATGTATTGTGATTTTCCAATAATAAAAAAAATGAAAACACAGAGACAGAAAAAAAAAACAGTTAGAAAAAAATGGAATATGCATATCGCCACTGAAAAATAATGTCTTGCTAATTGAGAGAAAAGAGCATATGTATTAGTAAAAAATATCCAAAATCTAGTTAACGTATCTAGACTGTGTTATAGCTGTGTTTTGTACTGTAGTTGTCTTCTTACTAATTGCAGCTCCTGCTAGGGCCTTACTCATTTCGCATACATGCCCGGGTGCTTTTTTGGGTGTCAGCTGGCCAATTACTTCTTCATGTATATTTTGTGTATTTTCTTCATATCTAGCTCTAAAAAAAAAGTGTTTATACACTTGTAAATATTTATACATATAAAAGTAAAGGCAGCCTTAGCACACTCCCATTTATTTGAACTTGGGCAGGCTGTGATGGGCACCCTGGAAGGGAAGGATACTAGACTGATAAATTAAATGAGTGGTTCTACACAAACTGAAAAGCAAACACTTCATGTGTTGACAGCTACAGAGTTACTCGAACAACCAGCAGCAGCCTGCACTTTTCCAACCAGCCTGGCTGGGTGTATTGTGCTGACCCACAGACAAAGTAATGCCGGAGACTAACCACATCCCGGAGCATTTCCCTCTCCCTGCAGTAAGCCACTCCATGTGCTGCTCCCACAGCTTTGGCCAGAAATGATTTTGGTTGGAAAGCTTTCAAGAAGGGGTAAGATAGTGTATTTCTCCCCCAAATTAGAGGACAAGCATAAAAGCCCAGAGACGGCAGCTGCTGATGGCCTAATTAGCAGTAGCTCGCTTCTCTGCAAGCCAGTGAAGCTTGGGCTTCATTCAGAGTCCCGTAACAGCCACAAAACAGAAGCTGCTCCTTCGCTCAAAAAAAATTTGTTTCTCAACTTGCAGCTCTTTGCTGCATAAATCCATGCCATTCAGGGACTAGCCTGCTGCTTATTGCATGTAAGAAATGCTGTCTGAAATTACTGCCTTTAGAGGATCTAGTGATGGGACCTGGAAGGCCCACACTATTAAAAATATGTCTAAGAGGTAAAATCAGTAGGGGCTTGTAATCACGGGCATTACTGCTATCCTGGTGAAATGAATGCATCATTAGCTACTGCTGAACCTTCCTCCTGATGTAGGTAGGTGAGATGTCAGGAGCCCTCCTTTTGCTCTGTGGATTCCCTTGCTACGTGCAGCTCCTTTGCTGCGTGCTGATTGCAAATTCCCAAGTGTATGGACACAAAGGCTGTTGTTCTCAAAGCCTGAGCAGAAACAATTGTTTATAAAAAACAGTCTAACTTTTCTCTCTGAGTTAAAATACCTCTTTTCATAGAGAATGATGTAAACTGATTCTTATGAGGTACCATTTTCTACAGTGGGTTTATATTATGCACTGTTAAGTATTTTTTAATATTTGAAGTATTATTTGAGCATAATGGTGTATCCCTTCCCTCAATTAAAAATCTCCATTAACCTAATAAATACATAAATAAAATAAATTGAGCAGTGTTTGGCATAGCTGCAGCCACAAACAAGATCAAGACTCCAAGACATTTGTTCTGAGTCCTCATGACCTTTTTGAGTCAAGGGGGAAACTTAACTGTCACACATCTTCTCAAATTATCTCTTGGATAATCTCAATCTCATGTAATTTAAGATTGACACACATCTTTTCACATTATTTTTGGATTAAATCAAGAAGAACTCTGAGGCACTCTCCACCCACTTGTGTAGAAAGCTTCCTAACCCTTCTACAACAGAGCTTTTAAGTTCAAAGAAGCCAGATGTCTTTTTATAGTTTCTTCTTCTCTCCCACAAGAACATGGACGCTCCTGCGAGCGTAAAATGGCTCAGTAACAACAATCCAAAATCCTATTTCCATTTTGATAAAATCATCTTAAAATTTGTTTCATGTTTGCAGAGCAGCTGCAGGTTCTGTTTTTTCTTTCTGTGACTAACTGTAGAGTCTGTTTATGCATAAGAAAATTCTGTCGTTGCAAGTCTAGCTTGGTCATCAGATGCAATGAGACGATTTTCAGACTGTGTGAAATTAGTTTATGTGCAAATAATGTAAACTTTCATTTTGTAATGTGTCAAAACCTATTGTCTTGGACTTGAGGAGAAACTACAGATGCAAATATTCAACATACTGCAGGACTGGTCTGTCCTACCAGGCTTGAACAAGCACAAAGAGCACAAAATGTTATGTCCTCCCAGATGTCTGTAAATACAGTGTGGAAAACCCTATGACACTATATCCACTGAAGCAACCGAAGATTATCAACTCTGACACTCAGAAGTAATTCTAGGCAGTCTTTGTTTGTTAAAACAATCTAACGATTTCTACTTTTTCAATGTTTTCTTATATACCTAGGATAAGAACACCACAGCTTCAAAAAAAAATCCCAATTACTGAATTAAGAGTAGAAAAGGAATAGGCTAATAAACAACAACCTGCTTCCTAAAAATAATCGCAGAAAGTTTTCCTCTTCTGTTGGAAGGCACTAGGTTAAGGGAAAATGTGATTTTCTCACTCTGTGATTCTGTGAAAAAAAGCAGCTGAAATATCAATGGGTGCAGAAGGGATTCAAACATACAAGTTCTCTGTCCCCATGAAATAACCAATGGTCCAGGCACAGTGCCAAAGGCTTTGGTTTATGTGAGGCTGTACCTTGCTAGAGGCCTTCAGACATTGTCAAGTGCAGAGGAGGGTGTTTTAGGATGTTTTACTTCACGAATCTAAACAGGCAACCTTTAGCAAAGCAATCCAGTGCAATGCTTCTGTCCTTCATCTGAGGGTTGTTAGCTTGTGGTCTTTTTTCATTGCACCATTTTGTTTTTCCCCTAAACTATATTTGCTATAGAAGAATTCTTTTCAAACTGCAAGAAACTAATAACCAGCTGTGACTCACAGTGGTCTGTAGCCAGCATTACAAACTGGTTATTTTATAATACCATAAGAGACAGTGGTACTTTCTCCATCATCCAGCCTTAGAGCTGTTTTTAAAATTTCCCAATATTATGTCACTCTGGAACACTGCAAAGAGGGCTGTGAGTTATTGGTAATGCAAAAGCAAGTCTTTTCTTGGGAGGAGCAAGGCTTGGGGCCAGAGCCCATGAGATCTCAGTGAAGAGCACATGCAATCCCTTCCCCTTACATAATGCACCAGAAATAAAGCCACATGGGACACACTAACAAGGAGTCTTGTGAGCAAACTCTGAAAAAAACAGCATACAGAATCACAGAATCACAGAATGGTTGAGGCTGGAAGGGACCTCTAGAGATCATCCAGTCCAACCCCCTGCTCCAGCAGGGTCACCTAGAGCACGTGGCACAGGGTGGCATCCAGGCGGGTTTGGAAGATCTCCAGAGAAGGAGACTCCATAACCTCTCTGGGCAGCCTGTTCCAGGGCTCTGGCACCCTCACGGTAAAGAAGTTCTTCCTTTTATGGTGATAGAACTTCCTGTGTTTCATTTTATACCCATTACCCCTTGTCCTATCACTGGCCACCGCCAAGAAGAGTTTGGCCCCATCCTCCCTACATTCTCTCCTCAGGTATTTATACCTATTGATCAGATCTCCTCCCAATCTTCTCTTCTCCGGGCTAGACAGGCCCAGCTCCCTTAGTCTTTCCTCATAACACAGATGTTTGAGTCCCTTAATCATATTCATTGCTCAGTCATAAAGCTCTTCAGCTTCATGCTTCAGCTCAGCGGCCCTGCTCCTAGGGCAGCTCCCCAGCAGCTCAGGTTGATGCAGGCTGGTGAGGGACCACCTCACCCTCCTTCTCTTCCTGCATTGCCTCCATCACCACCACTCACCCCATCTCTCCCACACAAATATGCACACTGTCATCCCAGTGTAAAGTTGGACAAACCTCTTTAATCAATCCAGTACAAAGGTGTATAAAAATAGGTTTTCCAGAGCTCTCTGGGCCTCAGTCTCTATCCTGCTTGGCTAAAGGAGGCTAAAATAATGCATTGTACAACCGGTTCTTTTTTCCCATAACAAGAAATGCAGCTAAACCGCAGCACCTTATACATAATGAGAACAGATGAAATGGAACAAGGGAACTACAACTGTTGTAGGACATTTTGGCAGTACTAAGCCTACTGTGGGTTAAAATATTTTAGTTTTACGATGTCTTTTTTTATTTAGAATATATACCTTTTTTTTTTTTTTTTTTTTTCCAGAGAGCACAAAAAAAGAGGTTAAGAGGCAGCATTTTTTAATCCTGGAAGCAGAAGTCTGCCTTTGAGTCCCTCCCTCCCCTACAGCTTCTCATCCTTACAGAACTGGGCAGCATCAAGGCTGCTTGGTTGCAAAGTGCCAGGATCAATAGCCCTGCTGGACCCCGAGGGTCTCTGCTGAGGGCAAGACGATCATTTTGACAGTGTTCCCGTACCTGGTACTCTGGGGATGTGCGGGCATCCGTGCTAGCTTTCCCCAGACACACTACCTAGCTCAGAGGGCAACACCACTGAAAAGGTGTTGTGAGGATGGTGGGAACTGCAGCAATTGCGAGATCACTTTGAAAAACATTTGAATAAGCGCTCGGCACACGAACTTCCAAGTTTTTAAGGTTCACTCATCCTTAATGAATCTTTCTGCTCACTGGGAGATGTTAAACTAACCTTCACCTCTCAAGGGTGACTGTCTCTGCTCCATATTCTCTGCAAGGCCCTTTTGCCTCCTCTGTCAGACTAGTGCAGTACATTAACTTTCAAATTATCATTGAACTGTCCTGCCATTTCAGAAAATAGCACATGTATGAGATCTATTGTCTTTTATGCTACGGAGGGTTGATTTTATCCGTCCTACCCATGGAGGAGGGAGGGATTGAGTAGCAGAAACATGCATATATCAAACACCTCCAAACATGTTGCATTTTTGAACTTGCTCTGGAACACTTTGTCCTATTAAATCATTAACTGTTATTAATAATACATTATCAAGACCATCAATTCCATTTAGATGAGAAGGATTTTAACATCCTGACCCATAAAAGAGCTATATTTAATTTCTCAGAATGCATTAAATTCTGACATTATCTTTGTGGTGTCACACTGTTACTGTTCTGCACAATAGCAATGAACCCCAGAAGTATCTTGGCTAGGTACAGTGAAAGTACATCAATAAATTTAAAATCAGAACTTTCCAAAGCTAAACACGTATTCATTTTGTGTTGCAGGAATGGATGGTGATCACCTGTGGTGTACTGCCGAGATACTACCGAAAATCCTATTTTTGAACTGATATAATAGCCCACCTGTTTTTTGTTTTAATTATTTCATAATATTTGAGATCTGTGCCTTAACCAGAACACCAGGCCAGCGGAGTCAATTTTTTGCAATTAACACTAATTGCTGTGAAAGGAAGGGATGATTTTGCAAATCAGCTAATCCTTTTGCATTTATATATATAAAAAAATCTCCTGCAACGAAAGACTAAAAGACTAAAATATCATTATGTAGATTCAGTAAACATTTGAATATTTATACCTGTGAATACCTAATCATCTAACTATATATAGAAAAGCTTGGAAGCTTTGGAGAAGGTCACTTTAACTGAAATTTGCAGTGTGCAGCAGTTAGTGTTTCATCCTGTCAAGGGAGTATGATTAACCTTGTAAATAAAATCATAATAAACAATAAAAGTCATTATGGGCCATCTGTTTAAATTATACAA
Organism: Tinamus guttatus; assembly: GCF_059628265.1. NCBI lineage: Eukaryota > Metazoa > Chordata > Aves > Tinamiformes > Tinamidae > Tinamus > Tinamus guttatus. Next base: position 2,175,480 of record NW_028288668.1, read on the forward strand.
CACAAACAAAATCCCATGCTCCCAAAAGAAATGGAATCTATAATAATATTTATTTATTTTTGTGTCTAGATGATTACAATTTCTATCCTTTTCACACAGTTTTATTAATCCTGTAGTAGTACTGATCAAACTAGTCCAGTGACTCAGCTCACTATACATCACTATGAAAGACCTCTGTATTGACTAAAATGGGTTAACAAATAAAAGACAACTATTTAAAATCCTCTCCTTTTGCATCTGGAATTAGAACAACAGTATTGTGCTGCTACCATTATGTTACATAACCTACACAGTTGTTTTTTATTGAATTAGAGATATTGTACACTAGTGGAAATTTTAACTTGGATCTCATAAATTATAAGGAGACAATTAAGAAGTTACAGCTGGCAGATCAATCATGAAGAGACACAGGAAGAACCATTTGGGAAGTTTCCACAAAGTGGTCATTTTTTACAGCGCTGACTCATCAAGTCATTCAAAGGAAAAAACAAATGTCCGAATAGAAGAGTGCTTTGAAATTGATGAAAATATCTTATTTCAATGGGATGCATTTTAAATTAAAGGTCTGGAGTTTCAGTTTAATCAACATTTTACTTAAAAATATTAAATGCAGTGTATTTATCAGGATTATTACAAACTGAATTTCAAACCAAATATTTTGAGATCACTATTTTTGATTTTGATCTGAAAAAATGTATTAACATTTTACAAAAACATTCAGCATTTTATTTTTTCATTACTATTCACAGGTGATATTTTCAAAACCTCAGCAATTCTTCTGGGACAAAACCTTCAACTTTTCCCTCAGATTTAATTGCAACTTTGTTTGCCATCAAAAATCAGTTACCCCCAGGAAGCTTTGGTGAAGGAGACTATTTGTCCAAGAACAAGAGGTCTCCAGACACTTTGCTGGAGAGATTTTTCCAGCAGTATGAAACGTTCTCTGCTACACCCTTTATGATCTGCCTAATAGAAGAGATTAGCTGGAGCTGCCTTATTTCCCAGTATCCTACCTCATCCTCGGCAGAGCTGTTTGCCTACTTGACACCAACTAGGATGCACATGTGGCAACTGGTAGTTCTGGGTTTCCTTTCACTTTTATCTCTGTTTTCCTTACCTGGGGACTGTATCAGAATAAAAAGAACATTAGTTCATTTTGCAGTAATGAAACAGAAAAGCAAGGAAGGAGGGTAAAGAAAGTGTGTGTAACTATTCCTGTACGTAGAGGGGACTTGGAGCAGAAAAAGAGCTCTGTTACAGTGGCTGGGGAGTTCATAAATCTGTGATTCACAGCATTACAGGGCCCATTTGGCATGCAAAGAGAGAGGATGATGAAAGGAATAGTTAGTCATGGAGAAAAACCTAGACAGAATACACTAAGATGCTGCTTACCTCTGGGAAAAAGAGGACATCTGAGTGAGCATGATACAAGGTGAAGCACTTCTACAGCCTTGGAAAAGAAATAAGGTCTTTCTGACTTGATTTTTCCTTATGTTCCCTCTTATTTTTGTAGGCAGAGCACCTGAAGGACAGCCCTCTCTCCCAGACTTGTAAGAGCACTATGAACTCCAGGGAACTGTTAAAGCCTACCTCAAATGGAGAAGATGGCCCTGTGCTTTTCAAACGTTTGCTAAAAGCTGACAGCCATGTTCTGCTCAGATCATATTTTTCTCACATTTTAAAGGCTATTATAAAGAAGATGACAGTTACACTCTTCTACTGTTAGGATGCAAACCATATTACAGTCAGCATGCAACTGCTTAAATCACCTTTGCTAAAATATTTGCTGATAGTGTTTCTGTTAAACTTTCACCTTCTTGAGAACAGTACTCTTCGAAGTAGGGATGAAGGAGAATGATTTGCCTTAGGGATCCCCTTGTCGACTCATGTGATTTCTGTTGAAAATGGTCTGGATCTAAAAGACCACAAAAGCGTTTGATGTTCTTCATATATCCTTCAGCAAAAGAACTGGGAGAACAGTCATTGCTCTGGTGAGTTTGCATTTTCAATAACACACATGAAACAAGCTATGCCCTGCCAGTTTGGAACAAGCTCTGTCCTGCCTTGATGTACCTATGCTATGTCTCTCAGTGGTGTGTGTGGGAAGACAGTGGGCAGGAAGGTGGTGAAATGACATTTGTAGGAAAAAAATAGAACTGGGAGTTGAGGACAGAAAGCAAGATGAGAAGGGAAGAGAAAAGGAAGAAATGAACTGGTGAATGGAAATAAGAAAAATGAGGGGAAAAAAAAAAGAATACGATAGGGAGGGAAAGAAAGCACTGAAAAGACACAGGTGAAGATCAAGTAAGTAAACATGAACAACATGAACAGAGAGATAACCAAGGAAGAAAAATAATTTAACAGCCAAGGCAAATCAAGAAAGATAAAAATTCAGGCACCCATGAAAAAAAGTTGAAAGGAGAAATATGGGATAAATTAGAAAGTGGGAGAGTATAAAATAAATGAAAAAGGAAACATGGAAGACAGTAGTACAAGCTATATTTAATACTGTTCCGACACCTGTACTGGCACAGAGCTTTCCACCACTGTGTCTTATCCCACTGCCCTGTAGCCACTGTGATATGGATGACTTCTGAGCAACGAGAACAAGCAAAATAAGTTCAGGAGCTGTGGCTGTAACTGGGATCAGAAACCCAAAGTCTCCTGAGTGGGAGAATGATTCCAACAAAAACCTGTGGTAGAGAACTGAACCTCAGTTTTCTTTCTCCTCTATGACAAGACAGTCTTCTGCCTTTCCTTCTTTGACGTATTTGATAGGCGAAGTGCCCCCTTTGCTGCCATTACACACCTCCAGTTTGCACACTAGCCCAACCAAAATCTACGAACAATGAGACAAGGATATGACAAACTTGATTTTTCAAGCACTGAGTATACAGCTCCCTTTCTCCACTATGAGTAGACTCCATATTGTTATTGTTTTGCTGCCTTGCTATGACCAACCAACCCAGGAGCACAGACCCAAGTCACAAAGAAAATTATGGCCAGCTACTGCAACTCAAAATAAGGAGAAAGCCAGTACAACGTATTTTAAAATATTTCACAAGAGCTGCAAAAAATGAGGGAAGTCATCACTGGAAAAACTCATGGAGCACTGTTGTACCATAGCACTTACCATGAGTGTCTCTACCACATCCACAAAAGATCTTCAAAAGCATCTCCAGGGTGTCATGATGTAGACAGTGTCTATGTATGATAATTTGCAACAGTCCTCTAGCACTGACAAACCATTCTCTCATGCTGCTAGCATATATTCAACCATGCAAGTAATCTCATTCTTCTTAGAAGCACCATTTACTGGTGCTAACCCTTAAAATAACATTTTTCCCATATTGGAGCCTATCAGGAGTTGGGCTTAGAAAAAAATTTTAGCTGAACCTAGAAATGGCTTGGAGTTCAAATCACTGGTGCTCTTGAAGCTATTGGCATGTTACACATATACATATGTGCTTGTATATGTGTATGGCAGCACTAGCAGCTCCTGGCTATTCCAAATACCTCATGGAGAAGAGTGTACAAAATCTACACAATCAGTCACATTCTTTCCTCTGTATCTCTCTTATATCAATAAAGTAGAAATGTGAAAGGGCTGGATTTGGCACAAAAGTCGTAGGTAAATCTCACCTTTTTTTTTTTTTCCTTTTGGGAGATGATCGGAGTAGTCATGTTCACAGTCAACAACAACTTCACTAATGGAAACATATCCAGCTTACTTAAAATACGAGTTAATAATGAAGCATAGATAAGGACGAACTTAAGCTAAAGAGGCACAGTACAAGGTTAATCAGGGAAACTACTGTCATCTAGAGACACAGAACAGCCACGTTTAATTTTGCATTCAGCACTTTACCCCAAAGAAACACTAATTACACTCCCCTTAGTCCCCTTACATGGTGTCATCCAGCACAGGCACATCAGAAATGATGAATATATACATCAAGTGAAGAGTAAGGGTAATTTCCTGTGGTTGTTTTACAAGCAAGAGATTAAACTGCTGCTACCCTGCAGAGTTTAAACAATGTGCTTGTAATAATACTGATGCCATAATATGTAATCAGAAGTCAAACAGAAAGTTTGACATGCTTAATGCAGCATTCATATGTAAAACGTGTGCACTGGAAACAGCTTAGCCCTCTAATCTTAGTCTTTGTTCCAAAATGAAACCTCAGGCCAGCTGCCTTTAAATATTTGCGCAAGTCCTTGATAAAAGTTGAGGTTCAAAACGAAATTTCTACACAGAAATGGTTAAAAACTCAGAGTCCCCTGATAAAAGCATAAATTCTTTGAAGCTGACCAGAAGAAAAGGTTCTAATTGAGCTTGCTAGTAAGTAAGTAATTTCCACAAGTAACTGCATGCGGAAAATTTTTAATTCATCTCAGTTATCCTGCTTATTCCTCAATTAACTCAACTGTGCTGCACAGTTCCTATGTGTGACACCAGAGATATTTCACTGCATCATTTGGCATCCTCCTAATTAAAAAAAAATCTGTAAACATTCAGTTATGTTTTTTTCCTAATGAAAGTGCTTGGGGAGAACATGGCCACACAGGCGCACAAATCTAGAATAAGGAGAGCAGGTTTGTTTGGCTCCTTATAACCTCCGGGTGGTCCCTCGTTACCTGAGGAAGACTGGTAGGGTGACACAGATGAGAGGGGAGGCTCACGCGCTCGCAGGGACTCCGAGAGCTGATTGTGTGGCAGGGATGCGAGGCACAACCTGGGCACAGGGAAGGCGCCGGGCAGCTGGAAGCAGCTGCCAGGGAGGTGGGGGACGGGGAAACACGGGTGGTGAGCGGAGCCGGGGCTGGATGTGGTGGCTGGAAGCAGCTGCCAGGGATGTGGGGGACAGGGAAACACGGGTGCCGAGAGGAGCAGGGCTGGATGTGGCGGCGGGAGGGCTGCCAGCTGGCAGGGCCGGGGCTGGCGGAGCGGGGACGGGTGCCAGCGGCAGCGCTGCCAGGGCGCGAGGAGCGGCCTACGCGCAGGGCTGGCGCGGCAGCTGAGAGGCCGGCAGGCGCGGGCAGCCGCCTCCGCCGGCGCAGCGGCCTCAGGAGCCGGCGGCCACAGTCACGACAGATCCTCGGAGGATGGAGCCCGCGCCCGAGCCGTACCGCAGCACCCCGGCCAGGCAGGCGCCTGACGAGGCGTCTCTGCGGCCAGCCTCTGCAACCATCACCGCAGCCAAAACACCACAACGCAAGCAAGGCTTTCGAGGCTCTTAATAAAAGACTCGGTTTACCAGGTTATCAATTATCTGTATTCCTGACCCCAGGCAGGAAGCTTTGTTCAAGCCTGAAGGATATCAGCAACTGCTAGAAAAGCATTGCTATCTTTTTTTTAAAAAAGCCACCCTGCCACACACAGTCCGCTTTCAGCAGCAATTTTGGTTGAGTTTAATAAGAGCAGTCCATACTAAAAATGGATGGATACCTGCTTTGTAAGTCATCCAGGTGCAATTTGCCTACGTAATGGGTGGCGGATGAGACAGTGATGATCCTAGCGTTGTGGCTGTGCGTTCCTGATTGCTTCAGCGTATCCAAGAGGAGGTTAGTCAGCAGGAAGTGTCCCAAGTAGTTCAAGCCAAAGTGCTCCTCAAAGCCATCCTCTGTCTTCCTTTCAGGGACCAGCATCACCCCAGCTGCAGGAGAAAACAGAAGGAAAACCTAGGGATTTATTTCAGAGCACAATAAAAGCAACATAGGTCTCCTGCTGCACAGTGTAAACACAGTATTTAGGCTGATGAGTGACTGGCGACAACATGTGAAGTCTAAAGCGGAAACTAATTGATTTCTGCTGAGAAAATCCAATTCAGTTCCTTTATCCAAAAAACAGGTAGACTGACCCCCTCCATCCCTGTACCACTGTGAGGATAAATTAGTTCATTTGTGAAAAGTATTTTGAAGACATTAAAAGTTGATTTAACCCACTGCTGGCTTGTCAGAACCCAACACTGCAGATCCATGGTGAAAATAAACCCATCTAGGATATGTGGGAGCTAGGGGAACCTAACAGCATTCCCCATATCAAAGAGCTCTCAGCAGGGGAGGCAAGACCAGGCTAATTCATAGATTTGCTCTCCCAGGCAGCTTTCTACTGAGTCCTGGCTGCAGTTTAAAGACCTGTTCTGTGTCTGGTTAAAATCTGCAACTCCTTTCTCACTGGTGTGGGTAAGAAAAGATGTAATAAATTTACCTGGTATTTGTTAATAACTAGGTTTACAGCTGCATACTGAAACAACTTTATGAACACTTATTTTGGCAATATTTTTGCATATATTTCTACAAACCACAATTTTCAAACTCATAAGTATCCAAATCCCTAACATTCAATGTTGATTTCAGCATTTTGCAGAGAACACTGAGCTAATGTATAAACTATACTGTGTACTAGAGCTTAGCACGGGATGGTTTCCCATTCAACTATAACATAGACTCAAATTTTGTAATTTATGCTTATTTAATTAATATTTAATTATCACACAGGTGGACCTGACCTTTGCAATTTAAATGCAGATATATGTGGTTCATGGAGAATAATGTTGCAAGCCATTTGTAATCTCTCCAAAACACAAGACAATGTGGCAGAAAGGCCACTTCTGCTCATCAGTCCAAAAGAACCTCACCCTGGAACAACTTCACATGTCCTTTAGAAACCCTCTACCATTACAATTCTTGACTTCAGACTAGTGATGGCATATAAAATTACTTTTCTAAATTAGATGTTGTGCAGCTGTGTTACTACTCTGCGGTGGAAGGAGCAACTATCAAACACTTCTGTTTTGTTACTGGTGGCTCAAATTAAAGAGAATATGTTTTAAGTATATTTTTAGCCTGGTGAGCATCCACAGAAATTCTGCCTTATGCCTATGGGCTGGCTTGATGCTCAATGGGCCCACATGGGAAAAATCTCTTCTTAGTGATGGACAGTGGCAAAACAAGGGGTAATGGGAATAAATTAAAACCTAGAAAATTTAATCTCCATATAAGGAAGAACTTCTTTACTGTGAGGGTGACAGAGCCCTGGAAAAGGCTGCCCAGAGAGGTTGTGACATCTTCTTTTCTGGAGATCTTTGGAACCCGCCTGGATGCCACCCTGTGCCATGTGCTCTGGGTGTCCCTGCTGGAGCAGGGGGGTTGGACTAGATGATCTCTAGAGGTCCCTTCCGGCCTCAACCATTCTGTGATTCTGTGATTCCGTGAAATAGTAGGCTCCATGTGAAAGCACAGTCTGGAGGGAAGTATGGCATTTTGCAGGAGTGGAGTTTACCATTTTTCCTATTTGTATAGATTGCTGGTTTGTGCAGTCAGGAGAGAGGACACAAGAGGGAGGTGGGATAAGAGCAATGATGAAAGGAAGTAAACAAAAAATGTAAGATACAATAGATTGATGAGAAAACAAAGGTGGGGAGTGTAAGAGACTGTTTTGGATTATGTTTGTCTCGACATTGTTGCCGCACCATTACAACTTCCTGACCTTGGTGTCCTATTGTAAGAGACGGTTTTGAACTGTGTTTGTCTCGACACTGATGCCGCACCATTGCGACTACCTGACCTCGGCATCCTGTCCCCAAGAAGACTGCCATATCCGCTCGAGAACCGAACAGTGACATTCTCGGCACTGCCTACCAAGCCGCGCTTGCACGCAAGTCGGCTGAAGAGGAAACCACCACGAGCACCAGAGCACACGGCACGAACAACACGTACCAAAACTTCAAGGAAGTGGGCAGACTCTTGGAGAACGGGGCCAGTAAAAGGAGTGCTTGTTCTTCCCTTTGGAAGTGTGCTTTTTTTTCCTGAACTGTTCTTCAAGAGCCGATGAATAGCACCGAGGAGGAGTCAACGAAACATAGCTGGACTGGTGGTGGTGGTCACTAACCTTGGTGGTGGTGGTCACTAACCTTGCTGCATGTCTCCTGCTTGCTTATTTTTTTTCTTCTTCCTCTCTCTGTCCTATTGTGATTACTCCTCATTATGAGAATAGAGCTTACAAGACTGTATCGCATTTGACCCTGTTTGTGTCTTAATCTTGCTCTTGGGATCGTATTGAAGCCTCCTCCGACAGTGGATCGGGACAGGAATTGAGAGAAGCAGCACGGATAAAGGGAAGGAGCAAGCGAAGAAGATTGAAGGCCAGAGTGGTAATAGAGCAAATAAAGGTTCACATGTGACCCAATGCACTCTCTTACAGAGAACTTAAGCCTGGACATTAGCAAACCTCTTGCTCCACTCTGCCGGCTGATGGTATAATGGAAAAAATGCAATAGAAATTACATGGTTGGTCTCTGCAATATCTCTGTCATTACAGTCACTTTCCTAGATGCCTGAGAACGACAGGAAAAATTGGTTGCTCTGCATGTCAAATCTCATCTTCATTAATGGAAAGGCACAAATTGGAAAGCATCTGTTTGGATGCACTGTTGTATCCTTCTTCCCCCTCGATGGCACGTATTCTAATGAATGTTGCAACTGCTCACAGCTGAAAAAAAAATAACATTCCTCTGGGCTTTTACATACACAGCACATAACTACATTAAGAACAGAAGTCTGGACCAAACACTAGTATGAAGGTTACAGTGAGACATAAACGTGAGATAGCTGAGTATTTCTGCTTTTTTTCTAGGGCACGTGGAAGAAAGAAAAGGCGGGAAGGGCAATAAACCCTGAGTTCCCAGAAGTCTCAGTCAACTGCAGTGGGAGTTTAGCAAAGACAAGGCTTGGCATGAGCTGTTGGAGGGCAGATGGGAACAACACTGCCTTTTTGAGCACTGAGGTTGGTACAAGCAAACAATTTGCATCTCTCTGAAGCCCATCTTGCCTGCCCTTAGAGGCTCTGAGGCTTGCAAGAAAGGGAAGAAAGCCGCAATGCCAGCTCTCAAGAGGTTTATTTGCAGCAACGATGATAAAATCTAAGTCCAAGAAAGGGAGGTGAACATGAAACAGCACTTGCAGAGCAGAACCCCCATGGCTGCTCCCACGTCTGCCCAAGTTGCTGCAAGGCTCTGTATAGTCATTCCCCTGAACCTCTGCAGTCTGAGTCGGAAGGAAGGAGAGAGAAAATTGTCAGGAGGGACCAGACATGTGACAGACTCATCTGCTACAGCTGCTCTGCTTTGCATCATAACCAGCAGGCAAACCCAGGGAGACTGACACCGCTCAGATCAGCCCTGGGGCTACCTGTCCACCACCTGCCCCCTCGACCTTCAGAGAGGCACAGCGTTTTGGGAGAGCACAGAGAAGCTCTGCCCTCCATCTCAATTAGTACCCACCATCTGCACTGTGCATTCTGAAAGCTGCAGAGAGATCCAAGCTCTGCTTGAGAAATGGGAGGAAATTTGCACTCATGAAACACACAACTGATAAGATACACATTTCCCCAAATTATTTTAGTCATTCTGCAAAAGTTTCCTCTGAGCTGTGGTCAAGTCCCTGGGCGAGCGCACTCACCCATTCTTGGATTTGTTCTATTTGTTCTACAATTCCCTTTTAGTCTACAAGAGCTACTGAAGTAATATTAATCCAATAACATATTTGAAAGAGTAAGGATTTTTTTTTAAGGCTCTTATCTTTGAGGTGGTTCATATCAAAGATATCAATTTTTTTTTGCCCTGCAATTTGAGGGCACTTTCTCTTTGGCGAGGAGGAGTCATTTTAATTCACTGAGGGAGAGCAAGCACACATAGGTATACCCAGCAGGCAACTGAACCTGACAAAACAGTCAGAAGAAACGTCCTAAGTGCAGCAACAAGCTCCCTTTTTTTAAATTTTTAACTACCGAACATTCTGGAGATACTAAAAGTGGCATGCTATTGATTTTCTTTTGTCCAGAAATGTCATCAGCTTTACTCAAGGGCCTGAAGGGTGGACTCAAGGAATGACAGCTGTTTCTATTTTTTTCTTGTTCCAATTAAGGCAATACTGATGAAAAAAAAAAAAAAAAAGATTTTTTTTCATCTCATTCCTCCTTTGTAACTAAGAATGGTTTGGCTTAACCTTCCACTATGCAATCCATACAAAAAGTGTCTGTCTGACTTTTATTATGATTAGTCGGTCTCTTTAGAGTTTTTGGAGTGGATATGAAATTTGAAATGGCAGTATAGAGACCATTAATACCTTGGTTCTGATGCAACTCTCTTGTAAGTTCTCCTCTCCGATTTAGTTGGAGTATCTCCAGAGGCTTTATTTAAAAAGTCATCATTGATATGAACATGGCACTAGAAAATTAATTAATAAGTAAGCTGATAATGAACTTTTGCTTTGCAATTGATTAGGTGTTACTATTGAAATATTCAGCAAAGAACTGACAGCATGCATGCAAAAACTGCCTAGATGCCACACAGATGTCTGATCATGCAAGATTAGAAATAAATTAGAATAAATAAAATATCTTGCGGCATAACTATTCTGGAAGACTGTTCTTATTGTACATATAGTACTACATTCTGATGTGCTGCAGTTATGCACATATTATATGCTTAAGTTGCACACATTTCATTAGGCATGTCTAATAAGAATTTTTTTTTCTTTTTTTATTATGATGCCTACTCAGTAGAGAATATTGAGGCTAATTTTCTCTCAGCAAATGAATGCACCTCAAGAGAATTGTCCTTGTAATCAGTCATTTATCATGATTTTCTATGAAAGTTTCTAATGAAACTTTTTGATTAGGATCCATCCATGAATTAGTTGTATTGAATTAGCATTTCAAGAGCATAATAAATCTGATGTTGTATACAGCATAACTAAAACGTTTACGACAGGCTTAAATCTTATATGCACACATAATGTATTTTTACAGGATTGTATAGGAAAATTTGTATCAAGCCTGTCTCTACTGCTCAGGATAGTAAACACTGCTATAATTCCCGTTCCTCCCTCTGTGCAAAACATCAGTCAGCTCTATTATAAAAATTGTTTTAAGAGCTTTAAAAATAAAAGCATTTCATTCATTTAGAATTTTTTCAGAGTGAGCTACTAGAGGCTTTTAAAAGCATTTCTCTCAAACTCATTTTAAATACATCAAATACAACCCAAGAAAAATTTTAAATCTCTCTTGTAGATGTATATAAAAATATCTTCCTTCCCAGCAGGCTCCTGGAGCAGGGTTCAGAGACAAATCTGTTCACTCCTGGCAAGCCAAATGCTGGACAGTCAATGCAAGAGGTCAGTTGCATACGTTTACCTGTAATGCCTTCAGTGCAGGAGATGAACCTGTGTAAGCACATTCACCTAATGCTTTTAGGTGAAGAGCTATTGCACCAAAAAAGTTCCTTAAAGGGTAAAGAATATAGAAAGGGTTATTCTAACGAAAGTCCAAAGTATTTCCAGAGGTAAGCTTTGTATTGGTGTAGCCAATTTACTTAGTAGTGCGTTTCTTATTCCTCCAGAATGCCGGCATACAGGGCGAAATAGAGTTCCAAAATAGCTGTACTCTGCACACACATATGCCAACAAAAAACTCTAGCAATGGATTTATGTAGCTGTATAATAGCATAAATCCATTACTCTTCTAAATAAGGACAGCTATAGAGGTGAATATCTCTGCACTTGTATCTTGCTTGGGCTGTAGAGGGATGAATTTACTGTTGTAAAGTCACTATGAAGCATATACGCTTGCATAGCTATGGTCAGAGAACTGTGCTGCTTCTGTACCTCTGCTTGTATCCGAGAAAACCAATGTAAGCAGAGACACAAACACACACAGAAACTTGATTAGTAATACCCAAAAGCTAAAAAGACAAGCAATCAAACGGTTAAAAAACTGATTAAGTTTGTTATAGATCTCTAATGATACAGCCCTATCTCCCCAGAGGGACTTGTGTAGGTAGCTCTAATTCTTGTACTTCTTAATTTCTTACAAGGCTCTGAATATATGCATATGCAGTTTCTTAAAACAGTGTTGGGAGGAGGAAGCAAAAAAGCAAGGAACTTTGTCATGTGGCATAGTGACAGCACCTAAAATCCACATCATTTGTCGGGACCCCTCAAAGAGAGAGCCAGGACATCCCTATCAGTCTGGCTGGCTCAGGAGAGGCAGGACGTTCTCCACTGTGTGGATCTTCACTGAGGGGGACCGGACACCACAAAACCAGGTTTCATGACCTCTTGTCGAAAGCAGGGAAATGCTGGCATCCAAAATGGGATTCTCCTGCCTCTTCCCAGAAGAAGCTTCTTCCATGTGCATCTGCCCAGATCTCCCTTCCAGGGCTGAGCAAGTTGCCCCTAGCTCGTGCCACGGGGGCCGTGCCCTGCACGCTCCCGTTTCAGCGCTGGCTCCCTGACAGCCGCACAGGCCGGTGTGAGGCCCGGCCCTGCCGAGGCCGAGGACGGCGGTGCCTCTTCCCAGCCCGCCTCACCTCGGAGCCACGCTGCTCTCCCGCCCCTGCCGCCCGGAGCAGGAGACCCAGCGCCGATCTTATCTTATGAGCAACGCCCATGAGGGAAGGAGGGGAGACGTTCGGCCCCAGACACGCATGTCGGTTACGTCTGTCTCCGTGCTGCCATACGAACAGCAAGCGCCTTGTCCCTCGCTTTCTTGCCCAGCCATCCTAACTCCTCCGTGCCCGTATCTCGTGAGATCTCTCGCTGTATCCTGTAGGGATCTGCCAGTCACATGCCTGTCTCGCCCTGCCCTTGTTTTTCAGACGCCGTTTCTCAGCGCTGTGATCTGTGGCCCTGGGACCACCAGCAACAGCGTATGGCCTCCCTGCTCAGTTTCAAATATTTAATTTCTGTGAGTTCTGTCAAAATTGGTCGCTATGCAAAAGAGAGAGATTCCCATTACATGCCCTCTGAAGGGAACAATTTCTCTCAGCAAACCCACACACAGTTTTACTGTGCCAAGAATTCCCTAGCTGCAAGAAACGGTTGGTTCAGGTTGTGCACAGTGGAGAATCCACTCCTCAAGATGATTCACATTCTTTGGTGTCTAATGTTTTACAAACTTGTACAGGGACCGTGCCTACGGTTCAAACATGTATAAGGCCACCCTTCATTCCCACTACCCGCCTCAGCTCCCTCCCCTCGTACTTGCTCTATCGTAAGAATTTCTTGATATTGAGTAAGAATTTATCCTGCATTTCCAGCATAATCAATCTTCTGTTGTCTCCCTTGTGACCCCCAGTCTGAAAGGTCTAAACCCTTAAATCCTCAGTTGCTTGTTTTCTGTTTCAGTTCTGCCCACACAAACTCCTTGTACAAATCTACCTCTCTTGGAAGCTTTGCAATCAGAGCAGGCTTCTTCATCCTACACACTACAGGTTTTGCCCTTATGCCTAAAAATGCAAGAGCCAGCACATTCAGTGAGACATGGTCACCAGCCACAGGAAGTGGTCCTGGGAGTGCTGAAATGACGCCACAGCTCCACAGTGAAATGCAAGCTCTATACTGAGATGAAACTCAGATGCAGATCACCTCCCATCCACCTCTCCCTACACAGTAGTCTGTTTTGCACGGGACAGAAACCAGACACAGAGGTGGGAGAGAAGCCAAGCCCCCTGACTGCTTGGAGAGACCTTAGGCAAGCCATGGTGCTCACCTCCACCACAACTCAGAGGTAGTCAATGGGAGCACAAGAGAATGGCCACAGTGCCAGGACCACTGCCTTTCCCTGCACACACTATTCCCCGCAGCTGAGGGTTGGGATTCCAGGGGAAAAATTTGCACAGTCCCAAATTAGAATGTGACAGGCAAAGTCCTTTAGTTATTAAAGATTATTTGCAAATGCAATGCTTCAGACTTGACTCAGAATGGGAAGATTCTACAAGTGGCAAATGTTCGTCCACTTCTGACATGAATCCATTTGCTAACATTTAAGTGCATTCCAAAATATGATAACACTAGAGTTTTTTTTAAAAAAAATCAGCATCTTCTTTGATATCCTAATAAATAATAAAGAAATAAAGAAATGTTTTTCTTATCATTCTTGGAAACTCTTTACTCTTTTAGCTGGCATTACTGGCATTACAAAAAATAAATAGCAATAAATTGGTCTGGGGCAGATACTCGATATGAACATTTTTACCCCAAACATTAAAAATTTGGCTAACTAGCAAAGAACTGAAAATTGAATAGTATCTATTGCTAATTGTCCCAGAGAAGGCTATAATGCCTACAAAGGAGAAGTGGATAACAGAGATAAAGTAATGCACCTTTCCAGCAAAGACAAGTTCTAAGTTTATCAGCTGTTTAAAAGAATAGAAAAAAAATGCAGACAATCTACATTCAAGGGCCATTAAAGCAGCAAACCACCAAATCTTGGTAGGTTCAGCACAAATTTGAAAAGGCTGCAAATACTTCCTTGAAAAGTAATCCTCATTTTCTGATTCAGTCTCATACTGCTACACAGTGAGTACATAAAGCACTAGCTAGTTTATTGGAAAATATCCTAATTAAAAGAATAAAATATCCGTAACTGAGGTTTTATTCTTACACCATAATAAGTCAGAATTCATAACGGAGTCTAGTTGGCAAAAAAAAAAACTTTCCTAAAATTATTGTCTGCCATTGTTTTGTTGTTTGAATTAGGCATAGCCATGAGTTACCACACTTGCAAGCAGATAATAGGAAAGTCAATCTTGGCTTTTTCATTCAATGGGAAGTTCTGTTAGAAACAAAATAGCTTGTTTTCCAATGTGTATTAAGAAAAAAAAAAAAAAAAAAAAAAAGACCTATGAGAGGATTAGGTAAGAATAAACCATGGCTCATTCCTGCCTCTGGGAAAAGCCAGTGGCAAAACGTCCTACACTTCAGTAGAACAGGTTGGTTTTTCTAATCCATCAATAGCTGGATTTTGTATCTGTCTTCCACTGATAAAAAATTCACATTCAGGACATAAAAGCAAGTGGGTCAAAAACTTGAAGCATGTGGAGCCTGAGACATCTCCTGTTTCACAAAATATTTGATAACATAAGCAGAGAAAAAGCTTTGAAAATAATTAGAAAGACAAAGATAGTATCAAAAAGAAGTCAGGATTTTTATGAACGAAATCCTTGCAATTTGACAGTCCAAACTAGCCTAAAGTTGCTCTTCTAACATTTATTATTTTATAAAAAAATCTGATTTCTTTAGATAGGATATAGATAACATGCTGGCAGACAATAATGTTATTCAATTATAATAAAAGCTCTGGATGGTGACTGCTGCTAAAAATTTGGGCACTAAGGAAGTACTGGGCTTGCCCTGTACTCAATGGCTCTGAATAAACTGGGTTATATATCTAAGCAATTCACTGTGCTGCTATGTCTGACAAACGCACTCAGATTGGCCGCTTCCTGTACTGAAGGTATCTAACCCTTATAACTTGTTGTAGTGAACAAATCTTCCCATAATTTACAGTCACTTAGAAAGATAACATCTGAAACATTTGGCTAAATGACATGTGTCACATACCAGGCTTCTGCAAAAACAATCTGACCTTGAGAGCATCTCTTAATTCTTGAATACATGAATATTACATGCAAGTGCCCTTTTGCCCATTGTTCATGGAATATCCATTTTAAAGCCCCTGCAAACTGCCTTTTCCAACTCTGCGAGGCTCAGACTTCCCATGGTGTCTATTATCTATCCATTTACACACAAGTTAAGGACTCTCTGCCCTTCTATATGTCCCCTTTTCTCTTTCTCCCTCTCCATCTAGACCTGTTCCACTTCAGCTTTGCCTACAAATTGCTCTAATTTGTCTTCAAGAAAGTATAAAGATGGAAGATGATGAGGTAATCAATTCATGACATATCAGTTGCTGAGTTTACCATAGTTTTCCTGTATAACTGGAGAAAAAAGCATTTATGATGAAACTCCAGTTCCCAGGGGGCAACTGCAAACCTCCTCACTAGCATTCTCCAATGAATTTTCACTTTTCTGTAGTTTGCCAGTTTAATTATATAGTCTGTCAAGATGTAGCTGTTATAGAGGAGGGTATTGGCTCGAGCCTTAAACAATGGGATGGGATCTTTTCTGGATCCCACTACTATAACATAAGCTGCAGTTAACCTAACTAATCAGTGATAGCTGTGAATGGGTACATAGGTACAAAGCTGCTTGTATTTGATACATCCACTTATTCCCATCCATTATATCTCATATTTCTTCAGGAGAAAAACACAAAAAAGAATTTAACATGTGATCAACTGTGACGGCATCCAAGGGACTGCTTAAATGGGTTGCGCAAAGGACTATGCCTGGACTGCTCATGGCTGAATTGTGTATAGGTACACAAAGGAATATATAGATTTCACAAGTTTAACTACTGATATAGCTTTTATTGTGCCATAGGAAAGCTTTTAAAAATCATTCACTCTGTCAAGAGACTGAGATTTCTCAGATGATCTACAAAACAAGGAATATGAACCTCTGAATCAGGCAGCAATTTCAAATTATTGATTTGTAAATGGTTTATATAGGATTGAGTATGAAATATATTAACTGAAATCCACCTACAATGGACTAATAAAATACTAAAATCTCTTAAACTCTTTTTCATGTGTGTGCAAACATGCCAAGGAGTATTCCAAATGTCTTTGCCTCCTTTCCTAAGCTGTAGCCAAAAGAACAAATGATTCTATGAACTGCAACAGAGTAGTTGGTATTTCGTTGTTAATGAATTAGAGGAGGCACATTTGGTATTTGTAGATACTCTGTTATCCCTAGGGGTGCTGTGATTTTGGTGCTAGTTCTGCTGGGTTGAAGATCATTAAGTATTGCAAAAATGTGTAAGCAGAAATATATATAAAATATACTTTGAACTGTTTCTAGCATGCAAAAGAAAATGACCGACTTCAGGTGGGAAAAATCTCTCCAACATGAAACAGTAATTACAGCTAATGGGCCCTCTGTCCCCTCGGCAGCCTCAGGAAGATAGTAGACTTAGGATACATGTTAACATCAATACTATCCTTATGAATTTGTTAATTACACTATTGTAGATGCTGTAATACACTAAATACTTTCCAAATCTATAAAGATACTGTACTTTTCAAAAGTAAAATTAAATTTTAAAATGATACTGAATACCTAATTATTAGCTTAAAGACACATTTTTTCTGACCTTTCATCAACTTAAATATTCTAAACTGCTTGTGGTGCAATCACCTTTCCTTTTTTCTTTTCCAGAGAAATTCATTAATTTTGTATGTCATAAGCTTTTTATCCCACTCTTCTGTACTACTCACACATTATATTTTTCGAAATGTTTATGCAGTACTCTATTTGCACCTTTAATATGTTTTGTTCATTTTAAAAATCAAAAACTGAGCATGTACATTACAGATGCATACAGAAAGCATAGTAATGGAACAACAGGCCTACATTTGTCAGTTGTAATCATATGTGCATTCAACCAAATTTTTCCTTTCAAATTAGAAATTATCAAGTAAAAATAAATGCTAAAATCCACTATAACAAAAAGAGAGGAGGTGGCCACAGGCAGGCCACTTGCCTGCAGTTTGGAGGCCCTAAATGTTCACATAAGATTTCTCAAAGTGCACAAAATAGATATCTAAAGCTTACTGAATTTCCTGAGAATCTGTGTGTCTAGCTTCAGAAGAATATATTGAAACTAACGGGCTTGCTATTAAATTAATTTCTACCTAGATCCCCGAAACAGGCAAGATATGGGCAACAAAAACAATTTTTTTTTTATTTTAATAATCGGTGACCTGTGACATTGATGAATTTGTAATGATCTTGGATAAGATATAGAGCTTTGATTATTTACCTACCATGGCAACTCACACCAAATCTACAGTCCTTATAATATTGCAATGCTAACTTCACGGTTTGTATCCCTGCATTATGCAAAAACTTTCCATGGTTGTTTGGAAATGATGGGCTGGTTATTAGGCTCACACAAGTCACATCACATCCCTGACCTTCACATACATTCAGTACACATATTCATAGAGATACGTTATAGGTAGATCATTATGTATAAATGTGATTTTATTAATCAGTGTAAAATATTTTAATATTTTTATTTAATATTTAATATATCTGAAGCAATTAATGTTAATATCTTGTAAAAAGAAATGAAATGCAATGGTTCTTGGCACAAAATTGTTACATCAAATATAGGAAGAGGGTAAGGTCCTTGATAATAAAGTATCTGATTCTATGAAGATGGCCAGGAAAATTCTTATTAGATTCCTAATGTTCTGATTCAGAAGTCATGGGACCCACACAAAGCCCTATTTCCAAAACCTAATGGAGACTTTCTGTTAGCCTCATCAGACTTTGTGTCAGACTCTCAAAAGCATATGAGGCCCTACAAATGCATTTTGCAGATGTCTGACCAGCAGGCTCTTCTCCATTTTTCCACAAAGCAAAACATAAGCCCTATCCATACCAAGAACTCTAGAGTTTCAAGACTTGTAAGAAATAATAAAGTACTAGGTGATATTAAGAAACTACTTATTCTGGCTATCTATGTTGAGACATAAGAAAAGGAGCTGTATGATTATAAGAAATAACCCTCCAAGCCATCTAACAAAATGCTTCCCTATTGACAATAAGGTTTTCTGACAGCATATACACTGACTGACAACATGCTCAACAACTCATCCCCATGAAACATTTAATACTGCAAGCACTGTCATCTCCTTGGGACCTGCTCCAGTATGTGGGGAGCAGGTCGTGGGGGCAGCAGAGCTGGTAACTGACAGAAGGCTTTTAGGTGAGTAGTCCCTACAGCCTTGCAGTCCTCACTCAAATTTGATCTCTTTCCTAAATGCATCATTTAAAAAAAAAAAGAAAAAGAAAAAAGAGGGAAAAGGAAAAGCCCATCAGTGAGCCCAAACATCAGCATTTACCTTTACCTTGTTTGCACTCAATACTGATGTAAGGCTGGTAGAAGCAGTTCAAAGGTTTTTGGATCAGGCCATTACTCCTTCATCAAATAAGTTTATTTTCTTTTCCTGTACCAAGAAAGCACTTGGGCTTTTACTAAAGAACTATCAACAAAAATGATACTACAGATTATTTATAAAAGAGAAAAAAAAAGAACAAAGGAAAAAGCAAAAGAAAAATTTAGATGTGGAGCTTGGTTGCTTGTCAGGTAAAGGTCAGGGACTGACCTAACTACAAGGAAGTCTTTACAGTAGCTTTGAGTATGATTACCTCTGTGGTTCTCTTACAACTTCAATAAAAGCAGAGTTGAATATTCATTACATCATTGTCATTTCTGAAAGGATTTTTTTAAAACAACTGATTTATCTTGCCAATTGTCAGTATTTGGTAATGCAGCGTGAAGTTGAATGCCTTTCGTGTGGGTCATAAAAATATAGACTCATACAGGCAAATATTAGATTCAAACTTCTCTCCCAAATGAGGCTATGGTCTTATATCATATCAAGCATGTAATAGACTTTTTCCCATGTAACTTTATTTCCTGATTAAGATGTACTTGGTTGTAGTAAGCATATCTCTGCTTCCCACATGCAACCAATCAGAAAATAAATAACAGCTTTAAAAACCTGCTCCCTGCTATCCATTTCCTAAAGTAACACTTTGGGCTGGGTCTGTAATGAGTGCTGTGCTTCTTCCTTTAATGAGGAAAAAGAAATGAAGATGCCAAGCCAAGCAAAGCTATGTGTGAACACCCTTCCCACAAGAACATGTTGATGCTACACTTTGTATCTTTAAAAGCAGACGTGTGAAACTAGAAGGATTTTTTTCAACCAGGATTAAATATCCAATATCTTTAATGACTGCACAATTAAAATATTAAGGGTGGGTTACTTTGACTAACCAAATAAAAATGAACATTTAATTGAACATTTCATGAATGTTTCACATCAATCAGGATATAAAACACTCTTGAATTTTTATTGCCATATTTGCTTAGGTTACTAAGAGCTCTTCAAGGGATCAACAAATGTAGAAATATTATTTATTTGCAGCACATTTGCTGTTGCTGGGAGAGAAGGTGCATAGGGAAAGAGAAAGGGTTATTTGGGATGCCCTAGTAAAAATACATGCAAATAATTGGGAAAATGAGAACATCAACATATAACAGCCGAAAGCTTCAAAAAGAAGCCTAAATTGTTGCCAGCAGGCTTTTCCTCTAGTTAAATATACAAGTGAAAATTCCCCTTTAGGAACGTGCACACAGAACATGAGGGGCTTTTTGGAGGAAAATTACGATATAAGCCTTTTTCCAAAAATATCAGGGCTATAAAACATAATTAGATGGCAAGTATGTGAATAATAAAAGTTTAAACCCCTAAGAATAACATGCTTCATTTGACAAGTGTATGAATACAAGAGAAATGTTGTCTTTTTAATTTGTTCTCCAACCACTGAGGGAGCAGCTCTATGGGCAATTTTCTGTGACGCCGTGGTCTAAACCGTCACTGCCTTGGGCCCGCTGGGGAATTTGCTAGATTACATTCCACTTGGATTAAATCCCCCCAGTCCGACATACAGCCATGCTATGGTAAACATCTGTGTTTGTGCAGGGGGAATATAAGGAGAGAGAAGGTAGCGGGAGGTGAAGGAGCAGGTTTTTCTAAAACAATGATCCATGATTTGTTTTTTTTTTTAAAGAGATGCTCCCATTCTTGTTTATCGTGTGATTTTTAGTGTTGAAGAGCTAAAATAAAACCACTGCAAATGAAAGAGACTTTCGGTAACAACACAAAAAGGGGGTAGCACTGAAGGGACCAGTCCACTCAGCTGACAGTCATTCATGAAATTTAACTCTTAAATGACCTCTGTTAATTCTGATATTGCA